>NC_079199.1:32780835-33115835 GCF_029499605.1 Hyla sarda | reverse complement strand
CCTATACGGCTGAGTGCGGGTGCCGTGATTAAGCCCTGCCCCCCCCCCTCCCAGCCGTATACGGGAACTGTAGTTACAAATCGTAGTGTGAACCCAGCCTTAGGAGCCCCAAATCTTCCCGGCACCCTCGCTGATCAGCGGGGCACTCGTGTTAACTTGCAATTGCCATACTCTTCATAGGAGCAGAGGAAGAAGCTTCAGCATTTACCCTACTACTGTGTTTCCCAATCAGGATGCCTCTAGCTATTGCAAAATGATAACTTCCAGCATGCCTGGACAGCCAAAGGCTGTCAGGGCATGCTGGGAGTTGGCTTTTCAACAGCTGGAGGCACCCTGGTTTGTAAACACTGCTCTAATTAAGTTTTAAAATGCTACACCTACAATGATGAAGCTGTGCGGCTCCTTCAAACAGCAGGGATCCCTGCCAAGCTGGCAATGATGGCCTAAAATCATAATACTTTCAGATCTGAAGGATCATATGCTATACAATCCCTAACTCCACAGGGTAATCACACACTAACAATGAGCTGCTGAATGAGAGAGGTCATGTGACTACCTAGTTCCAAGATGCATTTAATTTTTCTTGAGCGCTTCATTGGGGGGAACACAGGACCATGGGTTTATGCTGCTTGCCGCTAGGAGGCTGACAAGAAAACACACAGGATATACCCGCCTATTGGCTCTGAGCAACTCCAGTTTTAGCTTAGTGTCAGCAGCAGACACACAGGTCTGGAGTTCTCCAGACCTGGTCTTATTTCTTTAGTTCTTTTCCAAGTCTCTAGTTTAGTTTTTTTCTTTCCTTTTGTTGTTTCCTCTAGTGTGGGGCGACTGGAGCATGGCGCTGCCTGATTCTTCCCCCCCCCCACCTGCGAGCTAGGGGCACTGTGCATTGCTGGATGGGCCGTTAACCCCCTCCTAGTCAGCGACCAGCGCCTGGCGGTGACCCTGGGTCCGGGTCCCCCATTTTCTCCTGTTTGCCAGCTGAGCTGGCTTAAAGGGGTACTCCGGTGAAAACCTTTTTTCTTTTAAATCAACTGGTGGTGGATAGTCTGGTGTCGGCAGTCAGGGATACCTTCCATCTGCAGGACCCAGGAACTTCAGGTGCAGTTCCTGAAGTATCCTTTTGCTGTGCTGTGCTCGTCAGACGCCCCAAGTTTTCAGCCCACATGCTAAATTTGTTGAGCTGTTGGAGACGGCCTGGGAGCACCCTGACATGCGCTTCCATGGGGCTAAGAAGCTTTGGGCTCCCTTTCCTCAGGACCTGGTTACTAAGTGGTCTTCACCTCCTACGGTGGACCCTCCTGTTTTGCGGCTGTCTAAATCCACTACTCTGCTGCAGCCTCCTTTTTAAAGATCACTCTGATAAGCGCATTGAGAACTTGGCAAAATTTACTTTTGAGGCGTCAGGTTCAGCTTTGGCGCCAGCCTTTGCCTCTACTTGAGTATCCAAGGCCCTTTCAGTTTGGGCCGGTCAATTGCATCAGGGAATTTTAGCGGATGCATCCCCTGGAGATTTGGCAGATCTAGCTCAGCAAATTGCCAATGCAGGGGACTACCTCTGTTCGGCCTCCTTGGAGTCAGCTTGCTGCGCTGCCTTTGCCTCGGGCAATCTAGTGGCTCTTTGGCCCTCCATATGGCTTAAAGGGGTTGTGCGCTGCCCTGCCTTTTGGAGCTCCGCTCGCAGCGTCCGGAAGTTCATTACTCCGAACGCTGTGTGCGGGCTTCCGTGTTTGCGGACGCCCCCTCGTGACGTCACACCCACCCCCTCAACGAAGGGGGCACGACCGCTTCCCATAGACTTTGGTTGAGTGGGCGGGCGTGACGTCACGAGGGGGTGGCCGCGAACACGGAAGCCCGCACACAGCGTTCGGAGTAATGAACTTCTGGACGCTGCGAGCGGAGCTCCGAAAGGCAGGGCAGCGCACAACCCCTTTAAGGCTTGGTATGCTGATGTGGCCTCTAAGCGTTCCCTTACTGAGCTTCCCATTCTGGGGTCTCTTCTCTTTGGAATGCGCCTAGATGAGATCGTCTCTGAGGCCAAAATCGTCCGCGCCGCTCAGACTCGTGGCGGAAGATTTATTTTTGCTCCTTTTTTTTGTTTTTCGGGTCGCTCTGACAAACCGTCGACCTTGCAGGATAGCAGGGCGCCGTCCTTCAAGTGTCGCCCCTCCTGGAAATCGGGGCCCCCTCTCCAACTGCCCCTTTTCAAAGTCTGGGATTTGCAAACCTCCCACTGCCTGAGGGTGCGTCCCCATCCAAGTCTTCCCCTTGGGTGGGCGGTCGCCTGTCCCTCTTTCGGGAAGTTTGGCTAGCGCATGTTCAGGATGCTTGGGTTTGTCAGGTAGTGTTCCAGGGATATCAAATCGAATTCTCTTTTATTCCCCCAAGATCTTTTTTTTTCAGTTCCTGCCCCCCTCGGTCTCCCGATCTTGCTGCAGCTTTTCAGGTGTCCCAGGAAGTGAAAGTGCCAGTCCCTCCTCAGGAAAATTTTTCAGGGTTCTACTCAAGTTCCTAAGAAAGGCGGCACTGTCCGGCCCATTCTCGACTT
Source organism: Hyla sarda (assembly GCF_029499605.1). Lineage (NCBI taxonomy): Eukaryota > Metazoa > Chordata > Amphibia > Anura > Hylidae > Hyla > Hyla sarda. The sequence continues at coordinate 33,113,287 of NC_079199.1, read as the reverse complement.
GAAGCTTCTAAACCGTCATGTGCTGCTGCGACATTTCTGGATGGAATCCCTGTGGTCAGTTGTCGTCTCCATGGATCCGGGGGAGTTCCTCTCTTCCTTGGATATACGGGACACCTACTTGCACGTTCCTATCTTCCCAGCCCTTCAAGCTGGCGACTGCACCTGAGTCTTCACGAAGGCAGTGGTGGCTCTCCTCCACTCCCTATCTGGATGACCTACTCATCAAGGCACCCTCCCTGGAGCAGAATCTGGTCAGTATCAACCACCCAAGAGGGGGGGGGGTCTTTTGGGACAAAACGGTCCAGGTCCGTTGGACCTATTGGAGTCTGGCCTACCCTTCAATGTTTTGGTGCTCTGTGCGATCTTCCGGTGCCTTCTTCACTGGAGTCGCCAGCTGCGGGGTCTTCCGGTACGGGTGCAGACTGACAACGCCACAGCAGTGGCATACATCAATCACCAGGGTGGCACTTGCAGCTCAGCGGCCATGAGGGAAGTGTCGAAGATCCTCTCTTGGGCGGAACTTCACGTTCCAGCCATATCAGTGGTTCACATTCCTGGGATCGACTATTGGGAAGCAGACTTTATAAGGAAAGGAAAGTCCCTTGCTTTGTCTCCAGGTCGCGAGATCCCCTGGTCCTGGCAGTGGACGCTCTCATAGTTCCTTGGACCCCCTTCGCTCTCCCCTACCTATGAAGGAGCAGGTTTTGGCACTTTCTGTTCTCTTCCAACACCCCCTTGCTGCCGACCTTTATGTGCACATTTTTTTTTTTTTTTTTTTTTTTTTTGCAGGGTGTGGCTCACAAGATCCCTCCGTTCCAGTCCCCCACTGCCCCTTGAGACCTCAACCTCATTTTGAATGCTCTGAAGGGCACTCCTTTTGAGCCTCATGGGCAGGTTCCTTCGATGTCTTTCCTGGAAGGGGGCCTGCCTTGTCGCCATCACGTCCATTCGGCGTTTGCTGCCCTCTCTTGCCGTTCCCCTTTACTGGTGCTTCACTAAGACAAGGTGGTCCTTCGGCCTGTACCTTCCTTTCAACCCAAGGTTGGGACTTCATTTCACTTGAACGAGAAGATCGTGTTGCCTTTTTTCTGCCTGTCCCCGTCTCATCCGCGGGAACGCTGGCTTCAAAAGCTGGACTTGGTTTGGGCAGTTCGGATATATTTGTCGGTCACTTCTTCCCTCCGGAGGTGTGACTGTTTTTGTTCTTCCTGATGGGAGACGCAAGGGGCTTCCAAGGCCACTATCTCCCCCTGGATACGCTCTGCCATTTTGGAGACTTATAGTCAGGTGCCCCCCCTTTCGAGTGACAGCTCACTCCACCCACGCGGTGGGGGCTTCCTGGGCAGTCAGCCACGGGGCTTCGGCTCTGCAGATTTGAAAGGCGGCGACTTGGTAGTCTTTGCATACCTTAGCCAAGTTTTACCGTGTTCACACTTTTGCATTCTGCATCCAGCCGCGGGTCTGGGTCACAGGGTCTTGCATGCGGCATGAATGCTTGTTTTTCCCTCCCCAGGGACTGCTTTAGGACGTCCCATGGTCCTGTGTCGCCCAATGAAGCGCTCGAGAAAAGTGTTGTTTTTTTTACACTTAATGTAAAAAAAATTTTCCCCTTTGTGGTTGGTTCCTTTTTTGTCTGGGTTTTTGTTCAGACTGTTCCTTTCTTGGTCTGTTCTCCTTTGGGACTAAACTGAGTTGCTCAGAGCCAGGAGGTGGGTATAGCCTGCTGGGAGCTGCCGACACTCAATTTTTTTTTTCTTTTTTTGCCTAGTGTCAGTCTCCTAGCGGCAAACAGGTCCGGTGTCCCCCCCCAATAGAAGCTCTGGGAGTGATTTTATGGTAAATCTAAAAGGAAAATCTACTTTTCTAAATTGTTTGGCATTTTTGATGTATGCCATGTTCCCACATTTGCATTTTTAAACCACAGTCAAAAATGAAATTAAACACATGTAGTTGTATTTTTGCATAGATTGTTCATACTCCATTGGACAGTGTCCTGTATTGCTGCCTCCAGCACCTCCCTCTGTTGAGCCATTCTTTAGTTTCTATTTTAGAAATTCAAATCTGTAAACTAGCATGGGGTTTTCTAAATGCCCTGAGATTGGTTTGACCCGTAGTTGGAAAAATATAATTTTGCACCGGTCTTTCATGCCATAAACAATCCTTTTGGGGCTGGCAACCCTTATCACCTGGTAGATCTCACACAGACAATTTAGGGTTTAATTATGTAAATTAGAGAAACAAAGCAAAAATGCAAATGTGTGAACACATCCTTACCATATATTATTTGGTAAAGACTTGATTTTAAAAGGGAATTTATCTAACTGGTTAATGCATGGGGCCTGGCATCTGAAAAACAAAGACTTATAGGGGAACTCTCTGGTACTTTTCTTTTTATTCCCTATCAACAGGATAGGTGATGTGTCTGATCGCGGGGAGGGGGAAATCCAACTGATGGGACCGCCTGCAATCTCCTGCCCGGTACCCCAAAGATTTTTATGCTTGTGTATCTCCAGCTCTCCCATAGACAGCCCTTGGGTTGGAGGATTAGAAAAGTACAAGTTCCCCTTTTAAGTGACCTACCAGCAACCAATGGGTTCCTGCCATGCTGGGGAATGCAGGACACTTGAGCTGCTTTTACATATTAAAAAGGCTACTGCCAGGTCCACTTTAAATGGATCCTCCAGAACTAGAAAAACAGCTGATTTCTTAAAATAAAACCACCACATTTGTCCTCACGCTGTGTATGGTATTGCAACTCGGTTCTATTAAAGTGAATTAGAGCCAAGTCTAATACCATTTTACCAATTTTTTTTTAAACTGCTTTTATATACGAGCCTTTACCTTTCTGCAGATTTTATGCATTAACCAAGATCCGATTCCTATAAGTAGCACTGCCTGCCTGCAGCCCACTGTAAAACCAGATTCAGCCAGTAAGTCATAGATCATGTAAAAGAAATTGTGAATTTTTCATTTGAACCTAACATTTGGCACTTAGAGGTGTTTTATTACTTTGTATTCTATAAACATTATAATACAAATGCAATAGATTTGTCACAATTTGTGTTTACTCCATGAAACGTTTTTATACCTCCCAGGGGCTGTTCACATCACGTAATGGCTGTACGCCACAAATATGTTGGGAGACCACCAAATCACCTATACTCAGAAGATCCAATTGACCAAACATTCTACTTGTGATTATTGGTCTGTTTTACACCACTATGGGAGAGATTTATCAAAACCTGTGCAGAGGTTGCTCATAGCAACCAATCAGATTGCTCGTTTCATTTTTCACAGACCTTCCTAAAAATGAAAGAAGCAATCTGATTGGTTGCTACGGGCAACTTTTCCCTCTTCACAGGTTTTGATAAATCTCCCCCTATGTGTTTTATTTGCTTAGTCTACGCTTCATCTTTTTTGTCCCACAAATGAAACACATCCCAGCATGAAACAGACCAAACGTAGTCACAGATTATATTTACTCTATTGAGCTCTGAGCATGCGGTGGTGTATGGTGGAATACCTTTTTGACGGTATTCCCATATATCCCTAAAACGTGATTTAAAAAGCCTCTTAAAGAGACAATAAATGACTGGTAGATAAGATGACCACTGTTCCTATAGATTTCTAACCTAATACTTTTTGTTAAAAATTTATATTTACAGGCTTCTTAATAGGAATGTATACAAAACAATAAAGCTAAACATTCCTATATCTTTTTGTAAATAAAAAGAGATGCAGCAGTGTCGGCGTGTAAAATACCCCGTGCTGCTATAGTCCTCCTAGGCGAGCATTCACAGTATGAGCAGAGCGGGACTCACAATAGCCCCTTCTTACAGTCATTGAGGTTCAGGGATTCAACAATATGGCTGGTCCCACGAGTCCTGAAATTTTTGTTAATGTACGAAATTGGGGTTCACCCGGTAACGGCACAAGGATCCTCAAGCCTGAGCATACTATATGGTTAGATTGCACGTCCATCTAATGCTGGAGATGACTTAGAAGAGAGTCTTGTAATAATCGTCTCGATAACTGTACAGCATCAGTATCGGCACCCTGAGAAGAGAGCAGACGGCTGAAGTAAATACATTAACCCGAAAATGGACATGTATGTATTAGAATATACATTTATTTTATTGTGCAGATGCAGGTAATTTGAAAATTCAATTACAAGTTTACAATATTTTATGTGACCCTTTCTTAAAAGAAGCAGCATCATATAGGACAGTGTTTCCCAACCAGCATGCCTGCAGCTGTTGCAAAACTACAACTCCCAGCATGCCCGGACAGCCGATGGCTGTCCGGGCATGCTTGGAGTTGTAGTTTTGCAACAGCTGCAGGCACACTGGTTGAGAAACCCTGATTATAGAGTGTCTATACTATGTTACACATTGACTTCATTCACCCCCAACGTTTGCTTGTCGTCTTCCGACTTTTCCAGCAGTTTATTTTGTCATTAAAGGGATATTCCGGTATTTAGACATCTTATCCCCTAGCGCCCCAGTTAGTTTGCATGCACGGAGCAATCTCTGTGCCGGATTTACAGTCTACCAAAGCTGTATCCGACACACCCCTCCAAATATCTCTAGGGGAGATTCACAAATGCTGCATCTCAGTCTCTCCCATAGAGCTTAAAGGAGGGGGTGTGACGGCTATGGCTACTCCGAAGCCTAGCACAGCAGCGTTCCAAACAAACGTTTAGACTGCTGGGGTGCGTGACCAGAGATTGCGGGGGTCCCAGTGGTTAGACCCCTGCGTTCAGACATCTTTCTTATACTGTGGAGATTTAGCGTAAAAAAAAAAAAAAAAGCCAGCTTTCCTCTTAGAAATTAAATTTATTCCCCCCATTTGACTTTTTTTTGTACAGCACATGAAGGAGATTAAAGTGGTCCAAAGGATAGGGGATAAGATGTCTAATCGCTGTGGACCCCCGCTATCTCTGCTGTGGCCTCCCAGTCATCTGGTGCACAAAGAGAACTCTGCTCCGTAGCAGATGACTGGCGACTTCAGCCGCCACGCCCCCTCCATTCATGTCTATGGGAGGAGGTGTGACTATGTACTGCCACACCCCCTCCCATAGACATGAATGGAGGGGGGCGTGGCGTGACATCACAAACGCTGAAGCTCCAAGTTTGTGTCCCCAGCGGTGGGCCCCCTGTGATCAGACATCTTATCCCCCATCCTTTAAGGGGTACTCTACCAGAAAACATCTTATCCCCTATTCAAAGATACTTACTGTGGAGTAACACTTACCGCTTCTCTATCTTTATAGTATAAATTTCATCAAAGATTTGCTTCAGATATCTCTGTTTCGGCAGTTTACACATGAGCTGCTTCACCGATGCATTAAATGCTTGTTCATCTACAAACTGTAAAGGAATTATCAATAATGTAGACTTTCCTACATAACAAATTTAGACAAAAAACTTTACAGGCAGCAGAATTTAGGCAATATTCTGTGGAACTAAAAAATAAAAATAAAGTGGGTGCTCATATGTTTAAAGGGGTTCTCCAGAATTTTTAATAACTCTAATCCCTCCCCACTACCCTTTTAGATGTAGATCACAGCATTCGGGTGCTGGGCCATAAGGTTCCTGTGATGCGGCACTATGGTAATAAACACTTTAAATTAAACCAAACTCCCTGGTAATTAGGCATGGGGTGGAACCGAAGTGCATACATTCACACTGCCCGTCTGCCTTCCAGCATTAACTTGACTGACACGCTGAATACCAGGCTTTGTATGAAGTGCACGGTGCCCACTGTGTCAATCAGGAGGGCAGGGTGACTACATGTGCTACAGATCCACCCCAATGTCTACTTACCTGGCAGAGGGGGGCATGATTAAAGTGTTTCTTACCATAGTACATGATCAGAGGAAGCTTATGGGCCCAGTGTCCTACATTTAACAGGTACTGGGGAGGGCTTATAGAGGCTAGCGAATCTGGCAGGTTCCCATAATGCTTGTTATTAACTGCAATTTACTATGAAACAGAGAAACTACTTTTAATACTTGCACATTATTATTGATAATGCTAAAGCTTTTTTTTTCCCTTAAAATGAACACACTCAATATTACATACCTCCAATGATAATAAACTTTGTATTGCTTCTTTTGGTAAATCAACCTAGAAAAATAAAGTTCTAGTAATTGCCTTAAATTAGAAATAGAAATGGTCTTAATTCTATTGTTTTCTTACTGCTGGTTCTTTCAAACATGTATTTTATTTTTCATCCATACAACAAATAAAAGGATTTACTAATATGCGAGCCTGACTGATACCAAAATGACACACTTGTGTCCTCTGTTAGGTGAACGGAGGTGTAAGGGTGGTTTTGACTTCGGCACCAGGAGCCTTATAGTAAGCAGGCTCTGCATAAAGCAGTGTAAAACATAGAAACATAGAATGTGTCGGCAGATAAGAACCATTTGGCCCATCTAGTCTGCCCAATAATCTGTATCCTATGAATAGTCCCTGGCCCTATCTTATATGAAGGATAGCCTTATGTTTATCCCATGCAAGTTTAACCTCCTTCACTGTATTTGCAGCGACCACTTCTGCAGCAAGGCTATTCCATGCATCCACTACTCTCTCAGTAAAGTAATACTTCCTGATATTACTGCCGAAACCTTTGCCCCTCTAATATAAAACAATGTCCTCTTGTGGTAGTTTTTCTTCTTATAAATCTCCTCTCCTCCTTTACCGTGTTGATTCCCTTTATGTTTTTAAAAGTCTCTATCATTTCCCCTCTGTCTCTTCTTTCTTCTATACATGTTAAGGTCCTTTAACCTTTCCTGGTAAGTTTTATCCTGCAATCCATGTACTAGTTTAGCAGCTCTTCTACTGATGTTCAAAAAGCAGAATTCTGCAAAAGAATTCTGTTAGAAATTCCACTGAAGTTTACTGTACATTTACTTGAATTGGATCCCGCTGTCCTATTGACATTGTAGAACACCCGCAGCTGGCATTCCGCCACGGAAATTTAGCTTTCCACATAAATAGAGATGAGCGAACTTACAGTAAATTCGATTCGTCACAAACTTCTCGGTTCGGCAGTTGATGACTTTTCCTGCATAAATGAGTTCAGCTTTCAGGTGCTCCCGTGGGCTGGAAAAGGTGGATACAGTCCTAGGAGACTCTTTCCTAGGACTGTATCCACCTTTTCCAGCCCACCGGAGCACCTGAAGGCTGAACTAATTTATGCAGGATAAGTCATCAACTGCCGAGCCGAGAAGTTCGTGACGAATCGAATTTACTGTAAGTTCGCTCATCTCTACACAAATATAAGACTAGTGTTCTATTTTGCAGAATTCAGCAGCGGAATACCATTGAAGGGGCTTAAATTCCACAGTTCAGCCGAGCGAAGCTTTGTGCTGAATTGCGGAAATTCCACCGTGTGAACATCGCTTTAGCCAGTAAAGTATAGGTTGTGCGTAGACCACCACTAAATAACTATGGCTTATTAAGATGAACAAGGTTTGGCCAAAAGGAAAAGTTCAACTTGACTGACACACATCCCATTACAAGTAACACCCCTTTATTTCTCAGTCATGTAGCTTATATCGCTGCTGATTGACATATCATGCACCTAATACAAATAAACTTCTTAAAATTAGTTTGAGTTCCAAGGGCAATGATTGTTGGTGGTCACCGGGTCGTCACCTCTGGGATTTGAGTTTATAGGGGTGTTGAGGGCTACGGTTTCCTTGGTCATATCTCTGTACACTATATCTACCGACAGAAGTATCAGTAGTGAAAGCTTCATACCAGGGATAGAAGAGCACTTCATCAAATTGTAGCCAAAAAATAAATACTGGTGCCCTTAAACTTGAATCCAAATCTGCAGTAATTTGAGGGGCTGTACTTGTGTTTTTTGTTGGCTACAATTCAACTTGTCTCCTTCCTTTTTCATCAAGCTTTTACTTTCAGCTATAGCTACTTCTGACTGCAGATGTTTTGCTGGTCTCTATATACAGATGTGTGATCATGCTCCTGGACAGACCCCCCTCCCCTTTACAAGGCTCCTGGACAGACCACCCCCCCCCCCCCTCCCAAGGCTCCTGGACAGACCACCCCCCTTTACAAGGCTCCTGGACAGACCCCCCCCCCTTTACAAGGCTCCTGGACAGACCCCCCCCCCCCCCCCTCCCAAGGCTCCTGGACAGACCACCACCCCCCCCCCCCCCCCCCCTCCCAAGGCTCCTGGACAGACCACCACCCCCCCCCCCCCCCCCCCTCCCAAGGCTCCTGGACAGACCACCCCCCTTTACAAGGCTCCTGGACAGACCCCCCCCCCCTTTACAAGGCTCCTGGACAGACCCCCCCCCTTAGAGGCTCCTGGACAGACACCCCTAACAGGCTCACACCAACAATTATTCCCCTTGGATCTCTGTCCGGTCTGACCAATCACATGCAGATAGATATACATAGCGGCACAGATTCTTCCAGTTCACCTCAAGCTCTGTAATTATTTCCTGGGCATAGTCAGCCTGTTCACCCACACCAAGATATGTCCAGTGATATATATGCTAAATTCATTGTCTGTGACTCCACTTCACTAGGATGTGTAGGCACAGACAATGAATATGTAAATAGTCGGTGAAGCCCCGCCCCCACTGTGTGAGTCTCATTGCATTTAGCAGAGGATCTTCTGAGGGACATATCTGAAGACCGACTGGACATATTTAAGTGACCCCTCGTTGGACTCCTCCTGTTCACCCACACGATAACACCGTGTATTGAATTTATTGTGGGTGAATCGGCTGACAATATTCCTTTAAAATCTCTTATGTGCTGAGCTGTTACATTGTACCAGAAACCAGTGAGATTGAAATCACCAGAAGAAATTGTTACCTGTTGATTAGTCTCTATAAAAGCCTGGACTCCAGTGTTATGTGACACTCATAATTAGGGACATTGGGGAATTTACTGGTGTGAATTTAAAAGGACTTAAATATGTAGCGGCAAAAGTTGTGGATGTGCACCAAATTTATTTAATTTAATAAACTTTGCGGATGCTGAATCAATTACACAGTCAAAAAGTCGCAGAGTAAATGGCGGCTGTGCGACAATTGTATAAAATGTTGCACAGGCGTTAAGACAACTGTCACAGAGTTCTATAGAGTAAGGTTGACTTGCCCTGTGACAACTTCTAAATCTGGCCTGTGCAACATTTCTGCGTCACTTCATGGTAATGACATGTAATACATTCTAAATGAAATGTCGCAGAAAATGTCACACGGGGTCAGCCTGCATCTTTTCATGTGACAAATTTAGACAAAAAAAGCTGTCTAAATAGTTTGATAAATTCCCCTCATTGTGTAAGTGTCAGAAATGTGTAGGGATTTGACCCATTTCCAAGTGCGGTGCTGTGATGTAAAAGGAATGAAAACTAAAGCTCCATTTCATACCGGCCTGGACATCCTTCTCTTCTGCAAAGCTGATACAGTGATCCCTCAACGTACAATGGTAATTCGTTCCAAACGACCATCGTATGTTGAGGGATTCGTGCAATGTAATAAGTGCATTTAATACTCACCTGTCCCCGCCGCTCTGGACCGCGTCCTCACTGCTCACAATGCTGTCCCAGGGGCTCCTAATGCTGTCCCGCTGCTCCGGTGTCTTCTTCGGGATCCTCCGGCTTCTTCCGCATCTTCTCCAGTGTCCTGGCCTCGCTTTCTGGTGACGTTATTATATTGCTGTGCAGCGACGTAATAACGACGCCAGAAAATGAAGGCCCGGACCCCGGAGAAGATGCAGAAGATGCCGGAGGATCGCGAAGTGGACCCAGAGCAGCGGGGATAGGTAAGTGAACCTGTCCGGGATGCTTAAACTGCTATCCGACAGCAGCTTAAGCATTTTGCGCTGTCTGATAGCAGTTAATGCGATGGCCCCGACATATAAAAGCATCGTATGTCGATTTTATCATATGTCGGGGCCATCGTAGGTCGGGGGGTTACTGTATATCACATGCCTTTAACAAGTAATAAAGTGATATAAGCTACATGACACTAAACAATGGGAGCTCTCAATGATGACCCATTTGTCAGGAAGAGCGCTATGTAAAAATAGGTGTGTTCTAGTTATTTTGTCCAACCCCTGGATAGATGTAATAAAGTGAACATTCCTCTATAAGCTCAGCACTCCGCAATGTTTAGAAGCCCTGGCTACGCAAATCCCTGACATACAACAGTGTTTACTTACAGCCAAAATTTCAATTTCTGTATTTCTTTGTTGAAAATTTGTGATAGAAGCTTGAAGTTTTGCAAGAACCTGTAAAATAGAACAAAATCCTGCGTGAACAATGGCTAGGATGAAGTTCTTATTTTTGATATTTTAAATAGAACCATATATTTAAAAGGTTTTGTTTTTCTTTTCTATTTTTAGGTGCTGCACCCACAAAACTAGCATCATGTAAAATACAATGTCATGGGGAATGGTGGGTCTTCTGAAGCTCTAAGGCGTACTTAAAGGGGTGCTCCGGGGAAGTTAAGAAAAATAAAAATGCCCCAAAGCCACCACAATCCCTGTTCTGTGTCCCCTGTTGTCTCCCAAATATTAATTTTCCTTGCTTGCAGCCCAGACTACAACTCCCAGCAGTCAGTGCGGCTCTATGTCATGACTGTCAGCCTATTGCTTTTACTATCTGTGTGCATGCTGTGTTGTTGTAAACACAGTCAGCAGCACACACTACATGTTTTTTTTATTTTATTTTTTAAACCATCCTTCCCTCCAACAATAAATTATGCTATACTCTGAATGACAGCAGTCAGTGTTAAGATCTACAGCAGAGACTTCTCTGCCGGCAAGATCCTCACACAGGGAGAGGGAGGGGGATGGGAGGTGTGGCTGTGAAGACAGAAATCACGTGGTGTTTGTCTTGAAGGAGGGTGGGGGCTAGGTCTCATTGCAAAGAGACAAGCAGGGTCAGATTCTAATGTCTTTCTCTCACTCCCTGCATGTAAGTGACAGCTGAAAGAAGGAAATTGCTCTATATAGCTAATGAATGCTATTTAGACAAATAAATAGGTTGGTGAGAGGGAAAGAATGGGTTATGGGTTTTGTTCCCCGAAGTACCCCTTTAAGAGATAATACATGTGGCATGTAATCCAGACATGTCAAATATTTAGACACCAAGGGGGAGATTTATCACTGTGTGCAGTTATTCCTACTTTATTTTTTGGTTATGTTTTTGGCTTACTTGCGGCAAACTTACCTTGGCAGCAGGTGCTCAGGATCCCAGAGGAAGTAGTCACACTAGGGTCATAAAGTAGCAAAGTGCAGCAACTCTATTTTATGTAAAGCAATAAAACAATGACGTGTTTCGGGGTGAAACTACCCCTTCATCAGATTGACTGTACTACACACATATATACAGCTTCTAAATATCGGCACAGACTGGTTGTCGTCCATAACAGAGCTGTCTCTTAGGCGTCCATGTCCACTAGACTAGAACATTACACTCTACATCAGTGTTTCCCCAACCAGGGTGCCTCCAGCTGTTGCAAAACTACAACTCCCAGCATGCCCGGACAGCCAACATGCTGGGAGTTGTAGTTTGGTGCCAGAAAGTTAAACAGATTTGTAAATTACTTCTATTAAAAAAAATCTTAATCCTTTCAGTACTTATCAGCTGCTGAAGCTGAGTTGTTATTTTCTGTCTAAGTGCTCTCTGATGACACGTGTCTCGGGAACTGTCCAGAATAGAAGCAAATCCCTATAGCAAACCTATTCTACTCTGTGCAGTTCCCAACACCAGCTGAGATGTCAGCAGAGAGCACGGTTGCCGGACAGAAAAGAACAACTCAACTTCATCAGCTGATAATCCTTCCAATAGTTAAGATTTTTTTTTAATAGAAGTAATTTAAAAATCTGTTTAACTTTCTGTAGCCTGGTGATAAAATTAAAAAAAATTAAAGTTTTTTCCAGGAATGCCCCTTTAAGCCTTCCATTGCAGGGTTTCCCTCTATACCACTGTGTAGGTCAGTGTTTCCCAACCAATGTGGCTTTAGCTGTTGCAAAACTACAAGTCCCAGTATGCCTACTGGAGGCACACTGGTTAGGAAACACTAGTATAGGCATTTACCTTTTTAAAGAAAACAATTTTTTTTTTTTTACTGGATACCTCTGTATAGAATATTCAGGTACACTATTACTTACACCAGCGTTTCCCAACCAGGGTGCTCCAGCTGTTGCAAAACTACAACTCCCAGCATGCCCGGACAGCCTTTGGCTGTCCGGGCATGCTGGGAGTTGTAGTTTTGCAACAGCTGGAGGCACCCTGGTTGGGAAGCACTGACTTACACTGATGCATACTTTCCCACTGTATATCAAAAGGACACTCTAGGCTTGTGTCGGGCCAATGAAGCTCAACAGATAAGTCTGACATATTTGCCCGGAACTGCTCATATTGTGTTGTGAACAGTTTCTTACAGACACATGAGCCACATTTATATTCTGTGTCAATGCAGTTTCTGATGGATGAGGGTTGTGCACTGACTGCTGCCACCAGTGTATATGTGGGTACTCCAGTTTTTGCGGGTGCAGGTGACATGTTTTATTTTCATGTTTAGCTTTCCCCCCCCCCCCCCCAATTGTGTTCTGGTTTAAAAATACATATACTCCATGATACAGATGAAACCTGCACTACATGACCTCGGCTTCATGTATAACTGAATCCAGTTAATCTACTAGGACATAGCTCAGAAACACTGTATACACTGATATGCCCGATATGCGGACCTGGTGATTGGCACAGATCGTGTTGACCCGTAAGCCTGTAGTTCATTTTATCTGCTTGCAGCATTACTACAGGAATTAGATAATGCATAAAGCACAACTAACAAGCCAGGACTTCAGAAGCAAAGATACAGAGATGTCCCTTGGCATGGTAAAGGTATTCATGATTCTGTGCTTTTTATTTTTGTTAAAATCAACTTTTTTTTTTTAATCAACGGGTGCCAGAAAGTTAAACCGATTTGTAAATTATTTCTATTAAAAAAACTTAATCCTTCCAGTACTTATTAGCTGCTGAATACTACAGAGGAAATTCTTTTCTTTTTGGAACACCGAGCTCTCTGCTGATATCACGAGCACAGTTATCTCTGCTGACATCTCTGTCCATTTTAAGAACTGTCCAGAGTAGGAGAAAATCCCCATAGCAAACATATGCTGCTCTGGACAGTTCCTAAAATGGACAGAGATGTCAGCAGAGAGCACTGTGCTCGTGAGGTCAGCAGAGAGCACTGTGTTACAAAGAGAAAATAATTTCCTCTGTAGTATTCAGCAGCTAATAAGTACTGGAAGGATTAAAATGTTTTTAATAGAAGTAATTTACAAATATGTTTAACTTTCTGGCACCAGTTGATTTTTAATGTTTTTAATGTACCCCTTTAATGTAGTATAAAACCGTATAATGGTGACAAAATCACTGCTATCCTTAGGACCAGTTTACACTGAGAAATTCTGGACAGACATTCTGAGGGCAGCGGGCAGCATCCATATCAATTGGCGCTATGACTGGGCAGAGCTGTAGTAATGCAGCCAGTGCAAAATTCTGCCAAAATAATTAACATGTTCATTATTTCAGCAAGATTCCCACAGCTTGAACTGTCCTGGTGGAATCCCATTGAATGCTATGGGAAGCTGCTAAAAGTGCAGAGTGAACTTGCCCTTATCAGCTACTGGGCACAGACAATTCTATATTGAGATGAAGCATGTCCCCATAAGAGAGTCATTCACTAGACGAAGACTCAACCATCTCCGCCCACACTGCTTTTATTATGGTTTCTAAAAATATAAGTAAGTCGACAAGTGGGTGTTACCATTACCCTTGTTATTAAGGTGTCTCTCCTCAATGTCTGGCTGTGTCAGCTTTGATTGACAGGGTCGGTATTTATAAAGAAACCCTTTTTTCATTTTGCAGAAATCACTTCTTTCATTTTGCAGAGGCCTTGTTAAAAACGAAAGAAGCGATCTGATTGGTTGTTATGGGCAACTTTTCCTCTGCACAGGTTTTGATAAATCTCGTCCAAAGATTTTACATAACATAGCTGCTAAGCAAAGCGTTATCAAAGTGAATATAGGAAACCATTTGGCCCCTGGAGCAAACTATGGTTACCTGAGCTTCATAACGCCTTCTTACACTGGCAGATAACCTTTCTGGAGCCACGACACTGACACTTGGGATTACTGCGCTGCTGTGCGGCTCAAACTGGCCTGTCAAAATACAACGTATCCAGAGAATGAACTCGGGTTATCATATACACACAGCTGACATTCTGTTTAAACAAAGCAAAGAACAGAAAAATAAAAAATTCTGTAAACCCTGAATTAAATCTCATAAAACCTTTCTGTGGACACTTTTTTCCCTGAAAACATTTGATGCAGGGGTAATGACGCCTGCCAACACTAGTATCAATCTATAGACCAGTACAAGCTCAAAAAATAAACACCATTCATCGTGTACACCAGCAGTAAAAGGCAACTTTTAGATTAAAGGGGTACTCCGGCGCTAAGACATCTTATCCCCTATCCAAAGGATAGAGGATAAGATGCCTGATCGTGGGGGTCCCACCGCTGGGGACCCCCGTGATCTTGCACGCAGCACCCAGTTAGAATCAGTCCCCGAAGAGTGTTCGCTCCGGGTCTGATTACTGGCGATCACGGGAGCCGGAGCATAGTGATGTCACGGCCCCACCCCTGTGTGACGACACGCTCCGCCCCCTCAATGCAAGCCTATGTGAGGGGGTGTGAAAGCTGTGATGCCCCCTCACATAGGCTTGCATTCAGGGGGCGGAGCGTGACGTGGCGGGACCCCCACAAACAGGCATCTTGTCCTCTATCCTTTTCTATCTACAGTATAAAAATAAACTGCTGTAGTTTTCATTCCGGCCACTATGGCTAATAATAAGCTGACATACTGTACTATAGGGAAAATCATAGCATTCTTCCATCTTATATCACAGGCAGGATCACAAGCAAAGGTGACACCATTCTATAGATAAGATGGGATTAGGCCATTTACAATAGGTGATGGTCACAGCTTCCTTCACCTCCATGCAAAGGTCACAAAGCATGCCTAGAAAACTGTTCCATAGAAGTCAAGGATTCCCCTCCAGTTTGTCTCCTATGCCCTAAGCATAACTCTAAATGCTATAAGCAGAGCTCAGCTAAGAAAAAATAGAAACAGATTAGAAAAAACATGTTTCAATAGCGGTGACATTCCCTTTAATCGCCCTGTGGCATATATTGTACGGTTAGCATTTGTTTAGGAAGTCACTCTTTTGTATGAAGTTGAATGAATATTCAGATTGAATATTCACAATGTATACCCTGCCCCCTTAAAAGAATACTCCCGTGGAAACTTTTATTTATTTATTTTTTAAATCAACTGGTGCCAGAAAGTTAAACAGATTTGTAAATTACTTCTATTAAAAAAATCTTAATCCTTCCAATACATTTTAGGGGCTGTATACTACAGAGGAAATGCTTTTCTTTTTGGATTTCTCTGATGTCATGAACACAGTGCTCTCTGCTTACCTCTGCTGTCCATTTTGTGAACTGTCCAGAGCAGCATATGTTTGGGGATTTTCTCCTACTCTAGACAGTTCCAAAAATGGACAACAGAGAGCACTGTGGTCGTGACATCAGAGAAATCCAAAAGGAAAAGCATTTCTTCTGTAGTATACAGCCAATAAAAAGTACTGGAAGGATTACGATTTTTAATAGAAGTAATTTACAAATCTGTTTAACTTTCTGGCACCAGTTGATTTAAAAAAAAAAAAAAAAAAAAAAAAAAAAAATTGTCACGGGAGTACCTCTATAAATAAAAATATATATATGAAGCCATACACTGCAGATGCCAAAAAACACCTAAGCAAAGTAAACTTATAGATCATATAACCACAAGTAAAATAGGATTCCTCTTCTTCTATATAAAGCCTACACAATAACAAGTATATAAGACTGTTTAAATAAGATTTGAAGCCCATCTGTGCTGGACAGATAAAGTAGTAAGATTTCCATGAACCCAGTAACAAAACTAACATTTTATTCTGAATCTCCCAATAAAAGCCCTTCAGGCCTAAGGACACCATTTTTACAGATAAAACAATGAACAAACAAGTAACCGGCATGTGACCTAAATGTAACCAAACTGAATCATAAGGATGAATGAGCCGCATTGTCCACAACAACTTGTGTTTGTATCAGGAGACGGCATTCACCAGGAAGACTAATGTAATCATGGCGCCACACACTGCCCATCCGTACAATAGAATATTCCCAGAGCAGCAGCTCAGTACTTACTCTGTGTGCTTAAACATCCCTTCAGGTTCTGCCCAGACAGAGTGTCCACCATTTCTCTGAAAGAAAAAAAAAAAAAATCGCAAAAAATTACATATAATGTGCCTTAGGAGAAGAAAGGCGACACCACTATTATCTAATTCAGAACAGTCTTAATATGAAGTCCGGAGGTGCTAGGAACAACCAAGGACAACCATCAGCAAATAGCATAAAAACATATAGTACGGTATCCTGAACTCACCGCTAGGATTGCGACTCGAAGCTCCTACATGGAGTGACCGGCGGTACGCCGGTCACTCCATGTAGGAGCTTCGAGTCGCAATCCTAGCGGTGAGTGCAGGATACCGTACTATATCTTTTTAGGCTACATTACATATAATAGTGACACCTCCACTACATCACTCCATGTAAGAGCTTTGACTCACAAGACTGGTAGAGATGAGCGAACTTACAGTAAATTCGATTCATCACGAACTTCTCGGCTCGGCAGTTGATGACTTTTCCTGCGTAAATTAGTTCAGCCTTCAGGTGCTCCGGTGGGCTGGAAAAGGTGGATACATTCCTAGGAAAGAGTCTCCTAGGACTGTATCCACCTTTTCCAGCCCACGGGAGCACCTGAAAGCTGAACTAGTTTATGCAGGAAAAGGCATTGACTGCTGAGCCGAGAAGTTCGTGACGAATTGAATTTACTGTAAGTTTGCTCATCTCTAAAGACTAGCAGTGAGTGCAGTATACCGTACTATATCTTTTTATGCTACATTACATATAACAGTGACACCTCCACTACATCACTCGCTGTTTCCCTCAACAAAAATAGAAGTGGAACCAACATGGAGAATAATTATAATGAAAAGACTTGAGGGGGTGGGGGGGGGGGGGGGTGACTGTGACCCAGTCTTCTCGGGAAACAACTTAGTTCCAGGAGTCAGGTCTGAACTCCTTGTCCACAACCCCGTCATGCCTAGCAGTGTTGTCATAAAGTGTACACAGTGTTATTGACAGGAATTTTTTTTACCATATTTTGTCACAAAGAATGATATGCTCAAACATTAACCCTTATGGCCAGAAATCCCCTATTTTGTCTGGTAAACACTGCAACAACCTGCCCAGTGTGAACCAGGCCTTAAAAGGGGTTATCCAGGAAAAAACTTTTTTTTATATATCAACTGGCTCCAGAAAGTTAAACAGATTTGTAAATTACTTCTATTAAAAAAATCTTAATCCTTTCAGTACTTATGAGCTGCTGAAGTTGAGTTGTTCTTTTCTGTCTAAGTGCTCTCTGATTACACATGTCTCGGGAACTGTCCAGAATAGAAGCAAATCCCCATAGCAAACCTCTTCTACTCTGTGCAGTTCCCGAAACAAGCAGAGATGTCAGCAGAGAGCACTGTTGCCAGACAGAAAACAACAACTCAACTTCAGCAACTGATAATTATTGGAAGGATAAAGGTTTTTTCATAGAAGTAATTTAGAAATCTGTTTAACTTTCTGGAGCCAGTTGATATAAAGAAAAAAAAAAAGGTTTTCCTGGAATACCCCTTTAACATTCCCACACGTGCACCTGTTATTTCTCTCTTCCTGCCCTCTGAGTCGGAGCTTTTGTAACAGGTGATCCACAAGATCCGACTCCAGGATCCTCTTCTCCGTCTGACGCTCCTTCTCGAATGCTTTCAGCTGTTGGGAGCCAAACACATCATAATAACAGTGTAAGAACAGCTGCAGATGCTGAATCATTACCAAGTGGAAGACAAACTTTCTACGTAGTCAGGTTTATAAGATCCTGTTCCAGACAATTTAACCCAAAATTGTTCTCATATTTATAAAAAGAAAGAAAGAAAGAAAGTAAATCCATCGTTGCACTCTACCACACTGCGGACTTCATTTCTGTAAATTGTACTAACGTCCCTTCAGTTCTGCCTCCTGTCTGCTTCTGATCAAACAACATCCTAAATTTGACACTTCATCCTGCTTTATTTTCCTACCAGGAGTTATAGTTCTGCAACAGCTGGAAAGCCACAGCTTGAAGATTAAAGGGGTACTCCGGTGGAAAACTTTTTTTTTTTTTTTATCAACTGGTGCCAGAAAGTTAAACAGATTTGTAATTTACTTCCATTAAAAAAATCTTAATTCTTCCAGTACTTATTAGCTGCTGAATACTACAGAAGAAATTATTTTCTTTTTGGAACACAGAGCTCTCTGCTGACATCATGACCACAGTGCTCTCTGCTCTGACATCTCTGTCCATTTTAGGAACTGTCCATAGCAGCATATGTTTGCTATGGGGATTTTCTTTTACTCTGGACAGTTCCTAAAATGGACAGAGATGTCAGCAGAGAGCACTGTGGTCATGATGTCTGTATAGAGCACTTTGTTCCAATAAGAAAATAATTTCCTCTATAGTATTAAGCAGCTAATAAGTACTGGAAGGATTAAGATTTCTTAATAGAAGTAATTTACAAAATTGGTTAACTTTCTGGCACCAGTTGATTTACATTTTTTTTTATAAATAAATAAAAGTTTTCCTCCGGAGTACCCTTTTAATGCCTTGTAACTAGGTGTATACACTGGGAAATGTTCTTGGCATATACCATAAAACACTCAGAGGTCCCCAATAACCTGACAGAAGACAAAAGTGCCCGTCAGACCTCTAAGTTGGAATTTGCTGACATAACTTTATTCAGTCAGCACTTTCTTTTTTCTACAATGGCCCTATGGATGATGAATGTCACGGACGCCCCCGTCTAGCACTGGTTCACCACAGTACACAGTGAATGGGACCATAGCAGTCGGCTCCACTCACGGCAGCTCAGCTCCTGTTTACTTGAACATAAGCACATCTGCCATTACGCAGTGCACCACTATACAGGGAACAGAGGCAACTGGTACCGTTTATATTAGCCCAGAAAACCCCTTTAGTGGATTAGGAATTTACCTTTAAAGTCTATGGCCCAGATTTATCAGACTGTATGAGAGAGAAAAATGGAGTAATTTTCCCACAGCGACCAATCACAGCTCAGCTTTCACTTTACCAGAACTCATTAGCTGAGCTGTGATTGGTCGCTGTGGAATAATCTCTCCATCATTTCTCTCACACAGTTTGATAAATCTGGGCCAATATGATCATATACTGTAAATATGGTATGTTGTGACGTCACACCAGCATGTCCAGTAAATCTTTCCAGGACTGTTTTACCAAACCGAGAACATCTGCACATTCATATATGTACATACTGGATCTCTCTTACCTTGACGTGACTTCCTTCTTTATCAGAGACAATAGCAGCAAAAGGAATCCCAGACAATCTGCAGTGTTCCTGGAGCTCATCCTGTGACTGGACAAGGAAGAAAAGTTAGAAATTATCTTTGATAAAAATCTGATTCCAGTGACCTCATAACATTGTTGCCCAAAAAACAAATAAAAAAAATAAAAAAAAGTTTTACAAGGAATGTTTTCAATGAGAAGGCCTGGATTGCATTGCACAATAGCCCAGCCACACTTACTTAAAGGAGTACTCCGGCGCGCATTTTTCTCATTTTATCCCGTCCGGGCTGCAAAATAAAACAAAAAATTTTTCTCTTACCTGCCAACAAGCCCCCGGAGCTCCGGTACAGGTGTTCGGTCCCCAGGCTGCATTCTTCTTACTTCCTGTCAGCCCGGAACGTCACACGGAGCTTAAGCCTATCACCGGCCGCAGCGATGTCCCGCCTCAGCCAGTGATAGGCTGAAGCTCCGTGTGACGTGCCGGGCTAACAGAAAGAAGAATACAGCCGGGGACCGAACACCTGTACCGGAGCTCCGGGGGCTCGTTGACAGGTAAGAGAAAGTGTGTTTTCTTTTATTTTGCAGCCCGGACGGGATAAAATGGGAAAAGTGCTCACCGGAGTACTCCTTTAATCAAAAAGAGGTGAGAAACTGTATAGGCGTCAGAACTAAGTTCCAGATGGAAAAGCTAAAATATCTTAACCCCTTAATGACACAGGACGTAAATGTACTTCCTGGTGCCCTGGTACTTAACGCACCAGAACATACATTTACTTCTTGTACATGACCGCGAGCACTGGAGTGGTGCTCGTGTCATGGCAGCCAGGGACCCACCGGTAATGGCCGACATCAGCGATGTGTGCCATTAAACCCTCAGATACCATGATCAATAGAGATAATAGCATCTGCGGCAGTGCAATCGGTAAAATGGATTATAGGAACGCCCTTGGCGCTGCCGCGGGGATCCAATCATCCATAATGGCAGACGGAGGTCCCCTCACCTGCCTCCGCTGCCTTCCACGGGTCTTCTGCTCTGGTCTGAGATCAAGCATAGCACTGAACAGTATTAGCAATCAAATGATCAAATGATTGATATAAATTAGAAAAAACCCATCCCCCAATAAAAATGTCAATTGTCCCATTCCCCCCCCCCCCCCCCCCAGAAAGTGTAATAACAAAAAAAAAAAAAATAATAAAAATATTTGGTATCGCCGCATGCATAAATTTCCGATCAAAATATAAAATGTTATTGATCCTGTACGGTGAGCGGCGTAAACGTAAAAAAAAAATTTTTTTCAAAATTGCTGCTTGTTTGTCACATAATATTGCAAGAAAATGTAAAAAAAAAATATTTATTAAAAGTTTCATATATGCAAATGTGGTATCAATAAAAATTATACGGAAAAATTAAAAAGGTATAGGTCGTCAAAATAGAGGGATTTTAAACGCAATAATTTGGTTAAAAAGTTTGAGATTTTTTTAAAGTGGTAAAATAAAAGTATGTAGAACAGAATACGATGCATGGGGCCCCCATCACAACACAGCTATTCCTTATAATGCAAACAGGACGTCCCCCGTAAGTCGCTCCTTCTAAATGCCACAATTTGCATTGAATTTAAAAAGGTTCAATAGCGGAGATCTTTACCTTTAAAACAAAGTTAAGGCTGTGTATGTTACAGTCAATGCCCTGTGCCCACGAGCAAGGTGGGATCAGCGTGAGGAGGATGCGCACCATGATGTGGTAACTACCTGTTCATAATGGGCAAACCCCAGACCATGGTCACAAGGACATGAACTATTGGTACATGATAACATAATGGCTGCCACTTACCTCAGACCAGTCGTACATTATCTCAGCTATAATGCCAGCAGCCCATAGCTTCTGAATGATGCCGATGGCCCTGTTCACAGACAACTGACCCGCACTCACAACCAGCAGGTCACAGCTGCTCACCTGGAATAAGGAGGGAAAAAATTATAATATTAAATAATTATTATATTAAAAAAAATATTATATTATTATAAGTATTATATTTAAAAAATGTTATTTTTAAATGGGGTACTCCGGTGAAAAACTGGTCAACTGGTGTCAACTGGTTCCAGAAAGTTAAACAGATTTGTAAATTACTGCTGTATCCTACAGAGGAAATTATTTTCTTTTTGAATGTCTTTTCTGTCTGTCCACAGTGCTCTCTGCTGACATCTCTGTCCATATCAGGAACTGTCCAGAGCAACATATGTTTGCTATGGGGATTTGCTCCTGCTCTGGACAGTTCCTGAAATGGACAGAGGTGTCAGCAAAAGAAATTCAAAATGAAAAGAACTTCCTGTGTAGCATACAGCAGCCGGTAAGTACTGGAAGGATTAAGATTTTTAAATAGAAGTAATTTACAAATCTGTTTAACTTTCTGGCACCAGTTGATTTAAAATAAATTGTTTTCCACCGGAGTACCCCTTTAAACAAATGAAGATGTTATTTAGGTTAAGTGTTTTTTTCTGTGCAGGTTACAGACAACCTGTGCCCATATCTTAGGAGGGTTCCCTTTTAGACAATTCCAGCTTCTCCCACTGTCGGATACAACCATCTATCCAGAGATGAGAACTTCTATTCTCAAGTCTAGTGCTTTAACCAGATGCACTATGCTGGGGGTCCTCACTGGGGCAACATGTATGTATGGGGCATCCACCTTCATGCTGTAAAGCAGTGGTCTCCAACCTGCGGACCTCCAGATGTTGCAAAACTACAACTCCCAGCATGCCCGGACAGCCAATGGCTGTCCGGGCATGCTGGGAGTTGTAGTTTTGCCACATCTGGAGGTCCGCAGGTTGGAGACCACTGCTGTAAAGATTTATTCACACTTTTGTATTACATAAAGCACAAGAATATGTTGTCTTCCATATCCCACTGTATCACATATGTATTTCATATGGCACTTAATTACAAAGATGTTCTCACCTACAAACGCTGCTTATGGGAGGGTCATATGGGGCAAATTTGCTGCGTATCTCACTCTGCAGTCCCTCGGTGACTGCCATGGGGGCATTCACAGCAGGAAATACCCTGTTGATGCGCCGTGTGTGACCCTGCCCTATAGGTAGGAAATAAAGAAAATAGGAGACCAAAGAGGGCGCCTTGTGCGCGTTACCACAAACAATAAGTGGATATATGAGTGACGAGCACCGTCCTTGGGTTGCAATCGCCCTTAGGTAGTGGCCGCTTACCGGAAGCGAACGGAAAGTTCGCATATAAACCCAACAAGTGGGTTACCAAGAAGAAGAGCCAGCTGCTGAGCCTGGGTCCCAGGAAGAGGAGTGAACCAATCCCGACCGATAAGATGCAGAGAAGAAAAAATGACCCTTGGAGTGGCTCGGCTGGTGTGATGAAAAGCAAATTCCAAGCCAGAGGTATTTTTCAAAACACTGGAACGGTTTTATTTGGAGCATAAAACAATAAAAGTACAGGGATGACACGTTTCGGGGGAGCCACCCCCCTTCCTCATATCAGTCTTCCTATGATCTGAGGAAGGGGGTGGCTCCCCCGAAATGCGTCATCCCTGTACTTTTATTGTTTTATGCTCCAAATAAAACCGTTCCAGTGTTTTGAAAAATACCTCTGGCTTGGAATTTGCTTTTCATCACACCAGCAGCGCCACTCCAAGGGTCATTTTTCCTTCTCTGCATCCTATAGGTAGGAAGGTGTTTGCAATACTGCAAAAAGGAAGCTCAGCAGAGTGAGATGCTATTGCTGGGAAATTTTTGGAAATAAGTGTATTCTGAAATCCCATGTACCTATAGGATTATTCTAATAATAACCAACAGAGCTATGTGGAACTTTCGGAAGAACAGTCAGAAAAAACTCACAGCAATCCATAAGCGGGTGAGTACTGAGATGCTCCATTGATGAAAGAAGAGATTCTAATAAGGTTATAATAAATGGCTATTCATGTATTTTATATTACAGGTCATTCACAGTGACTAGAGATGAGCGAACTTACAGTAAATTCGATTCGTCACAAACTTCTCGGCTCGGCAGTTGATGACTTATCCTGCATAAATTAGTTCAGCTTTCCGGTGCTCCGGTGGGGTGGAAAAGGTGGATACAGTCCTAGGAAAGAGTCTCCTAGGACTGTATCCACCTTTTCCAGCCCACCGGAGCACCTGAAAGCTGAACTAATTTATGCAGGATAAGTCATCAACTGCCGAGCTGAGAAGTTCGTGACGAATCGAATTTACTGTAAGTTCGCTCATCTCTCACAGTGACCACAAAGCTGGAGCTTCATCAAAATGAATGATCAAACTGATGCGATCTATTGATATCAATGATTCCAGGTAGGTGACACCCAGCTGGTGCGGATGAGCTTTACATTACTTACATTTTCATCAGAGCTGGATAGAGCAGCAGAGATCTTGTCTATAGCGATGCTAACGCCAACAGCACAGGGCAGAGCACAGGATCCGGCCTGAGGTCCTCTGAACTGCGAAATCTGAATACAGAACAAAGTGTTACCCGATAGACTGACAACAGAGCATGGGATAAGGATATTCATGCACCTACACTTCTGTAATGGTTACAAAAGATTTTTATAAACCTGAAAGGTTTTGTTACAATAATCGTTCAGACCTGTAACAAGGTGATTTAGTGATCTCACTGTCATTACTGAGCCTGAGACTTCACTGGATGGTATAACAGCTATTAGTGGTATAATCATTTAGCTTGGGGCACAGTATTTGGCAATACAGTGACCCCCCGACCTACGATGGCCCCGACATACGATCATTTCCTCATGCGATGGTCTCTCAGAGGCAGCATCAACATACGATGCTTTTGTATGTCGGGCCATCGCATAAACGGCTATCCGGCGGCGCAAACTGCTTCAGCTGTCACCGGATAGCCGTTTTCGGTGCCCCATGTGGTCGCTGCGTATGCCGTTCCGTCACCCAATAGGAGCGGCGTGCGTAGCGACGTGATGGAGGCGACGGAGAGCGAGGATGCTGGGGAAGCAGAGGCCTTTCCGGAGCGTCGGGGACACCTCGGGGACGCGGCGACAGCGATGGACGGCGACATCCAGGGCAGCGGTGACTAGCGGTGACGGTCCAGAGCGGCGGGGACAGGTGAGTACAACTTCCTCTACCAGTGGTCTTCAACCTGCGGACCTCCAGATGTTGCAAAACTACAACACCCAGCATGCCCGGACAGCCAATGGCTGTCCGGGCATGCTGGGTGTTGTAGTTTTGCAACATCTGGAGGTCCGCAGGTTGTAGACCACTGTCCTATACTATACATTGCACGGATCCCTCAACATGCGATGGTTTCAACAAACGATGGTCCATTTGGAGCGGATTACCATCGTATGTTGAGGGACCACTGTATTTTATTTCACAGTATATTTTATTCAGGGGGCCCCAATATGTGGCAGTAATAAACCCCCAGGGGCACATTGTGTGATAGTATTATATTAAGGGGGCATAATATATGGCAGTGTTCAATTCAGGGGGCACAGTGTGTGACCGTATTGTATTCAGTTAGTGGCAGTATAATATTCAGGGGCACAGTGTGTGACCGTATTGTATTCAGTAGGTGGCAGTATAATATTCAGGGGCAGAGTGTGTGACAGTATTGTATTCAGTAGGTGGCAGTATAATATTCAGGGGCACAGTGTGTGACAGTGTTGTATTCAGTAGGTGGCAGTATAATATTCAGGGGCACAGTGTGTGACCGTATTGTATTCAGTAGGTGGCAGTATAATATTCAGGGGCAGAGTGTGTGACAGTATTGTATTCAGTAGGTGGCAGTATAATATTCAGGGGCACAGTGTGTGACAGTATTGTATTCAGTAGGTGGCAGTATAATATTCAGGGGCACAGTGTGTGACAGTGTTGTATTCAGTAGGTGGCAGTATAATATTCAGGGGCACAGTGTGTGACAGTATTGTATTCAGTAGGTGGCAGTATAATATTCAGGGGCACAGTGTGTGACAGTATTGTATTCAGTAGGTGGCAGTATAATATTCAGGGGCACAGTGTGTGACAGTGTTGTATTCAGTTAGTGGCAGTATAATATTCAGGGGCACAGTGTGTGACAGTGTTGTATTCAGTAGATGGCAGTATAATATTCAGGGGCACAGTGTGTGACAGTATTGTATTCAGTTAGTGGCAGAATAATATTCAGGGGCACAGTGTGTGACAGTGTTGTATTCAGTTAGTGGCAGTATAATATTCAGGGGCACAGTGTGTAGTAGTATTCAGGTCATACTGAGAACTGTAGATTTACATTCTATACACTTCAGTAGCTGGAATTGCCTGTAATTAATTATGTTAATAATAATGTTCTGCAACAAGCAGCATCTCTTTCTTGCAGAGCAGTTTGGCCGCTAGGTGAGACACAGGCCATAGTGTTTCCCCTTACTATAAGTAGTTTTACACCCCTGTCCTTAGTTATAAAGCTGAGGTAGGGAACCATTACATATGAGTGGACCATGATCACCTTATTACATAGATGACCAAAGAAGTCATCATTCTTAAAGGGGTACTCTGCCCCTAGACATCTTATCTCCTATCCAAGGATAGGGGATAAGATGTCTGATTGTGGGGGTCCCGCTGCTGGGGACCCCCGTGATCTCTCCTGCAGCCCCCCCGAGTCATCAGCTCTCCAGAGCTATGTTTGCTCCGTGGCTGATGACTCACGATACAGCCCCCTCATGGCGTCATGCCCCACCCCCTTTATGCAAGTATACGGGACTGTTACCACGCCCCCTCCCATAGACTTGCATTAAGGGGGCAGGGCGCTATATCACGTGGGGCGGAGCCATGATGTCACAAACCGCCCGCCCCTGTCATCAGCCACGGGGCAAACTTAGCTCCGGAGAGCTGATGACTCAGGGGGCTGCAGGAGAGATTGTGGGGGTCCCCAGCAGCGGGACCCCCTGCGATCAGACATCTTACCCCCTATCCTTGGATAGGGGATAAGATGTCTAGGGGCGGAGTACCCCTTTAAAGCTTTTTCCCCAAAAATAACAGTAGATTGCTAGGGGGCCTTGCTCAATACAAAAAGCATATAAGAACACACAGTGTGGTCAAGAATTAGGAAAGGGAAGACATTTGCAATGGAACACAATCACATGAAATTTACCAAGACAAAGCAGGTGGGCGGTGAAATAGAACAATAACATTATCAATTATACAAAATGTCATCCGCCTAAATCCCTGCACAGAATCTAACATAACTTGGTATAATAAATAGACGTGTTCCTCTTTCCTGTGGTGCTGGCGCTGTGTGATAGGGAAATCTACGTATGGGCAGATAATAAGCACGTGTATAGCGATGATCAGTACAAGACAAGGGATTATTTTCTCCACAGCTGTACACTGCCCAGTCCTGTAAACCTTCCATTATAATAGTCTTACCAGATGGTCATATCGGCCCCCAGCTGCCAGGATCTCGGGAACGGTTCTCTGTCGGCGTTTGATGAATGCAACAAACTGAAAAACAATCCCATTGTGCTGCTGCATCTTATAGACCAGACCGAAATTCACAACAACCTAAACAACAAGTAGAAGTGGTCTTATGTATAAGAAAACGTAATAAACATGGCACAAGTAGCTGCTGACATGTCGCCCATAATCCCTTCTGTCTTGTTAGATTAGATAAGGTATCTATGTGGACGCTTTTACATTTTTAAAGGAAAACTGTCAGCCTGTTCACCAACACTAACTAGAGATAAGAGACAACTCCAAGAGGAGACCGTACTTTATGCGCATGATCCAAGAAGGCACAAAGGGGTCCAACTATAGGTGTTTATGTTAGAGCTGGGCGGTATGACCAAATATGTGTTTCACGGTATTTTTGTAACTTATGGCGGTTCCACGGTATATAACGGTATTTCTTTCACCCCCCCCCCAAAATCATGTGACCCGCCAGCGCTGTTCTGCTCCCCCCCAAATGTTACCCGCCAGCGCTGTTCTGCTCCCCTCCAAATCATGTTATACTGTACGCCAGTGGTCTCCAACCTGCGGAGCTCAAGCTGTTGCAAAACTACAACTCCCAGCATGCCCGGACAGCCGTTGGCTGTCCGGGCATGCTGGGAGTTGTAGTTTTGCAACAGCTGGAGGTCCGCAGGTTTGAGACCACTGCTGTACGCTGTATCCCTATGCCCTGGCTGCAAAAGATAAACAAAATAAACTTTAACTTACCTACGTGGGCCTTACGCTGGGGACGGGAACGTCGGACAGCCGTCAGCCTATCACCTGCTGCAGCGATGTCCCGCCCCGGCCAGTGATAGGCTGAGCCCACTGTCATGTAAGGAGCTCTGGCCAGCTTCTTACATTGCTCCGGCCGGTGATAGGCTGACGGCTGTCCTACGTTCCCGTCCCCAGCGTAAGGCCGACGTAGGTAAGTTAAAGTTTATTTTGTTTATCTTTTGCAGCCAGGGCATAGGGATACAGCGTACAGCAGTGGTCTCAAACCTGCGGACCTCCAACTGTTGCAAAACTACAACTCCCAGCATGCCCGGACAGCAGTTGGTTGTCCGGGCATGCTGGGAGTTGTAGTTTTGCAACAGCTGGAGGTCCGCAGGTTGAAGACCACTGGCGTACAGTATAGAGTTCCAGCGGCAGTGGCCCGCAACAAAGAGGAGGGGGCAGTGCTTGCAGGTGACACACATGAGTAGTACCCGCTGGGCTGATAATTTGGGGGAGCAGAACAGCGCTGGCGGGTAACATATCATTAGTTCCCCGATGTGGGGACAGCGCAGCGCTGCGATGAGAATTCATTCCCAAGGGGGAGGGGCCCAAACGGTATTGCGGTATGGGGAAAAATTCATATCGTGCAGCACAAAAATTTCGGTATTCGGTATGAACCGGTATACCGCCCAGCCCTAGTTCATGTGCTCTTCATTCTGTGCTCAAGGAGTCCAGATCTCAATAAAGGGGTTTCCCACAATGAACATAGGCTAGGGGTTAAGTGTCTTATAGCAAGGGGTCCAACCTCTAGGAAACACAATCTCCAGAATTTTACTATAAGTCAAGTCTGAATGGAGCAGAAGTGTGAGCATCAATGTCTAAATGAATGCTAAATGTCCATGGTGGCAAAATCACATTTTGCAACACTTGGAGGGCCACTGTTTTAAAGGCGTATTCACACAATTTAAAGGGGTTATCCACCATAAGGTGATTTTAATAGTACGAATCTGCCAGAACTGGGTTTTTCCTGTTGAATTTCATTCTCTAAACTACACATCCCATAGTTCCATAGTTTGTAAGTATGAGGTCACTTTTCTCCCTCCCACACATCAGCCACCCCACCCATTGAAACACACCTGTGAGCCCTTCAATTCAATACACCAGTGTTTTCTAATCAGGGTGCCTACAGCTGTTCCAAAATGAACTATCTCCAACCCAACGGTCGCTCCACTCATTGAAGCAGGACAGACACCCTCTGATCACCTGACTACTGATGTCAGGTCTTGACGTACTGCAACCTGGGAAATCCCGAGACCTGAGTAATTTTGTATGCTGATAAAAATAAATATTGGGGCGGAAATCACAGAAGAATTGTGAGAAAACCGTCAAACACCGGTACAGACACTATATTATGATGCATAGTCAAAAAAAGATCCTGGAATACCCCTTTAGGGTACGTTCACACATACAGTTTACATTGAAAATCCTGTGCATCAAATCTGCGCACGTGTGAACATACCCTTAAAGTTTTCCTATATCCATAGTGAAGTTTGTCCCAAACAATGAAAGACTTTCAAAAGGATTCCAAACTTTGTTTAGCGACACTCAATAGACAATGAATGAAGCAATGGCTAAGCGAGCATAGTCTGTGGGGGTCTCAGTGGTCAGATTCCCACCAATCCCCTAGGGGGAGATTTATCAAAACCTGTCCAGAGGAAAAGTTGACCAGTTGCCCATAGCAACCAATCAGATCGCTGCTTTCATTTTGCAGAGGCCTTGTTAAAAATGAAAGAAGCGATCTGATTGGTTGCTATGGGCAACTGGGCAACTTTTCCTCTGGACAGGTTTTGATAAATCTCCCCCCTAGTTATTCCATACCCTATAGATAGGGGAGAATGTTAAATTGTAGGAGTATCCCTTTAATACAAAACTCTACTTGCTGAAAGTCTGAATGTGTCTCCCCCCCACCCCCCTACTCCTTGAAATGGTGTTTCGTTTTCAAGAGATAGAACGTGCAAAGCTCATACAATGTAATAAAGTAATACCCAGAGACATGTAACATCACCGCTCTAACCTGAAGTTTAATATTCATCTTTTTGACTAATCCAATAATTTCCTCCAGGTCCTTCAGACCTTGCTTAGCCAAGATGCCAACTGCGGACTTCTGCTTAGTCAGCGAGGACATCATGGCTCCCAGCTCCTGAAGTTCTCCTTTCTGCTCAATATACTTATAAAGACGATTCAACTGAAACTGAAAATATTACAGAAGGAAATTATTTACAATTCTAAAACTAATTCTAGATAGATGTATAGGCCAATAGATATATCTACACTGTATATATCAAGATACATGGAGGGGGCAAGTCTGTCGCCACATCATGCGGGGGTCGACACACTCAGTTCCCGGGGAGAGCCGGGGTCCCGTGCAGGAGATCGTAGGGGTCCCAGCGGTCAGATCTAAAACTTACACACTACCCTTTAAATAGGGGATGTTTTTCTACATGATATTATTATTGTGTCATCTTTACAAGGATAAATGTGTGAACTACCATAGGGGGAGACTTATCTAAACCTGGGTAAAGGAAGAGTGGTGCAGTTGCCCATAGCAACCAATCAGATCGCTTCTTTCATTTTTCACAGGCCTCTTTAAAAATGAAAGAAGCGTTCTGATTGGTTGCTATTGGCAACTGCTCCAACCTTTTTCTACACAAATTTTGATAAATCTCTCCCTCCCCCCCCCCCCCATGTGTTTTATATGCAGACTTTCCACTAAGGCAGGCAGGATCTTGCATAGAGGCATAAACATGCACCCTCAGATGAGCAGAGTATACATCAATGTAGGTACATTTCACTCAAACGTAAAGTATAAGAAATGCACAGATTACCGTATATACTCGAGTATAAGCAGAGTTTCTCAGCACGATTTTTCATGCTGAAAATGCCCCCCCCCCCCCCCCCCCCCCCCCGGCTTATACTCGAGTGAACTCTCCGCCTGCCAATCCCTTCTCAGTGGTCTTCAACCTGCGGACCTCCAGATGTTGCAAAACTACAACTCCCAGCATGCCCGGACAGCCATCGGCTGTCCGGGCATTCTGGGTGTTGTAGTTTTGAAACTGTTCATGCGCAACGTCCCTGTGTGTCGTCAAGGCAACGTCACTAGTCCGGGGCCGGCCCGGAGCACGGAGAAGAGGGCCCCCGGTGAAAATGGACAGCCCGTAACCGCTAACCCTCCCCACCGGACGGTCCCTGCAGCATAGATGGCCCGGACCTGCTCACCCTTCCTTCTCGCCGAGGGGAGTAGAAAACAAAAGGAGGGGTCTGGATGATGACGAAGGCCGCAGTGGTCTTCAACCTGCGGACCTCCAGATGTTTCAAAACTACAACTCCCAGCATGCCCAGACAGCCATCGGCTGTCCGGGCATGCTGGGAGTTGTCGTTTTGAAACATCTGGAGGTCCGCAGGTTGAAGACCACTGATGAAGGGATTGACAGGCGGTGATGATGAAGGTGGGGGGTGATGACAGGGGGTCTGGATGATGACATGGGGGGGGGGGGGATGATGTATTTACCACCCTAGGCTTATAGACGAGTCAGTAACTTTTCCTGGGTTTTTGGGGTGAAATTAGGGGCCTTGGCTTATATTCGGGTCGGCTTATACTCGAGTATATACGGTATGCTTATGTGTAGTTGGCCTTATTGCCTCAGGATGCCTCCAACCAATGGAACAAAGGATTGAACATGCTGAAAATCAAAAAGCCTTATCCTTGTTGTTCGGGTATACCCATGATCATAGGATTTTCTAAATATTCTGCAGTTTATCTAACCAGCCTGGCCAGTGTATAGCGCAGCTAAGCACCAATAACATTACCTGAAAGTATCGGACTTACATTGTTCTGAGAAAGAGAGAGGTTACAAAACTTAGCTTCCACTTCTCTTTTAGTAAGTTTGTCAATCTAAAAAGAAAAAGACGCCATGGTAAGTATCAGAGCTGTACACATGTTTACAGACAGTGTCATACTGGCAATTGATATTAAACATATTAAAGTACTTTAGCAGCGCAAATAAAGTCCTCTTCTACCCTGATAATGGCTAGAATGTCCATTAAGAATACATGATATTTATATATAACCAGGACCCCTTTCACACTGGCAGCCTTCAATGACTTCTGTAGCTTCAAGAGAGAAATACATTTAGTTGGACACTGCCCCCTGCTGGCTGCTAGATATTTTTTTATTTTAATCTGTACTTAACTACATCAAAAAATCAGATCTCTGTTCAGTAGAGATGAACGAACTTACAGTAAATTTGATTCGTCACGAACTTCTCGGCTCGGCATTTGATGACTTATCCTGCATAAATTAGTTCAGCTTTCAGGTGCTCCGTGGGCTGGAAAAGGTGGATACAGTCCTAGGAGACTCTTTCCTAGGACTGTATCCACCTTTTCCAGCCCACCAGAGCACCTGAAGGCTGAACTAATTTATGCAAGAAAAGTCATCAACTGCCGAGCCGAGAAGTTTGTGACGAATCAAATTTACTGTAAGTTCGTTCATCTCTACTGTTCAGTCTAAGAGCAATGTTTTGTAGGTAAAAATGTGCAGACATGAAAATTACTTACCATCGCATCATAAAGAATGTTGTAGACTTGCACAAGTTTATCTTCGGGCACACCACAATGGAGTAAAATGGCTTTTAATAAAGATGTGTGGTTTATGTAAATACTGTAATTTCTTTCCTATAAAATAAATGATTTTGCCAGGATTAACCCAATGAACAAAAATGCAACACGGCTTTAAATACTGTAAAAGCAATTGATTCCCACTTCTGGGAGGCTGAATGATGTCAGCGAGAGGCAGACAGTAAGGATATAATCCCGGGCAGGATTACCGATTCATGCACCACAATTAATATTAATGGGGTGCAGATCTAGTAAAAAAAAATTCTACATGGGGGGGGGGGGGGGCTTAAAAAGAGATACTAATGGGAAAAAGTGTTCTAAATTATTAAAAAGGGTACTCCGGTGGAAAACATTTTTATTAAATCAACTGGTGCCAGAAAAGTTAAGCAGATTTGTAAATTACTTCCATTAAAAAATCTTTACCATTCCAGTACTTTTTAGCAGCTGTATGCTACAGAGGAAATTCTTTTCTTTTTGAATTTCTTTTTTGTCCACAGTGCTCTCTGCTGACACCTGATGCCCGTATCACGAACTGTCCAGAGCAGGAGAAAATCCATGTTACAAACCTATGATGCTCTGGACAGTTCCTGATACGGACAGAGGTGTCAGCAGAGAGCACTGTGGACAAGACAAAAAAGAAATTCAAAAAGAAAAGAATTTCCTCTGTAGCATACAGCTGCTAAAAAGTACTGGAAGGGTAAATATTTTTTTAATAGAAGTCATTCAGGCACCAGTTGGTTTAAAAAAAATTTTTTTTTTTTTTTTACCAGAATACCCCTTTAACCCCTTAAGGACTCTGGGTTTTTTTCCGTTTTTGCATTTTCGTTTTTTCCTCATTACCTTTAAAAAAAATCATAACTCTTTCAATTTTGCACCTAAAAATCCATATGATGGCTTATTTTTCCGCCACCAATTCTACTTTGTAATGACGTCAGTCATTTTACCTAAAAATCTATGGCGAAACGGAAAAAAAAATCATTGTGAGACAAAATTGGAAAAAAAACGCCATTTTGTAACTTTTGGGGGCTGCTGTTTCTACGCAGTACATTTTTCGGTAAAAATGACACCTTATCTTTATTCTGCAGGTCCATACGATTAAAATTATACCCTACGTATATAGGTTTGATTTTGTGGAACTTCTGGAAAAAATTCTAACTACATGCAGGAAAATGTATACGTTTAAAATTGTCATCTTCTGACCCCTATAACTTTTTTATTTTTCCGTGTATGGGGCGGTATGAGGGCTCATTTTTTGCACTGTGATCTGAAGATTTTAGTGGTACCATTTTTGCATTGATAGGACTTATTGATCATTATTTTTATTCCTTTTTTCATGATATAAAAAGTGACCAAAAATGCACTATTTTGGACTTTGGAATTTTTTTTGCGCGTACGCCATTTACCGTGCGGTTTAATTAACTATATATTTTTATAATTCGGACATTTCCACATGCGGCGATACCACATATGTTTATTTTTATTTACACAGGTTTTTTTTTTTTATGGGTAAAGGGGGGTGATTCAAACTTTTATTAGGGAGGGGTTAAATGATCTTTATTCACTTTTTTTTTCTCACACTTTTTTTTTTTTTTTTTTTTTTTGCAGTGTTATAGCTCCCATAGGGACCTATAACACTGCACACACTGATCTTTTACATTGATCACTGGTTTCTCATAAGAAACCAGTGATCGATGATTCTGCCGCTTGACTGCTCATGCCTGGATCTCAGGCACTGAACAGTCATTCGGCGATCGGACACCAGGAGGCAAGGTAGGAGACCCTCCTCGTGTCCAGCAGCTGTTCGGGACGCCGCGGCGATCCCGAACAGCTCCCTGAGCTAACCGGCATGGTTTCACTTTCGACGCCGCGTCTAAAGGGTTAATAGCACGATCAGTGCCGCGCGCTATTAGTCACAGGTCCCGGCCATTGTTAGAGGCCGGGCCGTGGCCCCGCATTATAGATCGGGAGCGGACTCATGATGTACCGGTACGTCATGAGTCCTTAAGGGGTTAATGGTGTCTCAACAATCGCCTTGAACATTCCTCTTCACTACACATAATACAACGACTGATGAGCAGACACAATCATTGAAGAGGCTGCAGTGCTAACCCAAGCGCTGTGGCCACTTCAAAAAACAGGTTGGGTGCCAGGTGTCAGACCCTCACTGATCTAATATTGACGCCCTATCAATTTTTGCAAGGCTAGATAACTTTATTGCTGTGCAGATGGAGCATCTCTAGTTACCTATCAATAGTGGCCTAAAAGCAGAAGCACCATAGACAAAAATGCTTCTTTCTCCTGTAATTAAAAACTTTTTCCCACTCCTGCTGCTGCTGAATTCATCTATGAAAATCAGCTGAACTCTGTCCTGTGTCTGCAAGACAAGCTATACAAGACTACGGGGGGGGGGGGGGGGGGGGGAGCTCCACCCACCAGAGATGAAGTACACTGAACAATTCCATATACAAGTTAACTGAAACAAAGGACAGACAGCGCTCCGTAGTGCGATACCGTTGTTTCACAGATTTCACTTGAGCAAAATTAGCGCTTACCGCAGCAGGTTACACTCAACCAAGTGCAACAATGGAAAAAGGCAGAGATAGTAAGGAGTCTGCAGCTGCTCCACGTCCAAATAAAATGTAACAAACAATAAGACCTCCAACGTGTCGACGGGATTCGAAGCGCGGGACACACAAGTAAAGAGATCTGAGGTTTATTCACCCATGATGCAACGCGTTTCACAGATAGACTGCTTCAGCAGTCTGTGAAACGCGCTGCATCATGGGGGAATAAACCTCAGCTCCCTTTACTTGTGTGTCCCGCACTTCGAATCCCGTCGACACGTTGGAGGTCCTATTGTTTGTTATATACAAGTTAAATAATGGCCAGAAATCGTGCTGCTCCCCATGTACACACATGAAAAAGCCATCTGAAATGACAGATACACTTTAAGCATGATGCCGCAGTAAACACCTACCCAGGTCACCACTGATGAACACCACTACTTATACTTTATTCAATATATAGATACTATGCCATGAATAAGATTAACTTTATAATGTACTTGTAATTATGATCAGAATATATACCAAGAGGAAAAACGGAGGTACTCAAAGAGTAGAATAAATGACAATGAGGGACATTTATCAATGTTCGCTTATGTATTCTCTTTTTTTTAGTAATTTTTTCCTTACTTTTTTTTTGCTTATGTGCGACTTATTTATCAACTGGTCTCAGCCTGTTGATAATTTTCTTTCACGTAAGCAATTTTTCCTTTTTTTACTTTGGTAGTAGCTTTTTCTGCTCCATGTTTGAGCTGGAGTAAATTTAGTCAATTTTTAACCCTGTTGCGACTTTTTTTTGCGCAGTTGCGACTGTCGCAGTTAATAAATACCCGACTACCCGTAGTCCATTTTAAAATTATTACTACGTAGTTAATTTTTGGAAAACTTGCTTTTCTCGCTTTCCAGTCAAAATGTCGCACGAAAAATCGTGTAGTCGCAGTTGCGACAATTTTGCGACAATTATAGTAAAGAAAACCTGACTAAATCCGTTGATAAATGTCCATAAATGTCTTTATTGAATTTACAACATGAATAGAATACATTAAAAAAGGAGGAAAATGGACATCAGAAAAGGGCAACATACCCGGGACTATGATGTGCTGAACAAGGAATAATAAAAGGTGCAAGTACAATAATGGGTCTGATGACTGAATCCATAGGAGGAAGTACCGTATTTTTCGTCCTATAGGACGCACCGGCGTATAAGACGCACCCAATTTGTAGGGGCAAATAAATTTTTTTTTTTTTATTTTGAACCCAATAGTGGTCTTCAACCTGCGGACCTCCAGATGTTGCAAAACTACAACTCCCAGCATGCCCGGACAGCCGTTGGCTGTCCGGGCATGCTGGGAGTTGTAGTTTTGCAACATCTGGAGGTCCGCAGGTTGAAGACCACTGCAGGAGATGGTAATACTCACGTGTCCCCGCCGCTCCGGACCCGTCACCGCTGCCCTGGATGTCGCTCCATCGCTGTTGCCGTGTCCCCGTCGCTCCGGAACGTCTCTGCTGCCGGCCGGGTCTCCTCGCTCTCCGTCGCCGCCATCACATCGTTACGCACGCCGACGCACGTACGCGACGACGTGATGACGAGGAAGGAGAGCGCCGACATACAGAGGATCCCTGAACGGAGAAGACACCGAGGAGGCAGGTAAGGTCCCCCCCGGTGTCCTGTAAGCACTAACCCGGCTATTCAGTCGGGCTGTTCGGGACCGCCGCGGTGATATCGCGGCGGTCCTGAACAGCCCGACTGAACAGCCGGGTTAGTGTTACTTTCCCTTCAGATGCGGCGGTCAGCTTTAATCGCCGCGTTTGAAGGGTTAATACAGGGCATCACCGCGATCGGGGATGTCCTGTATTAGCCGCGGGTCCCGGCCGTTGATGGCCGCAGGAACCGCCGTGAAATGGGTGTATTCACCGTATAAGACGCACCGACTTATACGGCGAAAAATACGGTAAATTATATGCAATATCACTGGTAAGTGTACTGGTGCTGTATAAAACGGCATAAATGCATGTGCAATAGCCAAAACAATATATAGTAAGCCATGTGCGAAGTTATTAGTAATTATAATCAACATACCTGTAAGACTGGAAACTCCTGGATTATCTCATATATAGTGTACATGGTCTCTGAGACTGGTAAATAGCTGTTAAGAGACGATGTAATCACATCAAATGCACATTCTGTAAGTTCCTTTGGGTGACAGCGGTTCAGCTTCCGAGGCCTAAATACTCTCTCAATGCAGTACCTGTATATATTAAAAAAAATAAAAAATAAAAAAACACCACAACAGGGCTTAAAATAATAAAGTCATAGGGGGAGATTTATCAAAACCTGTCCAGAGGAAAAGTTATCGAGTTTCCCATGGCAACCAATCAGATCGAGTCTTTCAATTTTCACAGGCCTTTCCAAAAATGAAAGAAGCGATCTGATTGGTTGCTATGGGCAACTCCGCACTGTGCACTGATAGACAGCCAAAAAACTACAGCCTACATCTACACTAGGAAGCAGTTTGCGTAACAACTGATACAACACATTGGGGGAGATTTATTAAAACCTGTGCAGAGTTAAAGTTGAACAGTTGCCCATAGCAACCAGATTCCTTAGCAAAGGAAAAGTAGGATCAGCTCACCCGGCGTAGACCCGCTGCAGCACGGACTGGTGTGGATTCACCTCGTGGCAATCAAGAACAGGAAGGACGTCCAGCGCAGCTTCTCACAGATATGCGGTTTTATTGTATTATGCAAATAACACACAGGACATACACGGAGGTGACGCGTTTCGGCCAGTGGCATCAGCCGAAATGCGTCACCTCCGTGTATGTCCTGTGTGTTATTTGCATAATACAATAAAACCGCATATCTGTGAGAAGCTGCGCTGGACTTCCTTCCTGTTCTTGATAACCAGATTCCTCCTTTTATTTTTCACAGAATTCTTTTAAAATAAAAGCAGCAATCTGATTGGTTGCTATGGGCAACTG
Source organism: Hyla sarda (assembly GCF_029499605.1). Lineage (NCBI taxonomy): Eukaryota > Metazoa > Chordata > Amphibia > Anura > Hylidae > Hyla > Hyla sarda. Next base: position 33,075,321 of record NC_079199.1, on the reverse strand, counting down.
CACCACTCTTCCTCTACACAGGTTTTGATAAATCTCCCCCTTTATCAATACACTGTGGGGGGAGATATATCAAAACCTTTGTAGAGGAAGAGTCCAATCAGATCGCTTCTTTAATTTTTAAAGAGGCCTGTGAAAAATGAAAGAAGAAATCTGATTGGTTGCTATGGGCAACTGCACCACTCTTCCACCAATCTACCCTGTGTAACTGCACTCAGTCCATAGTTGAAAAACTGTAATTCACCAGCCAAAACTCCTAACCTTTCCCATATTCACAGGATAGGTGTTAAAGGGGTATTCCAGGCCAAAACTTTGTTTTATATATCAACTGGCTCCGGAAAGTTAAACAGATTTGTAAATTACTTTGATTAAAAAAATCTTAATCCTTGCAATAGTTATTAGCTTCTGAAGTGGAGTTGTTTTTTTTCTGTCTAACTGCTCTATGATGACTCACATCCCGGGAGCTGTGCAGTTCCTATGGGGATATTCTCCCATCATGCACAGCTCCCGGGACGTGACATCATCATTGAGCAGTTAGACAGAAAACTTCAGAAGCTAATAACTATTGGAAGGATTAAGATTTTTTAATAGAAGTATTTTACAAATCTGTTTAACTTTCCGGAGCCAGTTGATATATAAAAAAGTTTTTGCCTGGAATACCCCTTTAAGTGTCTGATTGCGGTTCCAGCCGATGATTGGCTAAGTGGTCCAGTCACATGAGCGCTTCAGGGACTGGCAAGTAGCTGGGATTTGTACAGATCGCAGGGGTCCCTGCGGTCAGACCCTCCACGATCAGACACTTCTCTCCTATCCTGTGCATAGGGTACAAGTTAAACCTCATTCAAGGTGGCATCGTTATGGCTGCTATAGACAACCACTGCATTTCCATGACTCAATGTGTGACCATTATAAGCGCACTGACAATTTATAATGTGTTACCTTTTTAAATTGGTTATGTTGTTTCGTGCAACAAATCGTGCAAACGGAATCTAGAAGAGGCAGCAAAAGAGGGACGTTAATATAGGAAATAGTTTTTAAAATATAATTAAAAAAACTTTTTTTGGGCATTTTGTACTTTTACTGGTGTCCCAGCTATCAAAGTATGATGGGAATTGTAGTTTTGCAACAGCACCACAGGTTGGAAACATTGACCTAATACCTGCAGTAATACAGTGACCCCCTGACTTACGATGGCCCCGACATACGATCATTTCAACATACGATGGCCTCTCAGAATCCATCGCATGTTGAAGGCAGCATCAACATACGATGCTTTTGTATGTCGGGGCCATCGCATAAACGGCTATCCGGCAGCGCAGACTGTTTCAGCTACCACTGGATAGCAGTTTACGGTGCCCCTTGTGGTCCGCTGACGATCACTTACCTGTCCTCGGAGCTCCGGCGCCACATCTTCGGGATCCCCTGTATCGTCAGCGCTCTCCATCGTAGTCATCACGTCGCTGCGCACGCCGTCCCGTCATCCAATAGGAGCAGCGTGCGTAGCAACGTGATGGCGGCAACGGAGAGCGAGGATGCCGGGGAAGCAGAGGCCTTGCCGGAGCGTCGGGGACACCCCGGGGAGGAGGCGACAGCGATGGAAGGCGACATCAAGGGCAGCGGTGACGAGCGGTGACGGTCCGGAACGGCGGGGACACGTGAGTATAACCTCCAATACCAGTGGTCTTCAACCTGCGGACCTCCAGATGTTGCAAAACTACAACTCCCAGCATGCCCGGACAGCTGTTGGCTGTCCGGGCATGCTGGGTGTTGTAGTTTTGCAACATCTGGAGGTCCGCAGGTTGTAGACCACTGTCCTATATTTTACATTGCACTGATCCCTCAACATACGATGGTTTCAACAAACGATTGTCCATTTGGAATGGATTATCATCGTATGTTGAGGGACCACTGTACTGTTAATGTGCCAATTTAATATTTGCGACACAACTAAGTAATACTGAAGGGCAAAACAATCAATATGTACGGATGCATATACAAAGTTTGGTACAAGTTTATAAAGTAATGTGTATATGTATTAGACAAAAAGTACTAAAAATAGAGATAATACCGACCCTGAGATTGTACGGCAGCGTCACAAGCATACCACTGTGGTCCATAAAACACGCAGATTCACCACTTTCTGACATCATCTTGCTTCGAGGCATTAACAATGGCGTATGTAACTTTACAGCTCCTAAACCAGAGTAACATAAGAGCAAGGTGACTTTTATTCCGGTTCACACATTGTATATTTTTATCACAGCAGCTACTTTTTTTTTTGTTTGTTTTGAATACACATTTAATTGAGAAAGATGCCTTTTTGAAACCCTAATGGGGTTGTCCAGCCCCATAAAAATTGGGACAAGTGTCTGATTGAGATGAAGGGTCTGGCTAGCCAATAACTCTCTCCCCCCCCCCTCTACACTCCAAGAACATGATGGTGTGTAATCATGTTTCAAGGCTCTTTTTTAACAGGTCAAATAGTGAGACCATTTTCTTGTTTCTGGAAGGGAGCTAATTTGCATATATTTTCCCAGGGCACATTGCCTGTAATACTTTGTATACCAGCAGGATCTCCCTATGACTGGAGGAAGAGTAACATAAACTTACCATGTCTTTTAAATACACGGCACACTGTCTCACAGACATGATGATGTATCCTGGCTGATAGGACAGAAAAACTGCCCTGTAAAATAAAGACATAACTGTAAGAGGAAGCCGATTCCTCCAAGTCATACCATGGCATGAAAAACAACAATGCTGCAAAATAATTAAAAACAGGCAATTGCATTCTATACAAACAGGTATCAAAAAACTAATTTTATGAAGGATTATTAGGGGAATTCATCAATACTTGTCTACTTTTTTTTTTTTTTTTTTTTTTTACTATTAGAGATGAGCGAACTTACAGTAAATTCGATTCGTCACGAACTTCTCGGCTCGGCAGTTGATGACTTATCCTGCGTAAATTAGTTCAGCTTTCAGGTGCTCCGGTGGGCTGGAAAAGGTGGAAACAGTCCTAGGAAAGAGTCTCCTAGGACTGTATCCACCTTTTCCAGCCCACTGGAGCACCTGAAAGCTGAACTAATTTATGCAGGAAAAGTCATCAACTGCCGAGCCGAGAAGTTCGTGACGAATCGAATTTACTGTAAGTTCGCTCATCTCTATTTACTATATTAGGCATGAAAAGTTGCCTAGTTTTTTAACACCCTGCACCAAATTCATGAAACGTCACACGTCCCTTGATGAATTTGGCGCTCGGGAACATTACTGAAAATTACCTCACAGTTCTCTTACATTTCCCACCTGTTCAGACACAGTGAGTAATTCTATAATAATCTGTCCTTGTCTGGGGATTGAACCCAGAACCTTATGGGATCAGCTAGTCAAAATACAGTTCAACTACCCTCTATACCGCTGCTTCTTATTTTAACATTGTGATCATTTCTACGATTTGAAATCGGGCGTTCCATGTTGAACTTTAAGGAAACGTTTTGAAACAACTGTTCAAATAAGAAGCAGTGGGCTAAGGTATTGGGTTCAATCCCCAGACAAGACAGATAATATAGAAGTACATTTTTTTTGTAGCGCTTAGAGCACTTTTCAGAGCTAAAGTAAATTGGTGTGGGTCAGTGTGTAAAGGACGGGAGCTGCGCATCATGAATCGATCACCACTGCATAAAATTAGCCTAAAGCACTGCACATGGTCGTATACTTTCAGATATGATCTATAGCAAAAGTCGCATAAAAGTCACAGGAGAAGTTGCTGAGACTTTTGATGCAACTTTTTTTTTAGAAATCTGTCTAAAAAGCTTAATGAATTCCCCTCTATATGACAAAATGTGAGCTCACGGCCTGTGGTTTGAGACTTAGAAAACAAGTACTTATATAAAGTTCACAGGGAGGCACAGCTGACTCTAAGGTGTCTGTATCCTCCAATAACACAAGCAAGAAAAGAGCATGTAAGTTCATAAAGAGTGTACAAACTGTACCTTAAATATGTCACTATCATACGTGTAGTCCATAGCGGGTGAAATGCGCTGAGAAAATATCTGACTGATCATTGTGCGGTATGCTTTTCCATCAATATTGGCCAAGGTGTGATGGAGAACTTCGTGGAGCTCAGACTCTTCTAGTTGTGGTGGCGGCAAGAGGTCACATTTCAGAAGCTCCATCGCTGTGGGCCGGGTTGCCGGATCATGGTTCAGGAGCCAGGAGATGACTTTTCTCTGCAACATATATAACATGTATGGTTAATAAAAATAAATAATTGGCTGCTAAAACACTTATTGCTAAATTCCGCTCCTTGGAATTCCTCATGGCCTCATTAAAGGAGAACTCCGGAATAGGAAAATTGTCCTCCATACTGCCAGCAGTAAAAAAATAAACAGGTACATCCCTTCCTTCGCTCCCCTGGGGCCTCTGGTATCCGGCTCCGGCCTCCGCCACGATCCTCTTCCTGGTTGCCGGTGGTCGGAAAGTCATACTGCACTCAGCCAATCACCGGCCGCAGCGAAGTCCCGACTCGGCTGGCGATAGGCTGAGCGGCAGTGTGACGTTTTCGGCCCCGGCACCTGGTTTTCGGCCCCAGCACATGCTCCATTCTTGTCTTGGGCCTAAATGGCTATGTTGTGTGTTATATCACAGTGGCTTTCTTTTTGTGAAATGGCTAATTACTGTTGGAGTTTCCTCCCTCCAACTAAAAGTCCCAGGATTCCTTGTTTGTAAGTGTGAGTTTACTTTTCTCCCTCCCATACATCAGTCACCCCACACATTAAAGGGCATCTGCAGCATTATAAAACACTTATCCCCTATCCTCAAGATAGGGGATAAGTGTTTGATCGCGGGGGGTCCGAACGCTGGGGCCCCCGGCGATCTCCTGTACGGGGCCGCGGCTGTCCCGTGTAGGGGGCGTGCCAGCCGCAGCATGACGTTGCTGCCGGCACGCCTCCTCCATACATCTCTATGGGAGAGGCAGGGAGGCAGCATTCGTGCCTCCCCGCATCCCCCATAGAACTGTATGGGGACGGGGAGGAGACGGGGCGTCACCGTCGACCTCTAGGTCGATGCTACGCGCCTTAGCACTCACCATGAGCGCTTATGGCGGCGCCTTATTAGGGAGATCGGGGGGGGGGGGGGGGTCCTAGTGGTCGGACCCCCCGCAATCAAACACTTATCCCCTATCCTGTGGATAGGGGATAAGTGTAATGCCGCTGCAGTTGTCCTTTAAAGCACATCTGGGACAATTTCCTGCAGCCCTGTGCAAATTGCCCTCCTTCCCACCCAGCGGTCACGCCACCCATTGAAGCAGACAAGCTCCTTTGAACACCTGACTTGTGATGTAATGTCTCGGGCTGGGAAAACCTGAGACGACACTCATTTTGTATGTTGTTTAAAACACACATCGGGGCAAAGATCACAAGAATTGAGAGACCAGGGCGCACACAGGTACAGACACTACATTGCAAACTACACTAACTTTTCAGTCCCTGTAGCACAGTCAAAAAAAATCCTGGAATACCCATTTAAATACTGTACCTGCTTTTCAGTCTCTGGCTTCTCAAAATCATTTGGAAAAACTATGGAAGGCTGAAAGAAAATAAATTATTAGAATCATAATGTACTTAAGTGAATGCTCACATTGAAACACAATTTTACTGCTTTTAAAGTTACATATAAAGGTGATTTAAAATCTAAACAGAAAGAATGTTGTAGCCCAGAGAAGCCAAATTATAGACAATTGAAGAAATTAAAATAAACTCCAGGTAATAGCTAAATATAGTATACATGCATTCTAACCCACCTCCTAAGACCTTACAATAGGCAAACCCTCGAACTTCTGGATATCAACGGAGTTTCTTGTAAAAAAAATAAATAAAATAATAATAATTCCCTATACATGTTCCTGGGCAGCCTGACACCCATTGTTCATGACTACCGACTATGTACAGACTGTAAAAGAAGCCTGCTAGAGCAGTGTTTTCCAATCAGTGCATCTCCAGCTGTTGCAAAACTACAACTCTCAGCATGCCCGGACCGCCAAAGGCGGTCCGGGCATGCTGGGAGATGTAGTTTTGCAACAGCTGGAGACACACTGTTTGGAAAACACAGGCCTAGAGCCATAAAAAGCCCAACTAGAGGCCTTGGAGCTAGAACTAAAAGGCCCCACAAGTACAACAAAAAAAAGTTATACAGACACTCAGCTGGCGTCCTCTGGTTAGCGGATAACATGGCTAGGGGCGGAGTACCCCTTTAAAGGTTTGACATGATGTTACGTGGTTCAGAAACTTTTTATTCACCCTTTTTATGTCCTATAGTGTAGCAAACACCACGTAGCAACCACATAAAACAAAACATACACAATTTAGGATACCTGTCTCAGCATGCTCAGTACAGAAATCCTTTCAGAGCTTGTGTCCATAGGTCTGTAAGACATCTCGAACAGTATTATTCCCAAGCTGAACAGGTCAACTTTCTAGACAAAGAAGAAAATCCCATTTTTAGAATTAGGACAGAATAGCAGTTGGATGGTGCAAATTTGAAGTCACCAAAAAAACGTGCTGCATATACAGATAGGAGACTAATCCGAGGGTTAATCTTGATTCTACATCCACTGCAGCCAATATAAAGGAGATTTTCATTACCTGATTGTAGGAAGCTTTGGTGTTCCCCTGGACTTCTGGACTCACATACAAAGCTGTGCCCACCATGCCTGTGAGTTTTCCTGAAAATAAATAAATATATATGTATGTATTTGAACTATTATAATGCAACTATAGGACAAACTGAGTTACGCAAAAATATACACGAGCAAAACACTTTAGGGCAGGGTCACAGGGGCGCATCCACAGCATATTTCATGCTGCGGATGCACAGATGGCATTCAGAGGGACTGCAGAGTGAGCTCCCGGCTGCAGCCAGGTAGCTCTGTTTGTCCGCTCATAGTGGCAGATTTCCCACTGTAGCAAACCGCTGCTACAAGCGGACACACTTGTGGATGTGCCTCAAGTGACCCTGCCCTTAAAGGGGTACCCTACCCTAGATATCTTATCCCTTATCCAAAGGATCGGGGATAAGATGTCTGATCGCGGGGATCCAGCCGCTGGGACTCCCTGCAGCACCCAGCGTTCGTTTAGAACGCTGGCTGCGGCGCCGGAGGCTCGTGAAGTCATGGGCACGCCCCCTTGTTATGTCATGCCACGCCCCCTCAATGCAAGTCTATAGGAGGGGGCGTGGTGGCCATCGACTTGCATTGAGAGGGAGGGCGTGATGTCACAAGGAGGGTGTGGCCGGGATGTCATGAGCCTCCGGCGCCGCATCGCTAATCATCCAGCATGGAGCAAAGTTCGCTCCGTGCACCGGATGACTGGGGTGCCACAGCAGAGATCGCGGGGGGCACCAGGGACCCCTGCGATCAGACATCTTATCGGACTCCGGGGAGGAGTACCCCTTAGAAGCAAAACAGTCACTATGAAAATGCAGTACTAATCTATGAGTTTCTGTGGGAAAATATTCTGTATAACTTGTATCTTATTTAATTAAACCCCTACTTGTCTGAGTTGAGGTTTTTACTTGGTGACAGACAGCTAGTCAGCACACACAGAAAAGGCTGTCAGAACCGCCCATTGGACTCCAAAGCCCAGAACGAGCAGAGGTCTAAATGAATACACAAATCTTTTCTCATAATACTACATATAAATCTGCTCGGCTCCGCCTGCTTTATACCATGCTGCCAGCAGACTGGAATGTCTTTTCATGGTGACAGGTTCCCTTTAATATAACCAAAGAAAGGTAAAAGCGTTGCTCATAGGAACCATGGAATTACCTTCTGGGTCAACCTTAGCAAATTCACAATGACTTTGGTCCTCGTCTTGTGTTGATTCAGTCTACAAAAGAGGGGAGAAAAAAAAAAAGTTGAGATTTATAAAGTGAAATCTTTCAAAAATCTAAAACTTAATGTGCTATTAATGGAGCAAATGGCCCTCATCTACTGTTTTAGACACTTTTCATAACTACTAAGAAAAAACTGAAATCTGTCAAATAGGAATAAAATTACATTTATTAAAGGTGTATTCACATCTCAGCTTTTTAGTTTCAGGCTGGTCGGAAAACAAAAAACAGCTTATGTGGGCAATTTAAAGGGGTACTCTGCCGGAAAACATCTTATCCCCTATCCAAAAGGAGATGGGATAAGATGCCCCTCCCATAGACATGATGGAGGGGGCGTAGCGTGATGTCACGAACACTGAAGCTCCCCCTCCCTGCTTCCCCTTGGAAGGAGTGCATAAGCAGAGATTATGCATACGGAGGAGCCCGGCGGAGCGCCCCAAGGACCTCATTTACATATGAAGAAAAAGCAAAATAATGGCAGAACAGCTGGACGGTTCGTGTTTTGATCAGTATCACCCGCACTACAAGCCTGTATGACAGGTTAGGGCGGGTGATACTGATGACAGATTTCCTTTAATGTATTTATATGTATAGGGATTAGTAAAATAAATTATGTTCAGTTTCAAACCTGCGGACATATGATAACTTACTTTATAGGCTGGGTGATCTGTAGCCAGACCAAAATCCCCAATCTTTACATGATCCTCTGAATCCAAGAAAATGTTGACCGGCTTTAAGTCTCTGTGTATCATGCCCTGCAAGCAAAGAAGTAAATTTACTGGCATTTCTACCAACTGTGGAAAACAGCATACAATAGCAATAAGCAGGCCACAAACATCAAATTCACTTGTCCGACTTCACCACAAACATGAAAGCTCAGCTGAGTGTAAATAAATGTTCCTTTTGGACAACTATACAAAGGACTTGCCTCCCACTGGAACAGGGGTTTACCTTGAGGAAGCCCCTATACACTGACTGGATCATCAACGTATATGTATAGGTATGTCCAGCTTAAGGGAGTTATACAGTGTGTGTATATATATATATATATATATATATATATATATATATATATATATATATATATATATATAAATTAGCTCACCACACCACCTTCACAGGTAGTGTGTCCTGCAAAACAGCTCAGGCTCCGTTTAAGAAGTCTCAGAACGGATTGGGATTTATGCCAAGCCTGAACTCTCTCCAGAAGGAAAGAGGACCCATCTGCAGACAGCTGTTTCGGGGGGGGGGTTTGCCCCTAGTCAGTACAGAGCAGGGTGATCTGGCTTGGCTGTGGTGTGTGGCTTTAAACGGGGTCAGTACTTTCCTCAGGGAGTACTTGTCCCCTATCCACAGGAACCTTCCTCGACCTCTTGCCAGGTGCCCCGGCTCTCTGCATGCACGAATTGTGTCGAACACGACACAAAGCTGTGGTCAACACAAAGTGTTCATGTATCTTCGGCAGGACTACTCCTTTAACATCTAAAAAGATATATGTTTCGTACAATGTCATAATGCACAAGGAGGGAGATTTATCAAGCTGTCCTTTAGTAAGATTTTCTTTTTTTGCAGCCAATCACAGCTTGGCTTACATTTTACCAGAGTAATCTGAGAAATGAAAGCTAAGGTAGGATTGGTTGCTATGGACACCAAAGAGAATCTTACTATAAGACGCGATAAGTCTCCCCAAATGTTATTCATTTCCTTAATTCCTCTACTTATTGTCATTAGAGTTGAGCAGGCCTACAGTACGAATCGCCTAAATATATTCAATAGGCCATTAATTTAGTCTAGTGGAAAACATTTTGGTTTCACTTTGACTGTTTTCAGCCTTAAGTTTTTGTAATAGGTTAGAGATGTGCTGAACCCCTGGCAACAAAACCAGAAGCATCCATTGGTTCTGAAAATCAGCTATGCCCCAATAATCAGTGTATTAGACCGCTACTGCTCTCCTAACATATACCCATAGCCCTAGAATATAAACTGTACGGAATATAAATGCATTTAAAGTGTAATTCTATGAGTGACTTCATCATACTATAGTATTATATATACCTGCTCGTGAATGTATGCCAGCCCATCCAATATCTCTCTGAACAATCTCCAGAGACGACTGTTGTCTAGATATAATCCTTCATCTATAGTGTCTCGTAAAGTGCTTTTCTCACAATACTCCATCTAAAAACAAAAGGACACATAAAAAAATGTAATCAATAAAATATGAAGCTTACAAAAAGTAAGCAACAGAATCTAGCAATATATAACAGCCAGTGGTGAGAGGGATGTTCCGGAAGGAGGGAAAGAGGTAAAAAAAGAGAAAGAGATAATAAGAAAAATAAGGGGGAATAGAGAGGAGCTGAGGAAGGGATCAGGGGGGAGAAAAAAGGGTAGTAGAAAAAGGAAATGGGAACTGGAGAAAGTAAATAAAGACGCTAAGGATGGGAAGGTAGGGTGGGGAGGGGAATAAATACAAACAATGCAGATCCCGCTCTCCATCGGTCACCATCAGACCAGTCGCCATCCACGGTCCCCCCCCCCCCTCCCGCTCATCGACTCGACACCCGGAAGCTCAGCAACCTACAAGGTCAGAGAAGAGGTCCCCTACACCATCTGAGAGTTAAATCCATCCTATAAAGCAGAGACTCCATGAAGGCTAACCAAGGCTGCCATCTCGCTATGTATCGCTCCTGGCGACCTGATGAGTCAGCCATAAATTCCTCCGGCAAAGAAAGAGGACTTTTTTATACCATTCCAAGATGGTTATAGAAACCAAAAGAATATCCAGCGCGGTGAGATGCAAATCAGGAAACTTTATTAAAGATACATGGACAGCACAGGTAAAACCGACCGACGCGTTTCGGGTCAAGCAGGACCCTTAGTCATTCCAAGATGGTTGGGGGGGGGGGGGAAGAATCCTTCCAGCGCCGGGGGATTACAGTTCTTGCTGCCATAAGGAGGAAATGGGCTAGGACCCTAGAAGGGGTTCTTCTAGATGTCGGTAGGATAGATAGAAGTAGGACCTTGAGGTTGTTAGGGTAGGATACACCGGAAATAGAGGCAATGGGGGATATTACAACAGTCCAGAAGCTAAGAAGGGCACGACCACCACACGTGGGACATAGTACCACGGGACCCCTGGCATCGCCAGCACAGGTCCAGCACCATCGGGTACATTCTATGCAGGGCAGCCGGGACTCTATACCAACGGGACAGTATTTTATAGTTATTTTCCTGAGCCCTGCAGGAGATAGATAGCCGGTGACACAGGGTGAAAGCGGCGGACTAGTCAGTCCAAGCGAAAGTAGTCTGCAACTCAGATTCCCAGACAACCACTAATGAGGGTGGACTCTGAGCAGCCCTATCATTGAGGAGCCCATAGATCTGAGATACCATCCTGACGGCCGGGGAGACGGAGGCGCACTGTTCGAAAGGCAGGAATGGCCTAGCAAGTCTCAAACTCTGACTCACGGTTCTCACAAAGTGCCCAAGTTGAAGGTGTTGCATGTGTCTAAACGGTGTACGGAGGTGTTCTGGGACAAGTTCTGCATATGGTCGAAGCATTGTGCCCTCCAAGAAGCCCCGAAAAGGGAGTGCAGGGGGTTCTGTGTGACCTAGAAAGGAGGAGGTATACATACCCGGTGGGAAAAGGGGATTACCCAGGACGGGAGTTAATGGACCATCTGGATCAATTAGTCCAGTTTTAGAGACATCGCTTGTACGCTGTGACCAACTCCCTGGTAACTTACGGTAGTTCCGGCTATATCCTTGTCGGGATTGCCCCAGGGGCAGCCACGGGAGGGACGTGATTTCAAAACTAGTTGCACTCACCTCAACCCCCACCCATCTCTTTGAGGTGCGACCATAGAAGAAGTCCAAGAATCTGGCCAGCATGGCAGCGCTATAGTAGGCTTTGCAGTACGGAACCGTCAGTCTACCCGCTTGCTTACATCAGGTCAAGATCTGCTTGACAGTGCCATTTCTAAATGCAGCGCAGGCACAGGCTATTGAAGCTTTGGTCTTTATTCTCACATTTACCGAAGGCATTTGAGCCCTTTGTCTTTCTAAATGCAAGAAGGCGGCCATTTAGAGTCCTGAACAAATTGTACATTGCACAAATATAGACACCATAAGTAGTATCTGCATGAAAAACAAAGCGTGTGTATTGGCTGCGGAATATTTGTGTTCTTACATTAGATTTAAAGACACATGCATTACACGGTATGACCATACCTGGATATACAGATAATGCACTGTCTGCACAGACATTTCAGATTGGGATTCTTTGGGTCCTTTTGATTTTTCCACAGCACAATCTTCATCCTATTAGGAATCACATTGATTAATTACAGAAAATGTTCATTACAGGGTGGAATATTCATGATCAACAAGGATAGCGCTAATGCCAGTTATAGATCTCCAGTGCCACCAATTGATGTAGACCTAGCAAAAGGTTGATTATAAACATCCAACTTTGTGGGTATTCCTACTGCAGTGTTTATCAATGCCGGCCAATAACTACACAAAAAGGTCATGTCTTGCGGAATACCCATGCAAAAAAAAAAAAAAAAATATATAATAATAATAATAATAATAATAAATATATATATATATATATATATATATATATATATATATATATATACACACATATACAGTGGTCCCTCAACATACGATGGTAATCCGTTCCAAACGGACCATTGTTTGTTGAAACCATCGCATGTTGAGGGATACGTGCAATGCAAAGTATAGGACAGGAGTCTACAACCTGCGGACCTCAAGATGTTGCAAAACTACAACACCCAGCATGCCCGGACAGCCAACGGCTGTCCGGGCATGCTGGGTGTTGTAGTTTTGCAACATCTGGAGGTCTGCAGGTTGAAGACCACTATTAGAGGAAGTTGTACTCACCTGTCCCCGCCGCTCCGGACCGTCACCGCTGCGCAAGATGATCGCCGTCCATCGCTGTCGCCGCGTCCCCGATGCACCGGCAAGGCCTCTGCTTCCCCGACATCCGCACGCCATCACGTCGCTACGCACGCCGCTCCTATTGGAAGATTGGACGGCGTGCGCAGCGACGTGATGACGACGATGGAGAGCGCCGACAATGCAGGGGATCCCGAAGAGGACGCGCCGGAGCCCCGAGGACAGGTAAGAGACATCACTGGAGCTCACGGGGCACCGTAAACGGCTATCCGGTGGCAGCTGAAGCAGTCTGCGCTGCCGGATAGCCGTTTATGCGATGGCCCCGACATACAAAAGCATTGTATGTTGATGCTGCCTTCAACATGCGATGGCCTCTGAGAGGCCATCGCATGTTGAAATGATCGTATGTTGGGGCCATTGTAGGTCGAGGGGTCACTGTATATATACATATATACATACATATACACACACATATACATCAGTGACCCACTGCAGCCAGAAACTGCCATGTGTCAGGGTAGGAAAAAGGATGCCTGGGCATCAGGACGGGCACTGTCAGAATGGCACCAGTGAGGGATTGGCAGCAGTAGACTAACATTGCTACCTTGAGCTTCTCTAAAAATAAAAAATAAATGCCTGGATAACCTGTTTAATCGAATCTTATTGCCCACATTACTTTCTAAAGTTTAACAAAAAAAATGGGACATGCTGAGTGCAGAAAGTTATGACTGCAAGTTCAGACCACACAGTGTTTGTAATCTGCACGCGAAGGAGCTGTATGCACAAAACAGTATGATACTACTAACACATACTACAGGCAAAGTTGTACCGTAACATTTACATAATATAAAGGATATTTTCAGCCAGCTAAGCATAAAATCACAGTCAGCACCACAGAACATTCACAATTTATCCCCCTCTCCATTATACTATATATATATAAAACTACATATGAACAGGACATTAGGTTTTAATCCAATTCAGACTAAAGCCATGTAGACGTTACCTGATTCGGACTGTTCTCATCCTCATTTTCAAAAACAATCTCACTATCAGAGTCCGACCCCGGCCTGTTCAAAAACAAGAATCTAAGCTTTAATACAGTATACATTTATCAGCTACACACTATGAGGTGCACTTACTAATGAGATTGACCTTCTACAACCTACCTCTCTTCAGTATGCAGCTTTTCTGCCAATTTTTATGGAACTAGAGGAGACTATGGGGGAGATTTATCATTGCTTTTAGAGCATTTTTTGTCTATGTTTTGGTGCAGTTCAGGCGCAAGCAGCATAATTAGCGACTTTTATGCGCCTTTTGATATAGACAGTTTTACTCTTTTTTCCTACCCATAGAACTTTTTCTTTTTGACCATGCAGTGCTCACGTATTTATCATTTGTGACTTTTGTCAAAAGTGGCTATTTTGTGTGCAAAGCTACTTTTTTAGGCGCAAAGCGACACCACCTACCAGTAGGCGTGAGAATCACTTCTACCTTCCACAGTTCAATCTTTAACCTCTTGTGGACGACAGCGTCCCACTCCCCTTCTATGACAGGTGCTCAGGAGCTGAGCGCGGGTCATAGCTGGGTGGTCCTGGCAGCTATCTGCCACCAGGACCCATCTCTAATCACTGATGACGGTGATGCCCGACTTTAACCCCTTAGACACCGCAATCAAATTTGATTGTAGCATCTAAAATGCAAGTAAAAATGTCCAGGCAGCCAAATTCAGGACCCGGGAAAGTGTCTACTTTACTCCCTCAAGCGTCTAGAAAAAGTGTATGTGGTAGAGCTTTTCCCACCACAGCAGAGCTGTGCAAAATTCATCATCCTGCTGCACCTTCTTGATAAATAAGATGCACGCTAGTCAAACCCACCACCAAATAAACGTGGGAAAATAGCTCTACCGTAGACATTCTTTGATAAATCTGAGCCTATGCGTCTCATACAGCCAACTCACTTACCAGAAAATAGATGGCGGCTTTGCGCAACCCAACGTGCACATTTATTATAAAGCTATACACTTCTCCCTCAGGTTAGTCTTCGTACACCCTTCCTCGCTCCCTGCCCCTCCTCATGTGGATATTGATCTCTGACTGTTACCTTCCTCTGTACAGGCTACTTATTTGGCTACTGTATCTTTCATTAGCGCCCCTAGCATCTCCTTCCCCTTGCTTATACACAACTCTCTTGGCACTTAGAGATTGTTATACTACTGATTCTAAGATCCTTAAAGGGGTACTCCGCTGCTCAGCATTTGTAACAAACTGTTCCGAATGCGGGAGCCAGGAGCTCGTGACGTCATAGTCCCGCCCCCTCATGATGTCACGCCCTGCCCCCTCAATGCAAGTCTATGGGAGGGGGTGTGACAGCCGTCACACCCCCTCCCATAGACTTGCATTGAGGGGGCAGGACGTGACATCATGAGGGGGCGGGACTATGACATCACGCACTCCTGGCGCTAGCTCCAGCGTTTGGAACAGTTTGTAGCGTTTGGAACAGGAGTATCCCTCCCCTTTAAACGCCATACTTCATTTAGTTTGCTAAATTGGTCTTTCAGTGGGAGAATAAATAGAACACTTAATTCTCTGTAGGACAGGCCAGATTCATTTCCTAGCACCCACAAACAGGAGAGTTCATATAAATGTTTGGTATGGGACCCCAGCTCTTTATTCATATAATATTGTAGACTGAATTAGGCACTCTCGCACATAAATGGTGGTTTTGCTTGAAAATTCAACCATTTTGGCGGGAGGTCATTGCAGCTATGCTTAAAGTTACGGTACCTCAAAGAAGATCCATTTCACACCAGAGATGATTGTTCTTGGTGCTCCATCTCTTGCTAACTACCCTCGCTCCACATGCTTGGCCACACACCAACTCTCAGTGGCTAGACAACCCATTCCGGCACACTGGAGAGCTCTCTTTTTATAAGATTGTCTCATGACACTATATTCTAAAAATTTTTTGTTGTAAATCATGTATTATTCTATACCTCACTATTGTGCTTCTGGCTCCATTATTGCGTTGCAATTAGAAAATTTTCTGTTAATTATATAAAAAAAGAAAAGCGAAGAGGAGAGCAAAGCTACAGTATTAGGAGGTGAGCCCCGTGAGTGGGGTTCAAATCAGAAAAAGTTGTTGCAGGGCATGAATCTATAATTCAGCCTGATGCAACATAACACAAATAATTAAAGTAGGAATGCACCGAAATTTCGGCCGAAAATTATCAGCCGAAAATGCCCCTTTCAGCCTTTTCGGCTAAGGGAATTTCCTGCCGATAATTTCGGTGGGCGTAGCCTACAATAGGGGCGTGGTTTTCAACTTACACTCTTCGGTGTGAGTACCAGCCCCTCACACCAGAGCTGCACCCCCCCCCCCCCCACCCCCCTGGTCTTGTGCAGCTCTGTACAGGCATCACTGACCCATGTGATGTCCGGCATTAACCCTTTAGACACTGTGATCAAAGTTGATTGCGGCATCTAAAATGCCAAAAACAATCTGCAGTAGCTCAGTGGAGCTGATCGGGACAAGCACAGGGTCCCGATCAGCTGAGAGGACGGACGGAGGTTCCCTACCTTCGTCCGTCCTGTGTGATCGGCGCTCCAATAATGCAAGCAGTCTCAGCAGCCTGTAGTAATAGAGCGCCGATAACACTGATCAGTGCTGTGCTATAGCCTCCTATACAATAGCATTGATCAGTGTCCAGAAGTAAAAAATTTAAAAAATTAAAAATAAAAATCACATCTGTATGCCTCCAGCTGTTACAAAACTACAACTCAAAGCATGCCCTACAGCCACTGGCTGTCTGGGCACGCTGGGAGTTGGAGTTGTGCAACAACTAGAGGTACACTGTGGAAAACACTGCCCTATCAGGACAAAAAATATTGTGAAAATAAATTTGTAAAAAAATACAGGCAATAAATGTAAAAAAGAAAACAAAAAAATTACCCCCCTCCCTTTTTCAAATAAAACACATTTGGTAACGCCGCGTGCATAAATGTTCGAACTATTAAAATATAATGTTAATGAAACCACACGGTCAATGGCGTAAATGTAAAAAACGGCCAATGGCCAGAACTGCAGATTTTTGTTCACTTAATGTAGCAGAAAAAAAAGTAAACCAAAAAGTCCCCACCAAAATAAAAATGGTACTGATAAAAAAAAAAAATACAGCACAAAAAAATTGCCCCTATACAACCCCATGTATGTGAAAAATAAGAAAGTTATAGGGGTCAGAAGATAATATTTTAAGCATACTGTTTTTTTTTTTTTTTTTGAGATATAAGGGGGAGATTATTCGCAACATGAAGAGGAAAAATGGAGAAGTTGCCCATAGCAACCAGATAGATGTGTACCCCTATAGTGTGTCCTGGAGACAATGTAAGTGGCAGTGAGGTGGCTCCAAGCCCGACCAGTGCTTTCTATAGCCACCCCGTATGTGTTCCTCTGTCACCTTCAAGTACATCAGTAACTAAAAAATTCTGATAATACAATTTTACACAAACTTTATTGAAAAAAAAAAGTGGGCGGGGCAATGCATTTTCAGTTTCGGTTTTCAGCCAAGCACAGCCTAAATTTTCGGTTTCTGACCAAAATTTCCCTTTCGGTGCATCCCTAAATTAAAGTATTACTAGAATTTAGAAAAAGGCTTCACTACCCAGCTCAGCACTTACTCCGACTCTTTGCAGGAAATAGCCCCCATTATAATGCAGGGCTTGACAAATACCGGGTGCCTGGTTGCCATGGCGAATAGGAATTTTGTGGTGGTGCCCTGGTTTTTCCAATAAGGAGAGTCTATGCTTAAAAAAAAAAATATATATATATATATCAAAAAGAGATCTTGTCCACAGCACCAATTCCAAAAAAGTGAAAATTTTATTCCATAACAGGTGTCAAAACAGCAGCGACGTTTCAGTCAGCTCAACCTGACCTTTCTCAAGCAGTCTGCTTGAGAAAGGTCAGGTTGAGCTGACTGAAACGTTGCTGCTGTTTTGACACCTGTTATGGAATAAAATTTTCACTTTTTTGGAATTGGTGCTGTGGACAAGATCTCTTTTTGCTGTTTAAACTATTTAAGGTCCTCTAACCAAGGATCCAGGATCTGCGTGCACCCCCATACGGATAATCTTTTAAATTGGATGTGCTGCTCTTCTATCTTCTTCTATATATATATATATATATATATATATATATATATATATATATATATGTTTACTTATTTCTGCCTTAAAGTGTACCTGTTCACGAAAACTTTTGATATAAATGTAGATACCATTATAAACTGCTCAAAAGAATAAAAGGGAACACAAACACCACAATGTACCTCCAATCACACTTCTGTGAAATCCCACTGTCCACTCAGGAAGCAATACTGATTGACAATCAATTTCACATGCTGTTGTGCAAATGGAACAGACAACAGGTGGAAATTATAGGAAATTAGCAAGACACTCCCAATAGAAAAGTGGTTCTGCAGGTGTTGACCACAGACCACTTCTCAGTTCCTATGCTTCCTGGCTGATGTTTTGGTCACTTTTGAATGCTGGCGGTGCTTTCACTCTAGTGGTAGCATGAGACAGAGTCTACAACCCACACAAGTGGCTCAGGTAGTGCAGCTCATCCAGGATGGCAAATCAGTGTGAGCTGTGGCAAGGAGGTTTGCTGTGTCTGTCAGCGTAGTGTCCAGAGCATGGAGGCGCTACCAGGAGACAGGCCAGTACATCAGGAGACTTGGAGGAGGCTGTAGGAGCAACAACTCAGCAGCAGGACCGCTGCCTCCGCCTTTGTGCAAGGAGGAGCAGGAGGAGCACTGCCAGAGCCCTGCAAAATGACCTCCAGCAGGCCACAAATGTGCATGTGTCACTCAAACGGTCAGAAACAGACTTCATGAGGGTGGTATGGGGGCCCGACGTCCACAGGTGGGAATTGTGCTTACAGCCCAACACCATGCAGGACGTTTGGCATTTGCCAGAAAACACCAAGATTGGCAAATTCACCACTGGTGCCCTGTGCTTTTCACAGATGAAAGCAGGTTCACACTGAGCACGTGACAGATGTGACAGAGTCTGGAGACACCGTGGAGAAAGTTCTGCTGCCTGCAACATCCTCCAGCATGACTGGTTTGGTGGTGGGTCAGTAATGGTGTGTGGTGGCATTTCTTTGGGGGGGGGGCGCACAGCCCTCCATGTGCTTCCCTGAGGTAGCCTGACTGCCATTAGGTACCGAGATGAGATCCTCAGACCCCTTGTGAGACCATATACTGGTGCGGTTGGCCCTGGATTCCTCCTAATCCAAGACAATCCTAGACCTCATGTGGCTGGAGTGTGTCAGCAGTTCCTGCAAGAGGAAGACATTGATGCTATGGACTGGCCACCCGTTCCCCAGACCTGTCAGCACATTCAGCTATGTAAAGACGAAAGTATTTCACACGATTAGTTCATCCAGTCAGATCTATTAGATGTGTTATCTTAGTGTTCCCTTTAATTTTTTGAGAAGTGTATGTATATTTGTAATATACATTGGTTTATTGTCCTCAGTGCACAGATCCCTCCTTGTCCACCCACATTTCCTGTATTTGGACTCCTCACAGAGACACACATGCAATAGCTATAGGGACAAAAATATACACATTTTTAAACCAATGTATATTACATATATAGATATAATGGTATTCATTACATTACATAAAAAGTTTTTGTTAACGACAGATACACTTTAACTTTAACTCCTGTGCCGATCACCCTTCTCCCTGCAGTGAATGCGAGTTGATAACTGGTTTTATTAAAAAAGTTTAATAAAAAAAAAAAAAGATGGAAACTTATTATAGTGACACAATGTGTCTGTTATTACTGACCCACAGGGGGAAGATAGGGGACAATAGTCACTGACACAGGGAGAGAAGAGGGGACATTAATGACTGATCACATGACGTTACACTGTGTTACGTAACATTACATGACGAGCAGAACCCTGGCTCCAAACTATTTTTTGCTGACTACTAGATTTGTAATAAATTTGTCACGGCCTGCTATAAGGCACTGCTGCTATATGTACAGCTCAAAGCTTATATCTTGATTCCTTCTTTCTTTTGGAGGCAATTTTTAAACCTCCAAAGATATGCATACAAGTTACAATATCATCATTGTATGATATAAGAAGCATATAAGAGACATTTAGGCTTATTTTTAAGGGATACTATGTTTGTATGACCACACTATCATATCAGTGAACAATAAAGGGGGGTACATTTCTGTAAATGTCTTACCCATTAGTTCGCAGCCTGAACACATTTCATAGTTATACAAGAGCAGAATGTTCCAGGCACAAAATGTAAAACTAAAAGGCAGATTCATCAGTAAGTTCAGAAATTGTATTTGACCTTTCCTAAATAACCTTTAAAACATAATGTAATTTGGACACCATTAACCTCTCAGTGATGTACCCAGCAGGAATTAGTCTTAAAAAGCTCCCTGTAGTGCCAGCCCTGAATGGCATATCAGATTAGTGCAGCATGACTGTTCCTGCCTCTGTGGATTCTGGGTAACAACCAATGCGCAGGCTGCGACTACACCCATGACACCCACCTTCATAAAAATGATAAAATAGGGGCAGGCAATTCATTGAAAAACAATCAAAAATCTTGAAAGGAAGTCCAAGGGTAAAAGGAAAGATAGGAGATTTGTTGGGTGTTAAACATAATGGTAGTAAATTCTGTTTAAAAAAAAATAAAATAAAAAAAATGCACCAGTATTTCTTGTTGACATTGTCAATCACTTGAAAAAAGCATTTTTCATTTTTGTCATTGACTTCTACTATTTCAATTACTTTATTGGTTATCAATAAAACAATGGTGTGCGGGCAATCACAGAGCGGTCATTCAGGCTGCACAAACAGGTGCAAAGATGTAGGCATAATTACGGGGGATGCCCCGATACAGACACTGGTATAGGTGGGAGTACTTGTACTAATGTGAATGTCTCCATTACTCCTACAGATAACTGCAGACCATAAAAATGTATTCCTCTCACCTTCCTTCCTCTCCCATGCTGAGGCCCATTGTTTGCTGTTATCCGGAGTGGTGCAGGACCTGCCGTGCGATTAAATGAGAAGGTCCTGCACCACTAACAAAGAGGAAAATGGAGATGCCTCAGCGCAGGAGCAGAGGGCAGACTAGTATGTGGCATGCACAGCTCATTCAGTGGTACAGTTTACTTGTGCTCTCAGGATTGGTGGGAGTCCCGGCAGTCCAACCCCATCAATTCTTTAGCTATCCCTTGTCCTACAGTCAGGGTGTAACTTGCTCAATCCATGTAAAGAGGGGGTCTCAGTTGTGTAGTGATCGGCTGTTCACACACACACAAAAAAAAATTTTAAAAAAAACTGCCGAGTGATCTTCCCTGCAATGGTCATGGCAGGGTAAATGGAAAATTACATGGAAATTGAAAGAAATGGTCATTTATGTAATGGAAAGAGGGCCCAGGCCTGCAAGAACTGCTCACTGTTTTGACCCATAAAGGAAGTCCCCTCTATAGCATTCATATGGCCTTATAAAAACACATGAACAGGAGCATCTTAAAGGGCTTATCCACCATAAGGTGATTTTAGTACGTACCTGGCAGACAGTAATGGACATGCTTAGGAAGGATCTGCGCATGTCTTGGGGCTAAATGGCTATGTTGTGAGATTACCATAACACTGTGGATAGCTTTTTGTGAACTGGTATTTCCTGCTTGAGTTGTCTTCTTTTGCCTACAAATCCCATAATTCCATTTTCCTCCCTCCCACACATCAGCCACCCCACCCATTGAAACATAAATGAGCTGCATCCATTCAAAAGACCTGTGGTTTTCAATCAGGGTGCCTACAGCTGTTGCATTAGTTGAAGATTGATCTCTCTCCCACCAAGCGATCCCTCCACCCATTGAACCAGACAGGCTCCCTGTCATCAGCTGACTAGTGAGGTCTGGCCCCTGCCGCATTGCAACCTGGGAAAAATCTGAGACAACAGTAATTTTGTATGCTGTTAAAAATAAATATTGGGGCGATAATCACAGAAGAATTGTGAGAAAACCGTCACACACAGGTACAGACGATATATTATGAACTACTACACTAACTTTACAGCCCAAGAAGCATAGTCAGATTTAAAAAAAAATCCTGAAATACCCCTTTAAGTTTAGGACACAGCTGCTTCCAATAGGATGGTTTAAAAGATAAATGAACATTAATGAACTTACAAGAATGATGGAGAAAAGACCCCCTCCACATCATCATCGTCGTCATCCTCATCTTCATCACTTGAATCCTGATCAGAATTTTTACAGTGTGCACTTGATGACCGTTCACAAGATGTGCTCCACTCCACTGAGCTGGACATTATGGGGGCCGGAGCATTGGCCTCAATGTCATCAGCTAGACCAAACTCATTTTTCACCACCTGCTCCGGCTTCACTACCACTTTCTTGTCTACTGGAGTCTCAGGTTTAGGAGTATTGGAAGATGGAATTTCATGTTTTTCAATCCAGGCATTGAAGTACCTCACTATATTTTCATGGTTGAGTCGAGACAACAGCGTCACTTCACCTTTAATTCTCCTGAAATGTTTGCTGGCAGGATTAATCTGAACCCGTTTTACAGCATAATAGCAGCCATCCAGCTTGTTCTGCACCTACAGTAAATATGGAAGACAGTGATTTCAGTAAGATTATTTACCTGGACGTAAATATAAAATTAGATTTCAAGATTTTGAGGACATTCACTACATGCAATCAGTGAAAAGTCTGGAAACCCCATAGACATAGTCGGCCAGTGCCATCAAAATTGGAAGGTTCCGCTGACATTTATCTAAAGTACCGTATTTTTCACCGTATAAGACGCACTTTTTCTTCCCCAAAACTGGGGGGGGGGGGGAGATGGTGCATCTTATATGGCGAATACACACCTATCGGGTCGGTCCCTGCGGCCATCAACGGCCGGGACCCGCGGCTAATACAGGACATCACCAATCGCGGTGATGCCCTGTATTAACCCTTCAGACGCGGAGTTCAAAGCTGACCGCCGCGTCTGAAGCCAAGGTGACACTAACCCGGCTGCTTAGTCGGGCTGCTCAGGACCGCCGCGGTGAAATCGACATCATCACGTCCTTCGACATCATCACGTTGTCGCGCACGCCGTCCCGTCATCCAATAGGAGCGGCATGCGTAGCGACGTGATGACGGCGACGGAGAGCGTGGATCCCGGGGAAGAAGACGTCCGGAGCGTCGGGGACGCAGCGACAGCGATGGAGCGACATCCAGGGCAGCGGTGACTAGCGGTGACGGGTCCGGAATGGTGGGGACACGTGAGTACTACCTCCTATACCAGTGGTCTTTAACCTGCGGACCTCCAGATGTTGCAAAACTACAACTCCCAGCATGCCCGGACAGCCAACGTTGGCTGTCCGGGCATGCTGGGAGTTGTAGTTTTGCAACATCTAGAGGTCCGCAGGTTGAAGATCCCTGTTGGGTGCAGAATCTTTTTTTTCTAGATTTTGCCCCTTTAAAATTGGGTGCGTCTTATATGCCGGTGCGTCCTATAGGGCGAAAAATACAGTACTAAGAATAAGATCTTGGGAGAAGAATACAGATTAATCAAGAATCCTTCTGATGTTAATTTTATATTTCTATAACTCAAAAATGGGTTTTCATTGAATAAAAACAGAGGTGTTACCTTAATAACTGCTCCAAATGCCCCTCTACCGAGCATCTGTAATTCTTCAAACTCACTGAAGTAGCGAGACAGCTGCCTTTGTGATTCTATGTGGAATGCTGCATTTGATATGGATGTGCTGGGTATCACAGTCTCTGTGCAATCGACACCTGTGTAATCTGGGAAAAAAGCAACAGAAAATGTACTCCAGGGGGAGATTTATCAAACCATGTGCAGAGGAAGGGTTGACCAGTTGCTCATAGCAACCAATCAGATGGCTTCTTTTATTTTTCAAAGGTCTTTTTAAAAGCTAAAGAAGCGATCTGATTGGTTGCTATGGGCAACTGATCAACTTCTCCTCTGCACAGATTTTGATAAATCTCCCCCAGGAGTCTAGTCCAGTTAATCTTATGAAGAAAACGGTTCAATCAGGAAACGCTATATCTAAAGCAGAGAGGCACTACAATGCTATGGAATTGTACTCCCAGCATTTTTCTTTAAAAGGAGTACTCCAGGGAAATTAAGAAAAATAATAATACCCCAAAGCCACCACAATACCTGTTCTGTGTCCACTGTAGTTATTCATGTGGTTTTGGCAGCCCCTGATGTCTCCTAAATATTATTTTTCCTTGCTTACAGCAGACTACATCTCCCAGAAGTCAGTGCAGCTCTGTGTAATGGCTGCCAGCCAATTGCTTTCACTATCTCTGTGCATGCTGTGTAGTTGTATACACACTGTACAGGTCTTTTCTTTCAAACTATCCTCTCCCCCCCCAGCAATAAATCATGCTGTGCTCTGAATGGCAGCAGTCAGTGATAAGATCTACACAGGAAAAATGCAGTTTATGACTGAAAATCTTCTCTGAACTTCTCTCATGGCTCACAAGCTCCTCACACAGGGAGAGGAGGGGAGGTGTGGCAATACAGCCAGAGCTCTAGACCAGACTGAAATCACGTGATGTTGTCTTGAAAGGAGGGGCTAGGTCTCACTGAGGAGACAAGGTGGATCTTGAATGGCGTTTTTCTCTCACTCCCTGACAGGTAAAAAGACAGGTAAAGTGACAGGCAAAAGAAGCAAACTGCTGTATATAGCTAATGAATGATATTTAGACAAATACATAGGTTGGTGAGAGGGAAAGGATGGGCTATGGATTTAGTTCCCCGGAGTACCCCTTTAAGACTGGGTTCACATGGCTGAAAATGTGCAAAATCTCCACCCGGAAAAAACTGGCAGATATTCGGCACACTTGAATGATCCGGCAGGCTCTTGGACCGCTTGGAAGTGCGCCGTCTCATAGACAACAATGCATTGCCGAGCGGAATCCGCAGAAAGTCTATTCTTTTTGCAGATGCAGGAACCGGTATTTTCGCTGTGTGCACAATGCATCAAAATTCCATTAAAATCAATGAAGCTCTGCTGCAGTAGAATTTTAGTGCGGAATATTCCTGCAGAATTCCAGAAGGAAATTCTGCCGTGTAAACATAGCCTAAATCTTGAATTTCATTGTGATGTAAGATTTTAAAAGGTGTATTCTGGGCATACACACCTGTTTCGATCACTTGCAGCTGTGGTTCCGAAGGCATTCCACTTCCTGTGAGATTTCTTTCCTGCAGGAAATGCCTGCTCAACCAATCTCTAGCCACAGTGGAGTCTTGCCTCTGTCATTGGCTGAGCGGGCATTTCCTGCAGTGAACAATATTTTACAAGAAGCAGGGAGCCATAGAGCGGGGAAATCAGGGCAGGAGAGTATGGTTTCTTTTAGAATTTGAAAACAGCCTGTATCCACTCTAAGACCTTTTTTATTCCTAAAAATATCCCTTTGAAAAAACAAAAGCATTTCCAACAAATTATTTTCAATGTGCTCACCGTCTGGGCTTTCTTCACTTATGGAACATTTTTGTGGAGGAGGATTGATAAAGCTGTGCCCCAGTAACTGCTGAGCAGTCCAGCGCTCCTTGTCTTCGAGGCACACGCACCTGATCAGAGAATAGAAAAAGTGTTGTTGAGATATCATGGACTTTAGGTGAATATCATTTCATGATGTGGGAGTTCATAGAACTTTTGTCAATTATAATATATCGGCCAGCGGTACTCAACTGGCGGACCGCGGTCCAGATCCGGTTGAGGGAACCGGCCAGAGGTGGCAGCCGCTGTCCTGGCATTCATATGCATTGGTGTCTTTTAGACACCAATACAGATGAATAGCTGAGCGCTGCCGGAGAGAGGGAACACTGTGCTTCCTGCCCAAACCAATGGTGCAGGTGGTGTGATTAACACTTCCTGCATCATCTGCTCTGGCCAGGCCTGACGAGAAGAGGCCAGAGCAGTGGAGCAGCGCGGGACCTAGGACAAAGAGGCAACAAGACCAGGCTGTCCACAGGGCCAGCAATCTGAAAGTAATGATGATGGGGGGGGGGGGGGTTATTTTTTAGGGCAGATGGGGATAAATCGATCTGGGGGACATCAAAGTGAAAATAAGAATGATGCAGGGGTTTTGGAGGTGGGGGGGTTAGGGCAGAAGGGATAAATGGGTCTGGGGGGCATAAATGTGAAAATAAGAATGATGCAGGAGTCTTGGGGGGAGGGTGGTGGTGTTAAGAGTTGGAAGGGGATAAAGGGGTCTGGGGGGCATAAAAGTGAAAAGAATGATACAGGGGTCTTGGGGGGGGGTGTTCGGGTAGAAGGGGGCAAAGGCGTCTGGGGTAAGAATGATGCAAGGGTCTTGGGAGGGGTGTTAGGGCAGGAGATATAGGGGTCTGCGGGGCAGAAAAGTGTAAGGAAGAATCATACAAGGTCCTTGGGGGGGGGGGGGGGGGGAGTGTTAGGGCAGAAGGGGACAGAGGGGTCTAAGGGGGCAGAAAAGTTTAAAGAAGAATGACGCAGGGGTCTTGGTGGGTGGGGAGTGTTAGTGCAGAAGGGGACAGAGGGGTCGGGGGGGGACAGAAAAGTGTAAAAAAGGATGATAGAGGGGCAGGAGTCTGGATGAGGTCTTAGGGGGTCAGAGGAGTCCAGATGAGGACAGAGGAGTCTGGATGAGGACTTAGGGGGTCAGAGGAGTCTGGGGGGGGATCTGAAGGAGGATGGAAAAGATGGGTCTGGAAGAGGACCTAGGGATCTGGGGGGACTTCAGGCTCATCCACATTGAGGATATTCTGCTGCCGGAAATCTGCTTGCAGCAGAGTCCAAATGTTTTCAATGGGTTTTACATCCATTGCACCAGCAGAATGGACGTAAAACCCAAGAACGCACATGTTCGTTCTTTGGGTGGATGTCCATTCTGCTGGTGGAATTCCGTTGGACTGCATAGTCATCTATAGAGATGGCGCACATCCGTGCAGTCCTACTGCCAATGGCTTCAGTGGCGCCTGGAGCAAGCGGACATTCCACTGACTAAATGTCCACAGTGTGAATAAGCCCTTAGGGGTCTGCAGGAGGAGGGGGAAATGGGTCTGGGGGGAGTAGTAGGTTGGGATTCTGACAAACCGAGGAAACCATTTCTGGCAGTATTATTTTTAGGGGTCATGATGTCTGGCAGGGTTATATTTATGGTTGTCATACAGAGGATGAGGATCTGCTAGCAAAGTAACCAATGATGTCCGGGCATCAGACTCTGCCAAGAAGATGGAGCTGAAAGAAGACAAGGACCAGATGAAGAAGAAAAGGAAAGACAACAGAGAAGACGTCTCCTGAGAGTCATTATACAATTGTTTATGCTGCCTGACTGTCGCATCAGAGCTGGAGTCCCTTGTCATTTCTGCAGTGATGATGGGCGACACTGAACCCCAATCTGTGGCTCTTCAACTGTTACAAAACTACAACTCCCATAATGCCTGAAGCTTTGCAGGCATGATGGGAGTTGTAGCTTTGCAACAGCTAAAGAGCCACTTAAACCAAGGTGAATTTGGAGTATGAAGCCTATGTTATTTTAATGGGTGTCTGCCTTCTGCGACACCCACCGTAAAAAAAATGGGCTGTGTAGTCCAATATGTCTGGACCTATTTTTGCTCCCATTCCGGCCCTGGAAGTATGTGTATTACAGGAATTTCCCAACCTTTATCTCTACAGTTGTTTCAAAACTACAACTCCCATCATGGCAATTGTAATATTGGGGGGGCAACTCATTCGTTGTTTTAAGGGACACAGAGGTATAATTCGCTTCAGGGCACAGTGCCAATATAATATTTGGGAGCCCGGCATGTGGTAGTTTTATACTCAGGAGAACAGTGTGAGGCAGCAATATAATCAGGGGCACAATTTGTGGCAGTATTATATCAGGGGAATAGTGTTTAACAGAATTCTATTTAGGTATACAGCATGTGGAAGTATTATAGTCGGGTCGAAAGTGTGTGACAGTAATTATACCAGTGGGTGCGATGTGTATAGTATTTTAAAATAACAGTTAGGTCTCTCATTAGTAACTTGCAGACTGCAGACGCAATTCACATATATCAGTGGCATGTAGTTACATGCTTTACAAGTTATTGAGCACAATATAGAGAGACCACCTGTTGGGTTTTTAACAATAGGCACAGTAATAAAAGTTAGGTTTTACGTTTAAAATTAATTTAATGGATGGTAAATTTAGGGTACTAGTGACCACTGATGTGGTCAATTGTAAATAAAGTGTATAACAAATTACCCTCGATCCATAGGTCCTTTTGTGATAGTAATTATACCAGGGGCACAGTATGTGGAAGTTACATATTCAGGGGCACAGTGTGTGGCAGTATTATGCCAGGGGCACCGTATGTGGCAGTAGTATATTCAGGTGCACAGTGTGTGGCAGTATTATACCAGAAGCACAGTATATGGCAGTTAAATATTCAGGGGCACAGTGTGTGGCAATATTATACCAGGGGCACAGTGTGTGGCAGTATTATACCAGGGGCACAGTGTGTGGCAGTATTATACCAGGGGCACCGTGTGTGGCAGTAGTATATTCAGGTGCACAGTGTGTGGCAATATTATACCAGAAGCACAGTATATGGCAGTTATATATTCAGGTGCACAGTGTGTGGCAATATTATACCAGGGGCACAGTGTGTGGCAGTATTATACCAGGGGCACAGTGTGTGGCAGTATTATACCAGGGGCACAGTGTGTGGCAGTATTATACCAGGGGCACAGTGTGTGGCAGTATTATACCAGGGGCACAGTGTGTGGCAGTATTATACCAGGGGCACAGTGTGTGGCAGTATTATACCAGGGGCACAGTGTGTGGCAGTATTATACCAGGGGCACAGTGTGTGGCAGTATTATACCAGGGGCACAGTGTGTGGCAGTATTATACCAGGGGCACAGTGTGTGGCAGTATTATACCAGGGGCACCATATGTGGCAGTAGTATATTCAGGTGCACAGTGTGTGACAGTAATTATACCAGGGGCACAGTATGTGGCAGTTATATATATATTCAGGGGCACAGTGTGTGGCAGTATTATACCAGGGGCACAGTGTGTGGCAGTATTATACCAGGGGCACAGTGTGTGGCAGTTGGAGAACGATTATAACTTATTAAGTACTAATTATGTTCTACAACAGGCAGCGCCTATTTCTGGTATGGCACTGCAGCCGCTAGGTGTGAACCAGGTCCTAGCATTTAGCTCGGACCTTCACCGGATGGCAGACCTGGAAAAGCGGACCCCTACAAAAAGTAGTTGAGTACTCCTGATATAGGCCATGTGTCTATGACCTAAAAATCTGGTCAATATAAATCTTACTTACTTTTCCAAAAAATCCTGAAAATCTGCAGGCAGCTCACTGGGTACTTTGACTGGATATTCTTTAGCTACTTTTCCCTGACTAAGGGACAGCAACAAGAGGCCAAGCTTCCATATGTCTCCTTTTTTGCCTGTTTTGCTTGGAAGAGCATCATCGCTAAAACGGACTTTGGTTTGTTCAAAAACATCCTCTTTGCAGATATCAGCAAGCCGCTTGGAAAGGCTATAGTCTGTTACCTTGACTCTCCCATCACTGGTCACCAGCACACTGGAGGCACATAACACTTTGTGTACCACTGAATTACTATGCAAAAAGTCCAGAGCGGACAGAAGCTGTTTTGTATAGATTCTGAGTTGGTCCACAGGAACGGGAATATCCTGTTCAAGGAAGCAGGAGAGCTCAGAACCATTCACATGCTCCGCTATGATTCCGACAGAAATGGAATCTACATTTTCTTCAACTCGCATGGCGAGATAATGCACAATATTCGGATGACTAAGTTTGATGAGGGAATTAAACTCTGCTTCTGCACCTTGAATCTATTAGATAAAAAGTAAATATTATTAATCATAATAATATTAAATTAAACAGAAAATCTGTATTCTTACAGTATATTGTCACATTACGTGCGCCATAAATAAAGGATGTTAATAAGCCCCACAGAACTGAGCGAATCTGTTTTCATGAATGTAATTAAATCGTTCTCCAAGGATGAAAATACTTGACAGAAATCCAGGTTACCCTTGGCAGCTCTGCAATACATTTCAGTGTAATTTCATGCCTTTGGATGAGAACAAATACAAAGGAATGGGATGGAGTAATAAATTGATAAAAATATGACTTTATTGATAATTCATTACATATTAAAAACAAGAAAAGACATCATAAAAAGGGAGAAAACAACTTGTGGTGGAAAAGAGGGCGTCACTCCAGAAGGTCCACAATGTATACTATGGTATTGAATACATTTCATAAGTGGCACTACTGCTCATTCTATTGCACAATCCCATAGAGGATATACCTCAACAACTATAAAGTGCCTAGAGACAGTATACATACCAATAAATAAAATCAAAGTGCAAATACAAGAGGGACCGCTGGAGAGACGCCACCCCAACGTACGTTTCGTGGGGGACGAAGGACAACCCGAAACGTACGTTGGGGTGGCGTCTCTCCAGCGGTCCCGCTTGTATTTGCACCTTGATTCTATTTATTGGTATGTATACTGTCTCTAGGCACTTTATAGTTGTTGAGGTATATCCTCTATGGGATTGTGCAATAGAATGAGCAGTAGTGCCACTTATGAAATGTATTCAATACCATAGTATACATTGTGGACCTTCTGGAGTGACGCCCTCTTTTCCACCACAAGTTGTTTTCTCCCTTTTTATGATTAGTGTTGCTCGCGAATATTCGCAATTCGAATATTATTCGCGAATATCGCATATTTGCGAATTCCGCGAATATAGCGCTATATATTCGTAATTACGAATATTTTATTTTTTTTTCACAGTACACATCACAGTGATCATCCCTCTCTGCTTCCAGCTTGTGTGATGTAAAGAAGGCTCTAATACTACTGTGTGAGATTGGCATGCGAAAATTCGCATATACGAAAATTAGCATATGCGAATTTTTGCATACGCGAATTTTCGCATATGCTAATTTTGTATATGTTAATTTTCGCATACGCGAAGTTTCGCATATGCTAATTTTGTATATGTTAATTTTCGCATATGCGAAAATAAAACGAGAATATTACGAATATGCAAATATATGACGAATATTCGTCCATATATTCGCGAATATTCGCGAATTCGAATGTGGCCTATGCCGCTCAACACTATTTATGATGTCTTTTCTTGTTTTTAATATGTAATGAATTATCAATAAAGTCATATTTTTATCAATGTATTACTCCATCCCATTCCTTTGTATTTGTCCTTAGTATAAGGAGTGTATAGTAGGGCCATATGTAACAACACTATATATAGGTATCATAGATCCCTAATTATAATAATATATAGTATACGGTGCCATAATTTTGGCTTTGGATGAGAACATACACCCTATGCATTTCAGGATGACCTTAGTGATAGCAACTTGTCAGTTCTGCTAAATCACTAGATCATTCAGGACATACAAAGGAAGTGCAGTCTTTAGTTAGTGTCAAATGGCTCTGCATAAGACCAGCACAAATAGATATGTAAAACAATAGACTGGCACAGACTCGCACCCGCTTACCTGCTTTTTACACTTGTCAACTTTTTCTCTTTCTTGACTGGTAAGAAACTTGCCCATCTTCTTTTGCCATTGTAGAACCCATTCATAAATGACAACAAAATGCCCAGATGTAATTTCTAACCCATTATAAATGGCTTTCCCTAGTTGCTCATCCTTTCCTGGAATGTACAGAATTAATTTATCAGTACGGTATAAGTAACACTAATTCTTCCATTAAATCATAAGTAGGGCTGGGCGGTATACCGGTTCATACCGAATAACGACATTTTTGGGCTGCACGATATGAATTTTCCCCATACCGCAATACCGGTTGGGCCCCTCCCCCTTGGGAATGAATGAATTATCAGCCCAGCGCTGTCCCCATCGGGGAACTAATCATATGTGACCCGCCAGCGCTGTTCTGCTCTCCCCCCCCCCCCAAATCATGTGACCCGCCAGCGCTGTTCTGCTCTCTCCCCCCCCCCCCAAATCATGTGACCCACCAGCGCTGTTCTGCTCCCCTCCCCCCCCAATTAATAATCAGCCCAGCGGGGTACTACTCATATATGTCACCCGCAAGCACTGCCCTCCTCCTCTTTGTTGCGGGCCGCCTGCGCTGGAACTCTATACTGTACGCCAGTGGTCTCCAACCTGCGGACCTCCGGATGTTGCAAAACTACAACTCCCAGCATGCCCGGACAGCCAACGGCTGTCCGGGCATGCTGGGAGTTGTAGTTTAGCAACAGCTGGAGGTCCGCAGGTTGGAGACCACTACTGTACGCTGTATCCCTATGCCCGGGCTGCAAAAGATAAAGAATATAAACTTTAACTTACCTACGTCGGCCTTACGCTGGGGATGGGAACGTCGGACCGCCGTCAGCCTATCACCGGCCGGAGCGATGTCCCGCCCCGGCCAGTAATAGGCTGAGTCCACTGTCATGTAAGGAGCTCTGGCCGGCTTCTTACATGACAGTGGGCTCAGCCTATCACTGGCCGGGGAGGGACACCGCTCCAGCCGGTGATAGGCTGACGGATGTCCGACGTTCCAGTCCCAAGGAACAGCGTGAGGCAGATGTAGGCAAGTTAAAGTTTATTTTCTTTAACTTTTGCAGCCCGGGCATAGGGATACAGCATACAGCAGTGGTCTCCAACCTGCCGACATCCAGCTGTTGCAAAACTACAACTCCCAGCGTGCCCGGACAGCCACTGGCGCACAGAGTTCCAGCGCAGGCAGTCCGCAACAAAGAGGAGGGGGGCAGTGCTTGCGGGTGACATAGTACCCCGCTGGGCTGATAATTAATTGGGGGGGAGCAGAACAGTGCTGGTGGGTCACATGATTGGGGGGGGGGGTGAAAGAAATACAGTTATATACCGTGGAACCGCGATAAGTTACAAAAATACCGTGATACACATATTTGGTCATACCGCCCAGCTCTAATCATAAGTACATAAAAGACAGCTTACAATGGTTCACATTAACTCACCTAAGCACTTGCCCCTGTGTACAACTAACTGACCGCTGCAACCGATGTCAAATGTTTGCATCTCGTAGTTAGATACATTGTCATCGCTGCACACAGATTGCTGTCGGTCACGTCTATAAAGAAATAAAGACACAGTCTGTCTTATAGCTAGCATTATCTTTTATTGTTACTTATCTGTAATAAGCAAAAGGCGTATTGGAAAAAAAAATATTGAACAGGAAAGAAACTTGGCGAATCAATGCTGCTAAAAATTCTAAATGTTTGGCTCTATCCAGTGGACAGGGACATTTATACAGTAATGTTCATACATACAGCTGGAAAAGAAAGGCACTTTCACCAAATATAAACTTTAGTGCAACATTTTCCTATTATATCGTTCACTTTTGTCAACTCCAATATATTTAGTTTAATTATAAAAATATTAAATAATACTTTATAAAATATTTCATATACTAAGAATATGTTCCCACTTTGGCAATTTTTCAAAGTTCTGCACATTTTACACCGCTCTACTTTACACTATTCTCATTTTAGGCTATATTCTTTAAAAATGGCAGTGTTTCAAAAAAAAAAAACAGTTTAGAGTTGGTAAAGATTACTTGGATCGGCCAACAGATGTGGTGCGAATCCGGTTATTTCCTCCATGATCAGCAAGCCCGCCATTAGTTGTTGAGGTCTTAGGCCCTGCATTATTAAAATTCTTAGTCGAATTTTCCTGGCAGGTCAAGTTAGCAGTTTCAAGTCGTTCCTACAATAAAAATAAATAAATAAAATTAATTAATTAATTAATTAATTAAAATTTAAAGAAGCAGTGCAAGTTTTTTTCCGACATATAATACCCAGTCGCTATGAATACTCATGCAGTGTCATTTGTTTCATTTTAGCTCAGTTGCATCCATAAATGTCATTCCTTTAGCTGGGTCATGAGACCATTTCTCAGACCACCATAAAATGTGTAACAGAAAGTGGTCTATCTTGTAAGACCAAGCACAAATGATCTCCTTGGAGAGCCAAGGACCACTTTATAATGCAATATACCAAAACCCAGGGCACAAGATCCCCTTAGATAAACTCCCCTAAAAATTTACTTTTATTAGTCTACTGTATAAAATAATATAGTGGCATACACATTAAAACCCTTGGTCACAGTACCAGATGTAATGGTTTGTTGGGGATAACCTCACTGTAAATCAGGTATAGGGAACTGCAGTTTTCCCTGCTCACTGGATTACTGTGATACAATTAAAAGCATGAAATTTGCCCCCCTCAACTAGTTTCGGGGCATCAGCACTGTCCTCAGGAGGATTTTTAGGCTAACAACTCTCCACATGGTGCACCCGGCCTTTTATGTGCTAGGTTTAGGGATGTCAT
Source organism: Hyla sarda (assembly GCF_029499605.1). Lineage (NCBI taxonomy): Eukaryota > Metazoa > Chordata > Amphibia > Anura > Hylidae > Hyla > Hyla sarda. The sequence continues at coordinate 33,041,023 of NC_079199.1, read as the reverse complement.
CAGGCTGCGGCAATAGTGTTAATTATCTAACCAATCAAGACATTCTGGGATAAGAGCCAATCATCAGTCCGCTCCAGATGTACCTGTCAAACTGTGAACCAATAGGAGCGTGTTATTACCCGTCAGCCTCTTACCTGAGCGCTGACATCTACTGGCTGTGCCACTGTTCTTTGCGATCTCCAATCATGTGATCAAGTCACATGATCGTCCCTAACTTAACTCCGATCTCATAGAAATCTCTTACTGCACCTGCGTGCTCTTAAATATAGCTCTTTGTAATATCTGAATAAAATAAATGTTAATGGTCATGCGCAATTCACTCATATTAAATCACTAAAAAATGTTCATCATTATTATTATAAGTATTGATTAACATTATAATGCTGTTCTATCAATCAATTTTGTCAGTAGTTGACACTAGAGAGGAGCGAACTTAGAGTAAATTCGATTCGTCACGAACTTCTCGGCTCGGCAGTTGATGACTTATCCTGCATAAATTAGTTCAGCTTTCAGGTGCTCCAGTGGGCTGGAAAAGGTGGATACAGTCCTAGGAGACTCTTTCCTAGGACTGTATCCACCTTTTCCAGCCCACCGGAGCACCTAAAAGCTGAACTAATTTACGCAGGATAAGTCATCAACTGCCGAGCCGAGAAGTTCGTGACAAATCGAATTTACTGTAAGTTCGCTCATCTCTAGTTGACACCCATAGATTCTATAAGGTATCACCTTTACTCATGTTGCTTAATGGATTGGAGTGGTTGGCATCAAGATCGGCTACAGTCCTGTATACCTTTGGGACAAAACTTAAGTGCACAACCCAATTGTTTGGCGGAGACGAAATTTGAGGAAGAAAGTAGAAAGTTGTCCCAGAGATTTAGACAACGAGGATACCCTATTAAACATCTAAAAAAAAAGGTATACCTACGTGCTCGAACAACAGACAGCGGTGCCATGCTTTCCACTTCAACACCCATAAGAGAACCGGAACGGATACGATGTATAGGGTGTTGTGATGGATACCCATGGATACGCAAAGTAGGCACCTCTTATCCAATGATAGAGATCTAGGACCCCTAGTTGGGATAAGTTTGACCCAGCTTATGTGATCAGTTGGTCCATAGTCATCTTGATACCCCAGACACAAGGGAGACGTGCCTGAAGAGAAACGGTTGGCTGTTACCCATGCGGACACCGTTTCTTTTGTCCATATAAATAAAAAAACATTTTACCAACTCCATGGATTCTCGGATGTATGATATCAGACAGTTTGTCAACTGTAGTATCAAAAACGTGATTTACATTGTTATATGCACCTGCCCGAGAATCTATGTGGGTAAAACAACACAGGAATTACGAAGACGTATTTCTCAACATTTGAGTTGTATTCGCACTAAGAAGGACACTCCAGTTTTCCATCCTATGCAATTACAACATAACAATATCACAGAGATCATATTTGTGGGTCTATGCCAATTACATCTAGACCCTAGACGGGGTGATATAGATAGGAATATTTTGAGAGAAGGGGCAAGGTGGATACATCGTTTGAGGAGTGTGACGCCTTCGGGACTCAATGAAGATTTTTCTTTTGCTGCCTTTCTTGAATAAATGATTGAGAGAATATATTATATAATGTGACACTTCACTTCTCCCCGTTTTGCATCCCAGCTGTTGATATTAAATCACAACAGTGCATTTATATTTTTTATTTTTTGGAAATTGGCTGTGGGAGCGTACGAGCCCATTCCAGATATGACAGAAATATTTATCTGGATGCTTTATTGAGGAGCGTTGATGCTCTATACCTTTTTGCATTTTGGTTTATGCAATACCAATAGGGTTGAGATGCTTTATTCTACATCACAATAAGGACGATTCATTATCAATAATTAATTCTAGCACTGATCCTAATATATGTAACACGAGTAAAGGAGATTCTATACAGAATTTAGAGGTGTTATTCACCGAACAAGAATGATTTATACAATAGCATTATAATACTGACCAATATTTATTAACAATATTTGTTTGCATCTTGGTTTGTATAATATTAATGGGGTTAAGATGCTTTACGCTATATATCAGAATGAGGATGATTCGTCATCAATAATTAATTATTGCATTGATTAAAGTATATGATACCTTATAGAATCTATGGGTGTCAACTACTTAACAAAATTGATTGATATAACAGCATTATAATGTTAATCAATACTTACTACAATAATACTACAATAATGATGAGCAAGTTTTAGCGATTTAATATATGAGTGAATTGCGCATGACCCTTAGCATTTATTTTATACAGATATTACAAAGAGCTATATTGAAGAGCACGCAGGCGCAGTAAAAGATTTCTAGGAGATCGGCGTTAAAGTTGGGATGCAGGCGCACAAAGATGTATATGGTTCTATATATTACTAAGTTTGCGCGCATGCGCGAGAAGGAAGGATCATGTGACTTGATCACATGAAAAGAGAGTGTAAAGAACAGCGGCGTAGCTGGAAGATGTCAGCGCTCAGGTAAGAGGCTGACAGGTAGTAAGTAACTAGACCGTCTTTAGGATCTAAAGTATCACCCAGTCTCTTTAGTAGTAATACAGACAGTGTTTCAGCCACTACTTGGTTGAATAGCACGGGAAACTGGAGATGTGGCCACCGAAGATGTGTTACTTGTTCACATATGAAGGTTAGTAAGGAGTTTGAATCGTATGTTACGAGTAGAAAATATGTTATAAAGACCTTTGTGAACTGCAATACATCATCGGTGGTTTATCTGGCAGCATGTACAGTCTGCCGCCAACAATATGTTGGTTGTAATAGCAACCATTTAAAAGAAAGAATTAGGAGACATATTTCCGATGTCCGTACTGATAAATTCAATATCTCAGCATTGAGCAAACATTTTAGAGATATTCATAAAGGGGATGTTACATCTCTTGTAGTTATGGGTATCGAAAAGGTTAAATATAACATTAGGGGAGGAGATCTCCGTAGAAAACTACTAAACAGGGAGACTTACTGGATATTTGTTCTGAATACCAGACACCCAACAGGTTTAAATCATAGATTGGATTTGATTATGACATATTAATTTCTACTTCCCATTTGGGTGTTTGATATATAAAAAGGAATGTGTCGTTATTCATATTATCAATCACTTATTTTGATAATGGTCCCTGCTTAAATATGGTATTGGACACTGTGGCATATATTCAGACACATGCGATTTTTCCTGCGGTTTGTGCAATATATATATTTTTTTGCAATTCTTTTTATATGTAAAGGGAAAAATCTCTCTTTTTTTTACATATTATATATATATTCATTCTGATAAATCTATATATTTGTCGCAGTTTTCGCTTGTGCCTTGAATGTTATTCACACTGCATCCACAATACAATGTTTATTTTTGGTGAATCCAGTACATGTTTTTTGAATATACCGAATCCGTTTCGTATTTTCCATCTGTTTTATCACCAATTGGTGAGAAGTAATTTTAGTATATATATGTGTTCTTATGTGTTGTATGCCACTCTATGACTAAGCGCGAAAGCGTGAAACGCGTCAGAGATTTCATGTATGTAGCTGTCTTCATTGAATAAAGAAACCCGTTTTTATCCACATCCTGGTGCTGGACAATAATTTCGCTTTGTAAGTAACTAGACGTACCGCTATTTTGTGCTGTTGGACTTTTTTCTTCTTGTCACAGACACATATCAAAAAGTTTTGATCAGTCAGGGTCTGAGTGTTCATACCCTCATCAATGATTAGAACAAGTCATGAGATGCACACGCCTGTTTGCTGAGAGAGACAAGCCCGATTCTAAGTCTATAGAGCCCGTCTCCTGCAATGAGACATGGATCACAGTGAGTGAAGTAAATAGTCACATGCTTCTCCTGGCTCATTCAAATGATCAGTGGTTGTCCGAGCATCCAGACCCCGATGGATCAAAAGGTTTTTGCTTATACTTTAAGCATATCTACTTACAGTCAGGTATAATTTTCTTTGACTGCAGTGATATGCTGTGAATTTAATACTTGAAATTTATCTTCAAAATGGTTACCTGCTTTTCAATCTCTTTCCTTCGTTTCTCTTCCTTTTTCTCTTCTTCCCTTCTTCTGATTTCATCAAGGATTTCACGCCTCTGTCAGAAAAAGGGAGAGAAAAATAAGTAACCAAAGGCATGACAAAGAGACATAGTGTGTTGGCTCTACATGTTAATTGCTACCCCAGAGCTTTATCAGCATAAACAGGTTCACTTTAAATGAAATCAGTAGTAGAACAAATTAAAGGGGTATTCCAGGATTTTTTTTATTTGACTATGCTACAGGGGCTGTAAAGTTAGTGTAGTTCATAATATAGCGTCTGTACCTGCGTGTGACGATGATCTCACAATTCTTCTGTGATTATCGCCCCAATATTTATTTTTAACAGCATACAAAATTACTCAGCTCTAGGGATTTCCCAGGTTGCACTGCGGCCAAGATCTGACATCAGAGGGAGCCTGTCCTGCTTCAATTTTGCAACAGCTGTAATCCCCCTGATTAGAAAACACTGAACCAGATTTATCAATCTATGTGAAAGAAAAAAATGGAGGGATTTTCCCACAGCGACCAATCACAGCTCGGCTTTCACTTCAATCACTCCATTTTTTCTCTCACTGGGCCACTGTGTTTCAAATGGGTGGGGTGGCTAATGAGTGGGAGGAAGGAAAGTGATCTCAAACTTTCAAGCATGGAACTGTGGGATGTGTAGTTTAGAGAACAAAATCAAACAGGAAACACCCAGTTCTGGAAGGTAAGTACTAAAATAACCTTATGGTGGATTATCCCTTTAAAGAGGATATCCCAAAATTAAAACTGATCTATTAAAGGTAGATCCCAGGAATGGAGGTCAAGCACCCCCTACCCCCCAGCCCCCCAGCATTGCACTGAACTCCGTAAAGTTCAGAAGCCCCATACAGAACAAATAAAGAGTTGACAGAGAAAGCCCTGCTCTCACTCCACTCATTCAGGGGAAAACTGACCTCCATTCTTGTTATAAGTGGTGTCCCTTTAGTCGGACCCCCGCCAGTCAGCTACTTATTTCCTTTTCTGTGGCTAAGGCATAACTTTTAATCTTCGGAAACCTCTTTAACCCTTAAAGGACCAGACTAATTTTATTTTTGCATTTTCGTTTTTTCCTCCTCGCCTTCTAAAAATCATAACTCTTATATTTCCATCCACAGACCCATATGAGGGCCTGTTTTTTTGCGTATTGATCTGTATTGATCACGGCATCTGAGGGGTTAATGGTGGACATCCGCGCGATCGCGGATGTCCGCCATTACCGGCGGGTCCCTGGCTGCTGATAGCAGCCGGGACCTGCGGCACCATGACTTACATTTACGTCCATTGTCGTTAAGGGGTTTTAAATCGACAGTGTATGTTACATGTAAAGCTGTCAGTAATATAGCGAAATCACATCTCTTGGCAAAAAAGCAAGGACATGTAGGGTCCCACTTCTTGAAGCCTTACCTCCTCCAGTCTGAGCAGTCCATTCTGTAGACGCGTCTGCCTACTCTAATACCTAGGCCAATGATTCCTAACCAGGGTGCCTCCAGCTGTTGCATAACTACAACTCCCAGCATGATGTAGATGCTTCTGCATACTCTCATACCGAGAGACTCTATGCCAGTGTTTCCAAACCAGGGTGCCTCCAGCTGTTGCATAACTACAACTCCCAGCATGATGTAGATGCTTCTGCATACTCTCATACCGAGAGACTCTAGGCCAGTGTTTCCAAACCAGGGTGCCTCCAGCTGTTGCATAACTACAACTCCCAGCATGATGTAGATGATTCTGCATACTCTCATACCGAGAGAGTCTAGGCCAGTGTTTCCAAACCAGGGTGCCTCCAGTTGTTGCAAAACTACAACTCCCAGTATGCCCGGACAGCCGAAGGCTGTCCGGGCATGCTGGGAGTTGTAGTTTTGCAACAGCTAGCAACAGGAGAAAGGAAAATGGGGGCTCAATCAAATCAATGTTAATAAATGTATGGGTGGTGATCAGTGTACAATTAACCCCTTAAGGACGCAGGACGTAAATGTACGTCCTGGTGAGGTGGTACTTAACGCACCAGGACGTACATTTACGTCCTAAGCATAACCGCGGGCATCGGAGCGATGCCCGTGTCATGCGCGGCTGATCCCGGCTGCTGATCGCAGCCAGGGACCCGCCGGCAATGGCCGACGCCCGCGATCTCGCGGGCGTCCGCCATTAACCCCTCAGGTGCCGGGATCAATACAGATCCCGGCATCTGCGGCAGTTCGCCATTTAAATGAACGATCGGATCGCCCGCAGCGCTGCTGCGGGGATCCGATCATTCATAACGCCACACGGAGGTCCCCTCTCCTTCCTCCGTGCGGCTCCCGGCGTCTCCTGCTCTGGTCTGTGATCGAGCAGACCAGAGCAGGAGATGACCGATAATACTGATCTGTTCTATGTCCTATACATAGAACAGATCAGTATCAGCAATCATGGTATTGCTATGAATAGTCCCCTATGGGGACTATTCAAGTGTAAAAAAAAATGTAAAAAAATTTAAAAGTTAAAGTTAAAAAAAAGTCAGTTTTTTCCTATTTTACCCCCAAAAAGCGTAAAAAACATTTTTTATAGACATATTTGGTATCGCCGCGTGCGTAAATGTCCGAACTATTAAAATAAAATGTTAATGATCCCGTACGGTGAACGACGTGAACGAAAAAAAATAAAAAAAAGTCAAAAATTCCTACTTTAATACATTTTATTAAAAAAAATTTTTTAAAAATGTATTAAAAGTTTTTTATATGCAAATGTGGTATCAAAAAAAGTACAGATCATGGCGCAAAAAATGAGCCCCCATACCGCCACTTATACGGAAAAATAAAAAAAAGTTAGAGGTCATCAAAATAAAGGGATTATAAACGTACTAATTTGGTTAAAAAGTTTGTGATTTTTTTTAAGCGCAACAATAATATAAAAGTATATAATAATGGGTATCATTTTAATCGTATTGACCCTCAGAATAAAGAACACACGTCATTTTTACCATAAATTGTACAGCATGAAAACAAAACCTTCCAAAATTAGCAAAATTGCGTTTTTCGTTTTAATTTCCCCACAAAAATAGTGGTTTTTGGTTGCGCCATACATTTTATGATATAATGAGTGATGTCATTACAAAGGACAACTGGTCGCGCAAAAAACAAGCCCTCATACTAGTCTGTGGATGAAAATATAAAAGAGTTATGATTTTTAGAAGGCGAGGAGGAAAAAATGAAAACGTAAAAATTAAATTGTCTGAGTCCTTAAGGCCAAAATGGGCTGAGTCCTTAAGGGGTTAAGCACACACGAACAAAGAAGTTTAATAATAAAATTAATAACCCTATAATGCTCATTTCCATATGTGATTAACCGTAGTGGTTGCATGCATAGACTACGGTTAATCACATATGGAAATCATCATTATAGGGTTATTATGGTTGACATTACTTGGTACATCATCATTTTTGACTATAACAATAATAAGTAATTATAAAGTATAATGTAAGCGGAAGCGCCATTGAATGTCATCCATTATAACCCTATATATGTTGCAACTACTGGGCGTAGCAAACAATATGGATAGCCATTGTGAAACACTATTATAGGATACGCCATTGTGGACCACCTTGGTATGCAGATGCTGTAACTACATTATATTATTACTATAAAATATCACTATAAGATGAGTCGCTGTAGATCTCATTTGTGAAATACTATTATGGGATGCGCCGCTGTGGACCACCCTTGTCTGCATATGCGGTAACCACACTATCATGGTTATAAAATATTATTATGGGATGCGTCGCTATAGATCTCATTTGTAATTAACATATACGCCGTAACCACAATATATGAATATGAATAATTATTTATCTAATATAGGTGGTGCCTGATGCGGTTTTAGACTATATATTACTACTTGAACTGTATTTCTTGTTGTTTATTGAATACATCATGATATTACTTACTATTTAACATTTTTAAACATATTTCGTATTCTGTGTAATCATACGTCGGCGAGTAACTATGAGGTGCACATAATATCGCGCACGCGCGATACTGCAGGTCAGGGACCTCTTGTACATGGCATAATAGATGCACTCACGTGATGTGAATCTATGATCAGGTAACACTGCGCATGACGCGCCGGTTGCTATGCGTTGCGCACAGATTATGGCGTGATGTGGTACATTCATCCCGACGTATCACTGGCACCGTAAGTGAGGTCACCACACACAGACCGGAAGTGATTACTGTGCGCTAAGACGCACCAAGCTGCAGGGCATGGCGTGGCTCCCATCTGCAAGGTATTTCTATTTAAGATAAGGATATATATAATGTGGAAGGGTCTTTGGCAGCACAACACTCCTGAAGAAGTCGCCTTGGCAGTGACAGAACACATGGGGTCTCTTATGGCCCGTCCTCATGCATATAACCATCACCTATTTGGCTTCGCCATCCAGTATGGAACGCTTGCTTCCTATGCAATTTACATGAATGCAAGTATAACGGGACTGTGGCAATGTTAGTTGGGGAGTAATAGTGATGTTGTTTACACTGCTGATATTATTGCTTATTTGGATACACCATTATTATTAATTAACTGTGTTGTCTTGATTGCATCTTGTATTTATGTCATGCATATTTTCTGAATAGAGTGCAATATTAGCTAGTTTACATTGGGCAGGTGCCAGGTTCTGGGTGAGGGGGTTCATGGCTCCTCCGTAGGGTTGTGCCTAGGCTCTCAGAGTCTATTTTTAAAGGGTGCCTCATCAAAAAAAACTTTTGATATCTTATAGATTAATGTATGCAGAATAACTTTACAATTGCATGTTATTAAAAAATATGCTTCTTTCTATTAAATTTTCCACTTTGAAGAAATGACCACTAGGGGTCTCCCTACCAGTCCTGTCCGCAAGCATTTCAGACTCATGCTGGAGTCCTAAACACTACGAGCTGCCAGTCTGCTTTGTTCACAAAGGAGAACACTCAGAGCTGCCAGCCTGCTTTGTTCACAGCCTGTTTGGCTGTGAACAAAGCAGGCTGGCAGCTCTGAGTGTTTAGGACTCCAGCATGAGTCAGAAATGCTTGCTGACAGGACTGATCGGGAAAAATACAATAGAAAGAAGCCTATTTTTCATTAACATGCTATTGGAAAGTTATTCAACATTCATTAATCTAAAATATATCAAAAGTTTATTTGATGAGAGGTACCCTTTAATTGATTTTATTGTTTTCCCTTCCTAGCACTACAGATGTAGTTTTTTGTAGGGGATTGTGTGTATCTAATAAAGTGTTGTCTTAATTGCATCATAAATACTGGTGCGCTGATGTTTTTTCAGTGTTACACTTTCTCTTCTTTGTTCGTGTTTGTAACAGCTAGCGACACTCTGGTTGGGAAACACTGCTCTAGGCTCTATGCAGATTAGACAAATTTGTAGTAAAATGAGAGATCATCTTTCCTGTGCTCGGGGGCACCCTTTTGACAGCTCTTGGTAGGGAAGTTTGCCCAAATAAATGCACGACTGACAGCATGCATTCCTACTGCCTTACCGTTTGCTCCTCTCTCCATTTTTGCTCTTGAATTCTTTTTTCTTCTTCCAGAGCGATTTTCTCCTGCTGTCTCTGTAGGTTCTTTAGCATCTCCTCATGAAAGGATTTGGGAGGTGGGTGGTTATGTTCAGTTAGGAAAGATTGTACGTGGTCCGCAAGCTGATAAATCATCACCTGGACCGAAGACAAGGACAGGAGTCAATTCTGCGGGGCCACAACATATGATCAGTAGCAAAGTATTTAATAAAAGCAAAAAAAAAAAAAATTATAATTAAAAAAAGTCTGAAAACTGAAGATAAGCAGCTGCAACTTAAAAGGTGCATTTACAATGGACATATACAGTGTGCATTATCCACTTTTTTTAATGAAATATGTGTTTATTGAATTCTATTGTACACTTGATTGTTCAATTTGGATTGTGTATTTAAACTCCTCATTGTGGTCACTTCACATGCTTGAAAAAGGCTGCACTGGTAGCCGAAACATTGCTCTTGTTTTTGTATGGAATAAAAGCCACCTGATTTTTTTCACATTTTTGGAGTGCTGCGACTATCTGCATTATCCTTTATTTTGGGTCCGTGACTGGGACCAACTAACTGCTTGCACCCAGTGATTGCCGCAAAGACCTTTTTGCCTTGGTTGTGCTGCTCTTCCGTTATTTTCTTATATATACACATACATACACACAATATTATATTATTATATACACACACCCACACAATACTATATTCACCACACAGGAATATGAATACATCATCACGTACATATTTCGTGGTAGTATATATATTCATTTTTATATTATTTAATATTTATTATCTATCTTTTATATTTTTTATTTTCTATATAGTTTATTGATTATATGTACATACACCTTAATATGTATATACATATATATATATATATATATATATATATATATATACACACATATATACATATACATACGTGTGTGTGTGCGTGCGTGTGTGTGTGTAAAGCCCTTAGAGATCCATTCCTGGCCATGATCTGATACAGGGATCGGATGCAACATTATCCCTGAGCAATCCTGGTTCTGATGCAGAACAGGTTTTGCTAAATGCAAAATGGCCCAATCAATTACGAGCAACACATATATAAGTTTTGCACACCCTAGCAGTTGGCATATCGCTATTGAAAAAGAGATCCAGCAGATCCCAAAACGCGTCTAGCATCCCTTCCTATTCTATACAACAATCTATTACAGCCACACACCGAAGCAAAGACACAGCTACCTATACTCGTCTGGTGCGCACAGCACACAAAACAATTCACAGACACGCCGGACAGCAGACCTCTCCCCTGTCTCGCCGGCGCTGACAACTCGCAAACACAGGAGCGACTAGGCGTCCGTGCTTGAAGCCGCAACAGGTAAGTAGAGAGAGCTCTGCGGGACCACGCCAAGACTGGTTAGACTAACTGTCCTACTAGTACAAAGCCTTATAACTAATCATCTAGTTACTCTATGGACTAAAAGCATCTCTACTGTTACATAGTAACTACACAACCTACATAGACTTGAATACTACGGACTTTGCCTATTGCTCATTGCATTTAAGGTATGAGCATTGCCTGCACACATTCTCTCCATAGAGGCTATACAGTACTATAGGTTGCATGATATAGACTTTTACATAAGTTTTATCCTTTATCTTTTATTGGATTTTATACTCATTTACAATACTAGCTTTTCTGCAAGGGCCCTGCAGATAATGCAATATATATTTGTTTTATTAATACAGGGATGTGGAATTCCTATCGCCCGACGCCCGGGACAAGCAGTTTTGGGCGCTGGGCAGGTGAATTTGTCCGGCCCTTAGCCTGGCTTCGGGCAAGCAGGGCCGGACCTGACAAGTCGTCCGGACCTCTGCAGTCTGTATGGAGCGGGCTGCCGACTCCTGCCCACTCCATACTCTGCAGCCTGTGTCCTCCGAAGCAGAGCAGGGGAGATGAGAAGCTGTGTATCTGTCTTCTCTCCCCTGCTCTGCAGACGTGCGGGGGGAGATGAGGGGGCGTGGCTTACTTCTCCCCGTGCAGACCTGCGTCCTCTGCCTTCACTCCCCACAGCTGTAGATTCGGAGAGCTGGGGGGGGGGGGGGGGGGGGGGGAGGAGCGGACGCACGTCTGCACGGGGAGACTGCATGCGGAGCTCACAGGGGAGTATGGAGCAGGCTCACATTTAGGGTGCGTTCACACGGAGTAATTTAAGAAGAATTTACTCGAGTAATTCCTCTTAAATTCTCCGCTCCAAATTAATGCACATCTCCTCTGCCCATTGACTTGATTTTTCCGCTGTCCTGTTCACACTGCGGAAATACTTCTAGCAGAATTCCGACGCTGAATTCCGTTCTGCTTGAAGAAAGAACATGTTCATTCTTTAACCCCTTAACGGGTTTTTCCGTTTTTGCACTTTCGTTTTTTCCTCCTTACCTTTTAAAAATCATAACCCTTTCAATTTTCCACCTAAAAATCCATATTATGGCTTATTTTTTGCGTCGCCAATTCTACTTTGCAATGACATTAGTCATTTTACCCAAAAATGCACGGCGAAACGGAAAAAAAAATCATTGTGCAACAAAAATCGAAAAAAAAACGCCATTTTGTAACTTTTGGGGGCTTCCGTTTCTACGCAGTGCATATTTCGGTAAAAATTACACCTTATCATTATTCTGTAGGTCCATACGGTTAAAATGATTCCCTACTTATATAGGTTTGATTTTGTCGCACTTCTGGAAAAAATCATAACTACATGCAGGAAAATTTATACGTTTAAAAATGTCATCTTCTGACCCCTATAACTTTTTTATTTTTCCACGTACGGGGCGGTATGAGGACTCATTTTTTGCGCCGTGATCTGAAGTTTTTATTGGTATGATTTTTGTTTTGATCTGACTTTTTGATCACTTTTTATTCATTTTTTAATGTTATAAAAAGTTACCAAAATAAGCTTTTTTGGACTGTGGAATTTTTTTGCGCGTACGCCATTGACCGTACGGCTTAATTAATGATATATTTTTATAGTTCGGACATTTACGCACGCGGCGATACCACATTTGTTTATTTTTTTTTATTTTTTTACACTGTTTTATTTTTCTTATGGGAAAAGGGGGGTGATTCAAACTTTTATTAGGGAAGGGGTTAAATGACCTTTATTAACACTTTTTTTTTGCAGTATTATAGGTCCCATAGGGACCTATAACACTGCACACACTGATCTCTTATGCTGATCACTGGCATGTATTAACACACCTGTGATCAGCGTTATCGGCGCTTGACTGCTCCTGCCTGGATCTCAGGCACGGAGCAGTCATTCATCGATCGGACACCGAGGAGGCAGGTAAGAGCCCTCCCGGTGTCCGATCAGCTGTTCGGGACGCCGCGATTTCACCGCGGCGGTCCCGAACAGCCCGACTGAGCAGCCGGGATACTTTCAGTTTCACTTTAGAAGCGGCGGTTAATCACCGCGATCGGCAATGTGTGGTATTAGCCGCGGGTCCCGGCCGTTGATTAGCGCCGGGACCCAAGCGATATGATGCGGGATCGCGGCGCGATCCCGCTTCATATCGCGGGAGCCAGCGCAGGACGTAAATATACGTCCTGCGTCGTTAAGGGGTTAAGCGGAATCCGCTAGCAGAAATCAATTGAAGTCAATGGTAAAAAAAAATTCCGCCTGACATCGTATTCGTGCGGAATTCGCAGGCAATTTGCGCGCAATTTGTGCGGAATTCATGCGCAATTTGCGCAGAAATGGCTGAGAAACCCTTCACTTCTTTCTTCCCTATGTCCCTGCGCAATTCCGCACAAACTGGACGCGAATTTGCCGCAAGAAAAAAAACATTTCCGCCAGTAAATTTTTCAGCGTGAATTACTCTCCATTTACTACGTGTGAACGCACCCTAACCCAGTGGTCTCCAAACTGTGGCCCTCCAGATGTTACAAAACTACAATTCCCAGCATGCCAGGACAGCTGTTTGCTGTCCGGGCATGCTGGGAGTTGTAGTTTTGCCACATCTGGAGGGCCACAGTTTGAAGACCGCTGCATGGAAGACCCTTCCATGTTAAAAGTTCAAATCACCCCCTTTTCCTATATGAAAACATGTAAACATAATAAAAATAAACATATTTGGTATCGCTTCGTGCGTAATTGTACAACCTATTAAAATATAACATTATGTATCCCGTACGGTAAATGTAAAAAAATATTAAACCACAGAATTGCAATTTTTATAATATCCAAGAAAAAAGTTTAAAAGTGATTAATAAGTCAGATCAATACCAAAATGGTGCCGATAAAAAAAAAAAAAAAAAAAATGATGGCGCAAAAAATGAGCCCTCATACAGCCTGGTATGCGGAAAAAAAATAAAGCTACAGGGGTTAAAAAAATTTGAAAAAGTTCAGAATTAGTAAAACATGACGTAAACGATACAAATCTGGTATCGCTGTAATCAGGCGCCTAAAGTATAAAACTAACACGTTATCTGACCACAAGGTAAATGGCGCAGAAAAGAAAACCACCAAATCAGCTAAATTATCTTTTACTATTTCAATTTCACTTCCCTTGAGATATATATAGATATTTTTTTTTTTTTTTTTTTTTTTTTTTGTTTCGGAGAATATGTTATTGAAAAATTAAAAGGTATCATTATAGTAGGTAATTATTGCTATTATAGGGCGAGGAGGAAAAAATTAAAGCGTAAAAGCGAAAATTGGCCGGACAAGTGGATCGTCATGAGGGACAAGTAGATTTTGCTCCATTTTAGTCCCGTGGACAAGTAGTTTTTTATAAAATTTCCACACCGCTGTAATAAATACCGTATTTAATCGGCGTATAACATGCACTTTTAAAACTTAAATTTAAGTTTTTAACCGCAGCCCCCAAGACCCCGTTGGCTGTCCGGGCATGCTGGGAGTTGTAGTTTTGCAACATCTGGAGGTCCGCAGGTTGAAGACCACTGGGGGGGGGGGGTGATGCGACGGTAAATGATGAGGGGGAGGAAATGATGGGGGACATGATGAGACAGGGTGGGGGGATGATGAGACAGGGGGAAATTATGGTGGGGGAGGCACTAAATGCTTAATGTCTGTATGGCTAGTGGTGGTCTATGACAGGGGGAAATGATGAGACATGGGGGGGGATGATGAGACATGGGGGGTGGCGGTGAGAGGGGTTAAATGTGGCACAGGGACTGATAAAAGGGAAGCAATGATGTGGCACTGGAGGGGACGGGACCAAACTGAGGTGCAGAAGAAAACGAAGTTGGGGGGATGATGTGGCATTTAGTCCAAGTCATTTATTTTACATTTTATTTTTTTTACATAAATTTCCCTGTTAAAATGGGGGTGTGTGTTATACGCCGATAAATACGGTAATACTTTTTCCTATCCACATTGTATTATATTTTTATATATCCGACTGCTAACATTATTATTTCAATATTGCTGTATGCTCCCATAAGTGAGCTTATGAAAGACCAGATTTGAGGAAAGTGTCCCCCTTTATTTGTATATTTTGCTCTACAGGTTGCATTGGGTACGCAACTTTTCACACTAGTACCCATCTGGCACTCTAATATATGTCACCTTTTTATTGTGGTCGAGCTCCCTACCCTCCATATTGTTCTCATATACCCAATTTAGCCCCTTCTGACCTACCTCTCCACATAGTGTTTTGGCGAGTTCTTCTAAACTGCAAGTTAAGGAATTCACATTTTCATTTGATAAACCCTTCACGTTCTTCAGCTTTATTTCAGGTGGGCTGTAATATGAAAACAGATTAGTCACAACTATTGAGTGTCAATACTTTCCTTCAGAACATAAGAAAGCAGATTGTACCTTTGCCAGGACCCTGAGAACAGAATGATAAAGGTTATAACTCCTATAAATGATAATAGAGAGCCAGCTAGGCAGAGATTCCATACAAAGACACCACACCTATCAATTTTAAATGTGGCCGGCACGCGTTGCAAAAAGAGATCAATGTGAATTAAAGGGGTTATCCAGGAAAAAAACCTTTTTTTATATATGTATCAACTGGCTCCAGAAAGTTAAACAGATTTGTAAATCACTTCTATTAAAAAATCTTAATCCTTTCAGTACTTCTGAGCTTCTGAAGTGGAGTTGTTCTTTTCTGTCTAAGTGCGCTCTGATGACACGTGTCTCGGGAACCGCCCAGTTTAGAAGCAAATCCCCATAGCAAACCTCTTCTACTCTGTGCAGTTCCCGAGACAAGCAGAGATGTCAGCAGAGAGCACTGTTTCCAGACAGAAAACAACAACTCAACTTCAGCAGTTGATAATTATTGAAAGGATTAAAAAAAAATTAATAGAAGTAATTTACAAATCTGTTTAACTTTCTGGAGCCAGTTGATATATATAAAAAAAAATAATGTTTTTTCCTGGAATGCCCCTTTAAGAAAAGCCCAGCACTCACCAGTTTTGCAGAAAAGGTTAATATTTTTTCACATGAGGGGTATTTATCATTGTAGGTGTAAGTGAAGCATTTTTCTACACCTTTTTTTTTTGTGTGCTGGTAATGTGTAGGAGCACCAAATGTATTAAATGGTTGCAGAGCATTTCATAACTTTTGTGCAGGTAAAAATTTTGCGCTTTTTTCACGCTTTTTCTAGACACAGAAAACTGTCTAAAGACAATGATAAATGTCGGCCATAGTGTCAGGTAACAGGACGCATTTCGGTGGGACAGCAGAGGAAGTCATCTGGCCGAAACACGTCCTGTTACCTGACACTTCTGCAAAACAGGCCAGTGCTGAGCCTTTCTGAATTCATACCAATTTTAAAGGGGTATTCCGGGCAAAAATATTTTATCCCCTATCTAAAGGATAGGGGATAAGATATCTGATTACGGGGGGCCCGCTGCTGAGACCCCCGCAATCTCCCTGTAGCACCTGCATTCTATGCAGGTGCTGAATCTCCAGTTTCTGAAACCTCCAGGTTTATGGGGCTGGGGATGTGACGTCACGCCCCCTCCATTCATGTCTATAGCCCGGAGGTTTCCGAAAGTAGAGACGCAGTCCCCGCATAGAATGCAGGTGCTGCAGGGAGATCGCGGGGGGTCTCAGCGGCGGGTCCCCCGCGATCAGACATCCCCTCCAAAGGATAGGGGATAAAAGGTTTTTGCCCGGAATACCCCTTTAAATGGCATACTCTATGCAGGTGTCTGAATTCTCATTATAGGCTACTTTACCACTGTATTTGCAGTGTCTACTTGCTGTATACAAAAATAAAGCTCCAGGTCCATAAGTCCAGTGTGTCATTGAGGTCATAAGTGTCATTTGGCCTCCTATGGTCCAGCATATAATGGTATAATATAGTTATTACATTTTTCTGGAAACCTTTGATGTATGCTTCCACAGTGGCATCTGTCAGAGGTATAGGTAGGGCATTTGTCAGTGAATCCTCCTGACACTTACTTCCAATGAACACTGCAAAAGCGTGTACAAATACTCTGAAACATTTTCCATTATTATATAAAACATTTTTAACATGGTGCAGGGACATGTTAAAAGTTTTTATTTGTTGGGTTCTGATCGTTTACACCCAGGGCTCAAGTTCTGCAGGAACGCGTGGGAACTGAGTTCCTGCACATTTTTCAGGAACACCGTTCCCATTAGCAGGAGTCCTACAGCACCAGCTCTTAAGTGGCTTAAGATTTGGCACCTACACATTACCATAGGGCTTGATCCCAAGAGCCAGGTTACCATTAAGAATTTTGTGGTGGTGCGGAGGTATAAGTTAGTCTTTTCTAATAGGAAGTGTCCATGTATTATAAAAGATATTTAAAAAAAAAAAAATTCTTCTCTCCACTTCCGTTCCTACCGGGATCCCCCATTTTGCCAGTGGTCAGCAACGAACGCCAGGTGAATGCCGCAGCGTCCCAGGCGGTCATGCCCTATACTGCCAAGCTCACCAATTGGCTGTGGCAGTCCGGTTACATCCACTACTCAGGTGACACTGAAGCGCAAACCACAGACCTCTACTCTGCTGCTGATCATTGGACACATTTTTAAAGCTAAGAGGACTAACACACGATGAGAAATAGGGACAGCATTAACTGACACACAGGAGAGATGAGGGGACAATAATCACTGTGACACACAGGGAGAAATGAAGGGATGCTAATGACATCTGGCATGCTGACTCCTAACTGTTTTTGTTGGCTCCTAGATTCAAAACAAAATTTGTCAAGCCCTGCATTACCAGCACTTTTTCTATTTCAAAATGTACTAGAAAGCTCATATAGAAATACTCACACATCAGGGTACATCTGTGGACATTTCACCCAAAGGTCCAGTTGGACGTGAAACTCGTTACCTTGAGGGCGCAATGAGATGGTAACTTCTGGGGGCTGCTTCACCTGCACAAAGCAATAAAAATATTTTTTTTTAGCAACAATCCACCAAATATCAGCTTACAACTTGTCAACTATACGAAACAGCGACAACAAGAACACAGAACTGCAGAAGGAAGGTGCCAAAAGGATAAGAACACACAGGCAAAAAAGCCATAACAAAAAAAATACACCACAATTTCCACCTCTCATTGGCTTTAATGGGGGATATAATAAAAAATATATAAAAATAAAAAATAAAAAGCAAGCAGTCACTGAGCATTTGGAAAAAAATAAAACAAATAAAAGCACCTGTAAACCACAACAAAATACATGACCATGTTAATCACAGTAATTCGGCACAGAAATTCCACTGCAGCAGAGTGCCGTTGGAATCAACAGGATTCAGTTGCGCTGTACTCATGGCGGAATTTATGTGCCAGATGTTTCCGGCACAAAAATTCCAAATTCTGTGTCTGCAAGACTCCGCACAGAATGCACAGCTTTCTACGAGACGGTGCATTCCTGAGCAGACCTAGCGCCGGCAGTTTGCACAATGGACCTAATTTACTATTGCAAACCCGACATGTCTTGTCTTGGGTTCTGCGCCAGAATTTGCGCCAGAATTGAAAAAAAAAACCAACTAACTCTCCATTTTGCTAAGAAAACCCAAAAAAGGGGCGTGTCAGTCGGGGAAAGGGATCGACATATTTACTAGGTATCGACCGATATTGATACTCTGGGCCGATAGCCGATAACTTATACCGATATTCCGGTATAAGTTATCGGCTATTTAGCCGGTCGCTTTAAATCAATAAACTGCAGTGGCTTTTGCGGTGCCAGAGACCGCCGCCGCCACCCGCTTCTCTCCCCCTGCCTGTCCTGGGGTCCTCCTGAGTCCTACCCCTGGGGGAGGCAATGGTCAGGGTGGTGCGGTGGTGTGGTGCGGTGCGGGGGGGGGGATGTGCGGTTGGCGGAGCATTATCTGATTATCAGCAAGGTAATTGCCTATACTGATAACATCCAAAATCATGAATATTGGCTGATAAGATCGGTCAAACCGATAATCGGTCGATCCCTAATATTTACTAAGGTTTTCACAGAAAATGTGGTGGCTTTAAGCTGAGGAAAACTCCACAGATCAGAGCATGTGTAAAAAAAAAATAAAAAAAAATGTAGGGAAAGTGGAAAATGTAGGGAAACCTTAGTAAATACCGTGGAAAATAAATTGTAGGGAATTAAAAATCACAATGAAACCTACACAACACTCTTAGTAAATAAGGGCCAATATCTACACGGAGATTCTCTGTGCAGACATTTGTATTGTGAACATAGCCTAAGTAAGAACATATGGCAAAGTGCACACATGGCAGGTAAGCCTCAGTCCACATTTTTGCAGAGTGGACCCCATTATAAGTCAATAAGGGACCGGACCACCACATACAGCTGAAGTCACACTGAGCACTGTTATCAGCAGCCACAATACAAATGTGAAGAATAAAGTACAGTGATCCCTCAACATACAATAGTTTCAACATACAATGGTCTTTTCTGGACCATTGTAACTTGAAACCAGACTCAACATACAATGCTTTGAAATCTGCGAAACGTGGTGGAAGAACCAATCAGAATGGATATTTCACTGGTAAAATCCCTGTGCATGCACTGACTGGTGTCTGGTAGCGCCCCCTACAGTACAGGGAGGTATTACATGTTCTGTAGTCTTTACCTGTGCCAGGGTTAACTTCTCCTTTGGACACCAGGTGAGGGCGGCTCCATTTTCCTTTTTTATCTTTTATTTTTTTAGGACATTGCGTGTTCTGTACAGGACCCTGAAGAAGCTTCTGTCCTCTACATAGACCAGTGTTTCCCAAAGAGGTTGTCTCCAGCTGTTGCGAAACTACAACTCCCAGCATGCCCAGACAGCCTTTGGCTGTCCGGGCATGCTGGGAGTTTTAGTTTTGCAACAGCTGGAGGCACCCTTGTTGGGAAAGACTAAAATAGACAATGATTACAGCTCCCAGCAGATCTTTCTTACTTTTATATGTAAGGATTTGCTTTATCTATATTAGTTATCTACTTATTTTTCTTCAATCCTCACTTTTTCCTATTTTTGGATGACATTTTGGGGCTTCAGAACCAATTACCAGGTTTCCATAGAGTTCTGGTCTCAACATATGATGGTTTCAACATACAATGGTCGTCCTGGAACCTATTAATATTGTAACTTGAGGGACCACTGTACTGTACAATGAATGTGAATGAGGACTGGAGAATCCCCACCACATGCACTGGAAAATATTGAATGTAAGTGTTAGAATCTGCATAGTACCGATTCCATCCAATGCCATTTAAAGGAAATGAGTAGCCAAATTATTATGTAACCTGTGCAGACTATGCAGGAAATTGAAGACCATCTCCTCCGCTGAAGACATCCATGTGACATGTCAAAAGTCTTTACAAATTACACTAACACTTAAAAAGGAGTAGTGTACTGAAAAGAATTCCCAGTCCATTGTAAACAAGTGGAAAAAGACGGATCCAGCTCCCGGAAAAACAAAATCCAGTGAAACTTAAAGGGATACTCCGGTGGAAAACTTTTTTTTTTTTTTTTTATTATTTTATTTTTTTTTTAACACAAAACAGATTTGTAAATTACTTCTATTAAAAAAATCTTAATCCTTCCAGTACTTATTAGCTTCTTAATACTACAGAGGAAATTATTTTCTTTTTGGAACACAGTGCTCTCTGTTGACATCATGACCACAGTACTCTCTGCTGACATCTCTGTCCATTTTAGGAACTGTCCAGAGCAGCATATGTTTGGGATTTTCTCCTACTCTGGTCAGTTCCTAAAATGGACAGAGATGTCAGCAGAGAGCACTGTGCTTGTGATGTCAGCAGAGAGCTCTGTGTTCCAAAAAGAAAAGAATTTCCTCTGTAGTACTCAGCAGCTAATAAGTACTGGAAGGATTAAGATTTTTTTAATAAAAGTAATTTACAAATCTGTTTAACTTTCTGGCACCAGTTAGTTTAAAAAAAATAAAATAAATTCCACCGGATTACACTACAATGTGTGTATGGAATGCCTTTCTGATGGCATGCCCATGGATACCAGTGATGTACCGCAGTGTGGCCCCAGCCACAGGGTACGTTCACATGTACTTGTTTTGCTGCACATTTTCTGCAGCTGATTTTGACTTCAAAGGGTAGCAAAATGTGCATGTGTGAATAGACTCTAAGGGGGAGATTTATCAAAACCTGTGCAGAGGAAGAGTGGTGCAGTTGCCCATAGCAACCAGATTGCTTCTTTCATTTTCCACAGGCCTCTTTAGAGGCCTGTGGAAAATGAAAGAAGCAATCTGATTGGTTGCTATGGGCAACTGCACCACTCTTCCTCTGCACAGGTTTTGATAAATCTTCCCCTAAGGGTCTATTCACACGTACAGCATCCTGTGCATATTTGAAGCTGTGTTAAATCATTTAGTCTGCAGCTTCAAATCCTGCACATTAAATAAGTGCAGGATGCTGTACATGTGAATAGACCCAATGAGGGACATTTCTCAAAACCTGTCCAGAGGAAAAGTTGCTAAGTTGCCCATAGCAACCAATCAGATCGCTTCTTTCATTTTTTCTGAGGCCTTTTCAAAAATGAAAGAAGCAATGTGATTGGTTGCTATGGGCAACTCAGCAACTTTTCTTCTGGACAGGTTTTAATGTATCTTCCACTTATGGGGTATTCCCACGTAGATTTGATGCGCAGGATTTTATGCTGCAGATTTTCATGTAACCTAAATCAGAGGCTGAAACTGACTGAAAACAGCTTCAAATCCTGTGCATCAAATCTGCATCAAATACTGCACGTGTGAATAGACCCTAAGGGTAGGGTCAAACATAGGGCATCCACAAAGAATTTCACGCTGCGGATGCGACGACAGCAGTCACAAAAGCGAGTTCCCTGCTACGGAAGGGTAGTTCTGTGTGTCCACTCATGGTGGTGGATTTCCCACCGTAAACAAACACAGAGCCTGTCTGTAACAGATGCCCAGCAGGAAATCTGACGCTACGAGCAGACACACAGAACTACCCGGCAGTAGTAGGGAACTCGCTCTTGTGAAATACGCTGTGGATGCACTACGTGTGACTACGTGTATTCACACACACACAACAGAGCCACAGATGCCGATATGCACCTGTGGATTTTACAACTTCAAATCTGCAGAGGATGGGGGACATGTATCAAAGAGTTTACCCCTGATTTGTGTGTATTTTTTTTGCGCAAAATTTTGCGCAAGCTTTTTTTGCGCATGTTTTGGTAGAGCATGTCCTCCAGATGTGGCTGTATCGGGGTACCTTGGAGTGACATCTATAGTACCCATGGATTTATTAAGTGCATACTTTTCCTTTCCACCAAAAATTTTGCCGCAAGAGCTGTTTTTTTGGCGCAAATATAAGCCATCTTGGACTTAACGTAGCAAGATGCTCTAAATCATCGATTCTATTTTCCAAAGAGTGGATTGAGGAGATTACTATATTTACCCGCAATTTATGAAGCTCATTGCGCTTGATTGATAAATTTAGCGCTTCTGTGCATAATTTAGAATTCGGGAAAAGGGGTAAACTGCTTCTACCATACACAAATAATGATACATGTCCCCCGATGTGTGTAAACATACCGTAATGGTTGGTTCACATGCCATTATGCTTTGATGCAGCAAATGTTGCTATCTACTGAAGTAAATGGAAAGGGACAAGTGTACTAAACCTAAAACAGAACCCTGGAACATAAACAAATGTAAACAATCCAGCGATAGGCGCTCCGTTTGCCGAATTCATTATAATGAGGTGACTTTAGCGGAGAAAAAAAATTCCTGCGTGTCAGGTTTTTAATTCTCTGTAAAAATTCTGCATAATACCAGCTATCTAACGGAATCCTAAACAGAGGGGGACCTGTCGGGAGGCCATTGTGATGTCCTTCATCCAGCCCCATTTTTAGTGTCTAAACAAAACGCAGTGTGACCCTAGCCTTTTTTTTAAACAGTTAAATATATAGGTATAGGCTTAAAGGAGTAGTCCAGTGGTGAGCAACTTATCCCCTATCCTAAGGATAGGGGATAAGTTGCAGATCGCGGGGGGTCCGACCGTTGGGGCCCCCCCGAGATCTCCTGTATGGAGCCTCGACAGCCGGCGGGAAGGGTGCGTGTCGACCTCCGCACGAGGCGGCGGCCGACACACCCCCTCAATACAACTCTATGGCAGAGCCGAAGCGCTGCCTTCGGCAATCTCCGGCTCTGCCATAGAGATGTATTGAGGGGGCGTGTCGGCCGCCGCTTCGTGCGGGGGTCGACACCCGCTATCTCGGCGGAGAGCCGGGGCTCCGTACAGAGAGATCGCAGGGGGCCCCAGCGGTCGGACCTCCCGCGATCTCAAACTTATCCCCTATCCTTAGGATAGGGGATACGTTTTTCACCACTGGACTACCCCTTTAATGTATAACAATGTAGTTATATGCATTAAGTTGTATAAGTTTGTCTACTTTTTTTCGTACACACATATACCCATAAACATGCCCTAAATGGGACTTTCCGATTGTACATGTAGGAAATATTATAAAATAAAAGCAACCATGTCAAATCCAGCGCTAATGTTCTGTCAGTGTTTTTTTCCAAGAAGTGTGTCTCCAGCTTCGGCTGTCTGCGCATACCGGGTGATGTAGTTTTACAACAGCTGGGGGGCAGCAGTAAGGAGACCACCTGACATACAACCTCAATGGGACACACACGTCTCTGCAACATTTAACCCAATATAAGGGGAGATTTATCAAAACCTGTCCAGAGGAAAAGTTGCCCAGTTGCCCATAGCAACCAATCAGATCGCTTCTTTCATTTTGCAGAGGCCTTGTTAAAAATGAAAGAAGGAAGCTGATTGTTTACTATGGACAAATTGTCCTCTGAACAGGTTTTGATAAATCTCCCCATAGAGACTATAAACACCAGAGTTTAGGGAAAGTTAAGCAGTTGCCCATAGCAACCAATCAGGTTGCTGCTTTCACTTTCTAACCTACTCTAGAAAAAAGAAAGCTGCAATATGATTGGCTGCTACTGCTGCACTTCTGCCCGGCTGTAGGGGCATGTTGGGAGTTGTAGTTTTGTTACAGCTGGAGAGCCCCAAGTATATACAGCCATACTTTGGGGGTAAATAGTTGTGCAGCCCCCTGGTGTCAGGTCTTTACCTTCCATGCACAAGTTTTGCGCAGATCAGTGAAGTCTTCCTCCCCATAGATGGCCTCCAGGACCTGCAGCTCGTTCTCCTGCCGCTGCCAGTGCGTTTCCGCGGGGTCTGCCTGCAGGGGGCACCGCTGATCTCCAGGACCGGGCGGGCTCCCCATAGAGGCGAGGTCAGCGGGAAGTTGGGCATTTCCCCGGCCGCCTGCTGCCATGCTACACCGGACACATCGCACTCCTCATCCCACCGACAGCTCAGCAGTGCCCGACCCACTACAATCCGCCCACAAGTTCAAAGACAAGATTCCGCCATGTTTGTTGTGGGCAGTGTGATGACGAAGCGGGTGACGTGTGTCGCTGGGCGCAGGAGCAAAGCCGCTACCGCCATGTTTGCAACTGGAATCTTTTTTAAAGGGGACGTGCATTTCATTTTCATGTGAGGACTGCCAAAAGATTCATAAATCCATAACTAGCACACATACACGTTTTTGTACCTTGTAGGTGGCCGCTTTACACAAGTGAAATAGGGACACGTGTTAGGCTGTTAAAGGGGTACTCCAGAAGAAAAAAAAATTACATTTAAATCAACTGGTGCCAGAAAGTTATGTTATATAAATGTTTTAATTCTATTTAATCTATTTAATATCAATCCTTCCAGTATTTATCAGCTGCTATATGCTACACAGGAAGTTTTTTCCAGTCTGACCACAGTGCTCTCTGCTGCGACCTCTGTCCGTGTCAGCACAGAAGTGGCAGGTTTTAACAATGATGGAGCCGTGGAAGGCACCAAGGACCAGGTAAAGCCCTCCACAACCCATCAGCACCCTGCAATTACATTGTAGGAGTACCGATAGGTCCCCTAGACACCAGGGATTACCAACATCCAATGTATAAATGCCATGAACTGTATAGATTGCGGCATTTAACCCCTTAAGCTGCGCCTTATATGTACGATGCGGCAGGTCTATGTGTTTCAAAAGGTTTTTGTTAAAGTTTTCAAAGCATACAGACAGCACTTGACATTCAAAGTAATAAAGAGGTACAGTGTAAAAATACTGTAGTACAATAATAGTACAATAACAAAAAGAAGGCACAACAAAAGTGAACTTTGCTTAACCAAAGCACAGCCATCCTGTTATGGAGTCGGCATGCTCAAGGCATTGAGCATTGGGGTGCTTGGATGGGGTGCTACAGTTGAACAAAAGGGGGACGAATGGGCCAAACGTCTAAATAAAAACTAAACAAGGGGGATGCTAGATATACATAAAGACATATAAGAAGAAGGTGGGTAGGACAAACAAATCATAGGTACTTTACGCAATACCATATATGAAAGACTAGGTAACCTGCACATTATATCAGGTATACTACATGTTTTAAGAGGGGAGAGGGGCTCGTGTATGTGCAGCAGTCATTATAAGGGTCAATTCGTTGTGCCTATCCTCCAAGTCTCCCATATAGCATAAAACTGGCTAGTTTGGCCCCGTCCAATGGCCCAGATCTCTTCCAGGTTGTGTATATGCTGTGCCACTGATAAACCTGTCCAGAGGAAAAGTTGTCCAGTTACCCATAGCAACCAACATCAGCTCGCTTCTTACATATTTAACAAGGCCTCTACAAAATGAAAGAAGCGATCTGATTGGTTGCTATGGGCAACTGGGCAACTTCTCCTCTGAACTCGTTTTGATAAATCTCCAATATGTATGAGTTTGCCTGTAAAATACATTTAGATTGCTCCAGCTCAGTGTTCACCGGTTTGGCAGGCGAGTTGAAACCTGGGGGTGTTTCTTCTAGAGCAGTGGAACTTTGCCCAAAGTGCATGATATGGTGCAAATACTCAAGAAAAAACTCAATTTTGTGACCACAGAAACATTTTTACATTTGCAAAACTTTTTACCCAAAGTTCATGCTTTTTATATAGCTGTAATACAGCCATAACCACCTCTATATGGTGCAGATACACAAGAAAAAAGTTAATAAAATTCCCATAGAAAGTTAATAATATTGCATATAAATAATAATTTAGTACTTTGTACTGCTTGGCGGTTTGCATAAAAAGTAGATTTTTAGACTTACTGTAAAATCTCTTTCTCGGAGTTTCTATTGGGGGACACAGGACCACGGGTATATGCTGCTTGCCGCTAGGAGGATGACACTAGGCAAAAAACAAAAGAAGGTTGGCTCCTCCCGGCAGTATATACCTGCCTCCCGGCTCTGAGCAACTCAGTTTTAGCTTAGTGTCAGCAGGAGGCAGTTCTCCAGAACTGGTCTTCTTTCCTATGTTTTTTTCCCAGTCTAAGTCTATAGTTAGATTTTCTCTTTTTTTTCTTCTAGCATGGGGCATTGCGCTGCCCGATCCCCCACTCGGGAGCTAGGGGCATTGTGCATTGCTGAAGGAGAACCGACCAAGAAAGGAACAGTCCGAACAAAAACCCAGACAAAAGAAGGGAACGGACAACAAATAAACACCCCCGCACCACAGTGGCGGAAACTGGCTGGACACAAACATTCCAATAGGCGGGTGCTGTGTCCCCCAATAGAAGCTCAGAGAAAGAGATTTTATGGTAAGTCTAAAAATCTACTTTTCTCGAGCACTTCATTGGGGGGGGGGGGGGGGGGACAGGACCATGGGACGTCCTAAAGCAGTCTCTGGGGAGGGAAAACCAACATCCCAGCCAGAAGACCAACATCCCAGCCAGAAAATCCCAGACCTTGCAGCCCAGGCCTGCATCAGAGGACGCAAAGGTGTGAACATGGTAAAAGTTGGCAAAAATATGCAGAGACGACACCTTGCAAACTTGCAGAGCTGAAGCCTCGTGGCTGACAGCCCAGGAGGCCCCCACCGAAAGGGGGGCACTTGACCCTTGCAACTATACGCCTCCGAAATGGCGGAGCGTATCCACCGGGAGATAGTGGCCTTGGAAGCCAGGAGCCCCTTGCACCGCCCATCGGGAAGCACAGAGCGTCACACTGCCGGAAGGAGGAAGTGACCGACAAATAGGTCCGAACCAAGTCCAGCTTGTGAAGCTGGCACTCCCGCGGATGAGAAGGGGACAGGCAGAAAGAAGACAACACGATCTCCTCGTTCAAGCAAAAGGACCTTGAGTTGAAAATATTGAAAAGGGTACCGGCCGAAGAACCACCTTGTCTTGGTGAAGAACCAGAGAAGGGGAACGGCAAGAGAGGGCAGCCAATTCCGACACACCTCGAATGGACGTGACTGCGACAAGGAAGGCCACCTTCCAGGAAAGGAAGCGAAGGGAAACCTGTCAAATAGGCTCACACAAAGTGCCTTTCCGGTCCCAAGGTGCAGTGGGGGACCGGAACGGAGGGACCTCATGAGCCTCGCCCTGCAAAAAAGTGTGCACATGAAGGTCGGACGCAAGAGGGCGTTGGAAGAGGACAGAAAGTGCTGAAACCTGACCCTTAATGGAACTGAGGGCAAGGCGCGTTTCCAGTCCCGATTGCAAAAAGGACAAGAGATTCGGCAAAGTAAAAGAAGTAGGAGAGAGCGAACAAGCCTCACACCAGCGGAAATAGGCCCGCCAGGTACGGTGGTAAATCCTGGAGGTCAAGGGCTTCCTGGCACAGAGCATGGTCCGGATCACACGGGTAGAGAATCCCCGAGCCCTCAAACGCAGCAGAAGTAAATTGGGGAGGCAGAGGGGTCCTTGGGAGAGGTCAGGACGATCCTGAAGACAGAACAGGATGATGCCACGAGACTGACAACATCCGCGTACCACTAGCGACAAGGCCAATATGGGGCCACCAGAATCGGAAAGAGGTAGGGGAGAGCGAAGGGTTCCAAGGGACCACGAGAGCGTCTACCGCCAATGTCAGGGGATCCCGTGACCTTAAGATGAAGCGAGGGACTTTCCTGTTCCAGCGTGACGCGAAGAGATCCATGTCTGGCGTTCCTCAGCGTTGACAGATTTGAGCGAAGACCTCCGTGTGAAGGGACAACTCACCTGATATGGCTGGAACGTGAAGTTCTGCCCAGGAGAGGATCCTCGACACCTCCTTCATGGCCGCCGAGCTGCGGGTGCCGCCCTGGCGATTGATGTATGCCATAGCGGTGGTGTTTTCCGTCTGCACCCGTACCGGAAGGCCCCAAAGCAGGCGACTCCATTGAAGAAGGCACAGGAAGATTGCATGGAGCTCCAGGACATTGATGGGGAGACCAGACTCCGACGGGGTCCAACGGCCCTGGACCATTTTGTCCCGAAAGACACCTCCCCAGCCGAGGAGACTCGCATCCGTGGTCAGGACATGCCAATGGAGAGGCAGGAAGGAGCCACCCTCCCAGAGGAGACCGAAGCCACCAAAAGAGTGAGCGGTGAACTCGGAGCGGAAGCCGGATCCCGTGGTGAGAGAGGATGGCCCACTGGAGAGGACAGTACCGAAATTGGGCAAAGGGGACTGCCTCCATGGAAGCTACCATCTTGCCCAGAACAGACATGCAGGCATGGACAGGAATCATACCCGACCGCCAAAGCAAGTGAATCCCCGATAACAGCTCCGGGAGCTTGTCCTCCGAAAGAGTGAGGCAAGCCGCTGCCGTGTCGAAGTGGATCCCGAGAACGGTCAGAGATTGGGACGGAGACAGGTTGGATTTCGCAGAGAGGGTCTGCAGAGTGATGTTGGGGCTGACCCGATTCTGCTACAGGGCGCCTTGATGAGTAGGTCGTCCGGATAGTGGAAAGCCGATACACCCCGAGAGTGGAGGAGAGCCACCACTGCCGTCAGCGTCTTGGTGAAGACTCGGAGCGCAGTCGCCAGTCCGAAGGGCAGGGCGACAAACTGAAAATGACCCACAGGAACAGCGAACCTGAGAAACCGCTGGTGGTCCTGAAAGATAGGGATGTGCAAGTAGGTGTCCCGTATGTCCACAGAAGAGAGGAACTTCCCAGGATTCATGGAGGCGACGACTGACCGCAGGGACTTCATTCGGAAATACCGGAGCCGCACATGACGGTTCAGAAGCTTTAAATCGAGAATGGGTCGGACAGTGCCGCCCTTCTTTGGAACTATGAGGAGATTGGATTAGAACCCCGAAAACCATTCCCGAGGAGGGACCGGCACGATCACTCCCTGGGAAAGGAGGGTGCGAAGGGCCATCTGAAAAGCTGCAGCAAGAGCAGGAGATCGAGGGGGGAATAGAAGAGAATTCTATTCGATAGCCCTGGGACACGACCTTTCGAACCCAAGCATCCTGAACTTGCGCCAGCCAAACATCCCAAAAGAGGGAAAGGCGACCACCCACCCGAGGAAAAGACCCAGATGGGGGCGCACCCTCAGGCAGTGGGAGGCTTGCAAGTCCCGGATTTGGAAGAGGGGCGGATGGAAATGGGCCCCGACTTCCGGGAGGAGGGAGTCTTGAAAGATGGTGCCCTCCTATCCTGTGCAGTCGCCGGTTTGTCCGGGCGGCCCGAGAAACGAAAGGGGCGAAAGGAAGAAGTCTTCCACCACGAGTCTGGACGTTGCGGACGATTTTGGGGTAAGAGGAACTCTTTCCCCCAGTAGCCTCAGAGATGATCTCATCTAGGCGTTTACCAAAGAGATGAAACCCCAGAAAAGGAAGCTTAGTAAGGGAATGCTTAGATGCCGCATCAGCATTCCAAGCCTTAAGCCACATGGAGCGCCGAAGAGCCACTAGATTGCCCGAGGCGAAGGCAGCACAGTGGGCCGACTCCAAGGAGGCTGAGCAGAGGCAGTCCTCTGCATTAGTGCTTTGCTGAGCTAGATCTGCCAAATCGCCAGGGGAGCCACCTGCTAAAATCAACTGGCACAATTGAGTGGCCCAAACCGAAAGAGCTTTGGATACCCAAGTGGAGGCAAAAGCTGGCGACAAAGCCGAGCCTGCCGCTTCAAAGGCAAATTTTGCCAAATTTTCAATGCGCTTATCTGAGGGGTCTTTAAAGGAGGCTGCAGGGTAGTGGATTTAGACAGCCGTGATACAGGATAGTCCACTGTAGGAGGAGAATACCACTTTGTAACCAGGTCCTGAGGAAAGGGAAAGAGAGCCTGGAGTTTATTAGTCCCATGGAAGTGCTTATCTGGATGCTTCCAAGCCGCCTCTAACAGCTCGTCTAATTCAGTGTGTGGGCTGAAAACGGTGGAAGGACACTTTAGGGACCGCGCCTGAAGTTCCTGGGTCCTGTACACCAGACTGTCCACAATATCTGACATACGGGAAGTCTCTTCGGAGTCAAAGGGAGGATCCGGATCCGAGTCCACAAGCTCCCCTGGGGGCCGGGAGCGCACCGTAGGAGTTCTGGAATGGGTCGAGGTGCATTGGGAGCGGGGGCGCGGAGACCGGGAGCGGACACTGGGCGACTGGCTGCGGTGGTGCCTGGAGGAGGTGAGAGACAGCAGAAGCGGCGGTGAGAGGACCCAGCGCGGTCTGACTCAGGGGAGAAAGCAGAGGAAAGGTGACCCAGACGGCCACAGGAGTGCTGCAGGGAATGGGGGGGGGGAGACGAACGTAAGGAGACGAACGTAAGGAGACGAACGTGAGGACTGCCCCAAGGCGGAGACCACCTCCTGGGAGACCCTGGCCAAATCAGAGATTGTCTGAGAGAGAGAGGAGACCCACTCAGGAGCAGGGTCAGACCTCCTGCAGTCCGGCGGAACATCCTGCATGGTAGCCAGGTGAGGACAGGGACGCAAAGGGTGGACAGGTAGGCTCAGAGGAACCACCTGGCATTTTGGTTCTACAGCCTGAGCAAGAATAATAAGTGACCAGCGCAGGAACCGCTTGCCGGGGAGGGGGGGGGGGGTCGGGTCTGGGGTCGGACATGAAAAAAAACGGCACTAGTAAGTCAGACAGCCAGACAGGCAAGGAGCGATCTCACCCAGGTTCCTGTGTCCGGAGAGAAGCAGGTCCTGAAGGTACAGCTGGAGCAGACAGCAGCAGGATGACTGGCAGAGATGCTGAGATGAGTGGCAGGTAGGAACTGTGTATACAGCCAGGTCCACGATGGGCCAGGAGCAGGGAAGGAGGTGCTGTAATCCCATAGGGTGAAGAAGAGGGGGGAGAGGAGAAACACAGCCCCCAGCAGTGTGCGCTCCCACAGGATAGGGTAAGATATTAGAGGCCGGAGCAGGAGAGGAGGAGCCCTTATAAGCCCAGGCATGCGACACTGCACCAAGAAGAGGGCGGAGCCATGACTAGGCCCGAGCCACAGGCCATATTAGCGTCAGTACCCGCGGCCCAGACCGGAACGAAAACGGGGGGTGCAAGTAGCGGGGCTGCTGCGCAGTGTACATATACTGAGCGCCCCAAAATAACCATGGAGGCTGCAGCGGGTGGAGCCACTGGCAGGTCCGAGCCGCGAAGCACAGTGCGCTCTCTGCCCGCAGTCCGGACCTAAGGCAGCTGGCTGCACAAGAAAACTAAAGGAGTAAATATAGAAAAGGTGTATATATAGAAAAGGCTTAGTTTTAGGGAAATATTAAATTTAAAAAAAGTTGTTTCTAATGACAGTTACACTTTAAGCCTCTTGGGCATAGAGTTTACCAGAGCTTCACAGGTTGCCACTGGAGTCCTCTTCTACTCTTCCATGACAACATGACTGAGCTGGTGAACCTTACACTCCTCCACCTTCCATTCGAGGATGCCCCACATATGCTCAATAGGGCTTAGGTCTGGAGACATGCTTGGTCAGTCCATCACCTTTACCTTCAGCTTCTTTAGCAAGGCAGTGGCCATCTTGGAGGTGTTTGGGGTTGTTATCATGTTGGAATACTGCCCCACAGCCCAGTCTCCAAAAAAAAAAAATGGGGATGATGCTCAGCTTCAGTATGTCACAGTATATTTTGGCATTTATGTTCCCTCCATGTAGCTCCCCTTGTTGGGCCCCAGATTTCATGCTAAGTGCAGCTTACAATAGAGAGCAATGGGATATGAATGAATATAATAGCAATGAACTTCATCACAGGAAAGCAGTGCACTCCCAGGAATTAGGAGCCTGTGCCCTGGATTCCTGTGCCAGTTATCTCACTGCTGGGCCCCTGGCAGCAGAAACTCACAGGTAGAAGGTTTTAGTGACAATGCCTTTCCACTAGAGTGTTAAAGGGGTACTCCGAAGGAAAAAATAAATGTTTTAAATCAACTGGGGCCAGAAAGTTAAAAAAGATCTGTAAATTACTTCTGTTAAAAAATCTTAATCCTTCTAGTACTTATCAGCTGCTGTATGCTCCACAGGAAGTTCTTTTCTTTTTAAATTTATTTTCTGTCTGACCACAGTGCTTTCTGCTGACACCTCTGTCCATGTCAGGAACTGTTCAGAGCAGGATAGATTTGCTTAGGGAATTGGCTTCTGCTCTGGACAGTTCCTGACATGGACAGAGGTGACAGCAGTGAACACTGTGGTCAGAGAGAAAATAAATTTAAAAAGAAAAGAACATCTTCTAGAGTATACAGCAGCTGATAAGTACTGGGAGGATTAAGATTTTCTAATAGAAGTCATTTAGAATCTGTTTAACCTTCTGGCACCAGTTGATTAAAAAAATAATGTTTTCCACTGGAGTACCCTTTTAAGCTCCAGGTAGCAACCAAAACCACCCATATTATAATCCGTCAATTCTTTTCACTAATTTATTTTCATTTACTTCTGCCTCTTTCACACTTGACTATTGTAGCAATTAGCACTCATAGTGAACCACTTCAGTGCTATTCATTTAACAAAAAATTTTGGGACTCATTCACACCTCATTCTCATTCTCAACTCTCCGCCTGTCAATCCCTTCTCAGTGGTCTTCAACCTGCGGACCTCCAGATGTTGCAAAACTACAACTCCCAGCTACAACTACATGGTCCCTGCAGCATAGATGGCCCGGACCAGCTCACCCTTCCTTCCCACCGAGGGGAGGTGAGTAGAAAACTAAAGGAGGGTCTGGATGATGACGAAGGCCGCAGTGGTCTTCAACCTGCGGACCTCCAGATGTTTCAAAACTACAACTCCCAGCATGCCCGGACAGCCGAAGGCTGTCCGGGCATCCTGGGAGTTATAGTTTTGTAACATCTGGAGGTCTGCAGGTTGAAGACCACTGATGAAGGGATTGACAGGCGGTGATGATGAGGGGGGGGGATGATGACGAGGGGGTGTTAATGACGGGGGTCTGGATGATGACAGGGAGGGATGATGTATTTCCCACACTAGGCTTATAGTCAAGTCAATAACTTTTCCTGGGTTTTTGGGGTGAAATTAGGGGCCTCGGCTTATATTCGGGTCGGCTTATACTCGAGTATATACGGTAGTTTTTCTTTATAAAAAAGAAAAAATACATTGACGATTTGCTGTTTTCTTTTATAAGGTGGTGGTGGCTCTTTTTCAACCACCAAAGCAGAATGTGTCTCTCATCGTAGGAATAAAACAATATCACATACAAATTTCGTAGTCTTTATCCTTCAAAACTTTATTTGTGATTTGCAATTTTTTATTAAACAATGTGGAAAAAAAAAAAAGACTATTTGATTACGCATCTGAACATGTAAAGCCCTTTGACATCTTTAGCACCACTTTGAGATCAGTAATAGAAATAAGATAACAATAATGCAAAAGTATATATAAGCTGCAGGTCTTATGCTGGAACCCTAAAAATATAGGCACATGTACAGGCTATAGTGCTGTATGTAAGAAGGCATGGATTACCTACACTATAGTGTGTGAATTATCTTCACCATAGTGAGACTATGGAACTCTCTCGAGAAAAAGTGGTCATGGTGAACATGATGGTCAAATGGGGCCTGAATACATTTTCTGGAGAGTAATAACATTACAGGCTATGGATACTAGATTTATAGGGATAGAACCTGGTCCAGGGATTATTCTGAAATTTGGAATCAGGAAGGAATTTTTCTCCCTGGTATGGAGCAATTGGTCTCATAAGGTTTTTTTTGCCTTCCTCTGGATCAACACAGTAGGGAGACAATAGGGATATAGGGGGGCATTTATCATTGTGTTTCAGAGTTTTTTAAAAATAAATTTATTTGTTTATTTTTTTTAAATCATTTATTTGTCGCTATTTAGGCGCAGCGCATCAGGCTATTTTTTGCGCCTTTTCAATTTACACCTTTTAAAAATAAAAACATTTAAAAAAGAGCATACAGGCCAGATGCTAAGGGTTAGTCTTGTGCAGTGGTAATGAATTTATCAACTGCGACTGTCACAAAAAAGTCGCAAAACCCACCATTAAGTTGCAATTCTACACCAGCCCAGACCTAGCATAGCTTTTTGCTTTTTGGTGTATTTGAAGAGTGAAATTTCAGAAAATGTGTATCCTCCACAAAATGTATCAAATACCCTGCGACCATTTAATAAATTTGGCGGAGTGATGCAAAAAAAACACACAAGAAAAAAAGAACTTAAAAATTAACTAAATCACACTCATCTTTGTAAATGCCCCCCCCCCCCACATACCTTGAACTTAAAGGGGTACTCCACCCCTAGACATCTTATCGCGACGGGACCCCCGTGATCAGAAATTTTATCCCCTATCCTTTGGATAGGGGATTAGATGTCTAGGGGTGGAGTACCCCTTTAATGAATTCTGGTCTTTTTTAACCTTATGAACCATGTAATTATTGACAGGCCATGTGTAAAGTAGGACTGGGAACAAAGGGGAGCATTGGATAAATTAAGTAGATCCATATATAATCTATTACTTCTAAACATGACCTGTTAGCTCTTCCGACATTTCTGTTTACTAAATTTGTGTATTTTCCTTCAATTAACATTTCTGGAGCATCTTTTCTTAGGACAGGGTGTTGTGCAGTTCTTTTGTAATTCCTCCTGGAAATGTAAAAAAAAATTGACAACTGGGTGTTACCATTCCTCTTGTTAATGGGGTGTGTCTCTACACACTGTGGCACTGGCCAATCAATGCTGACAATGTCAGACAGTGTCGGGACACAACCTAGTCACTAGAGATGAGCGAACTTACAGTAAATTCGATTCGTCACGAACTTCTCGGCTCGGCAGTTGCTGACTTTTCCTGCATAAATTAGTTCAGCTTTCAGGTGCTCCGGTGGGCTGGAAAAGGTGGATACAGTCCTAGGAGACTCTTTCCTAGGACTGTATCCACCTTTTCCAGCCCACCAGAGCTCCTGAAGGCTGAACTAATTTATGCAGGAAAAGTCATCAACTGCCGAGCCGAGAAGTTCGTGACGAATCGAATTTACTGTAAGTTCGCTCATCTCTACTAGTCACAAAAGAAATGCACTTTACTGATACATTTCCAGGAGGAATAAAGTGAGAAACGGCACAACACAGAGTTCTGAAAAGGTTCTCCGAAGTGATGTAGCTAAAGGTTCAGTCACCCTGGTTCTTTACCACCTTCCCCAAAACCAAAGTCTTATCCTGTTTACACTTTTGTGTACTCTTCGGCACCTTAGGGTTTTATATGGGGTCCACCTCTCTCAGTGGTTTCTTTTCTTTTGGATTTGTCGGTAAAAACAATTGTTAGCAGTTCCATCACATGCATCATTCATTACATGGGTTCTACTAAGCCTTGTACATCAGTCAAGCCGGTTCTTGGAGGTGAGGGCAAGCAGCGAGGCATGCCAGGCTGGGCACTAGGGCATCTCGACTCTGCCTCCTTGACACTTGGCTTGGGAATAAAATGCAATTGTATAAGTTTGGCAACTAGAAGGTACAATTTGATTTTATACCCAGCTATCAGCTATCCAACAGTTTCTGAAGCTCTTAGCAGCAAATACAGGTGACAGATTCCCCTTAAAGGGTTAATATTATTAAAAAAAGAAAAATTTTTTTTTTTTGACATATCTTTTGTTGCCCAGACATATCTAAAGCTTTGATTGGACTGGGTCTTCCTCCTGTGTGCTGCATCACGCTTGACTCCGCAGCCAGCTGCCAGATCCGTCCTTTTTGCTGCATAGAAAAGGCTATATAGTGGAAAGGCTGGATTTGATTGACAGCCAGAGGGGGTGAGGCATGCGCTGACGCAAACTTTCCTGACTTATAACGATTGATCGCAGCAGGTCTCAGAAGTGAGACCCAGTGTGATCAAAACTTTTGACATGTCTGGGCAACATTTTTCAAATGACAGTACAGTGGTCCCTCAACATACGATGGTAATCCGTTCCAAATGGACCATCGTTTGTTGAAACCATCGTATGTTGAGGGATCCGTGCAATGTAAAGTATAGAACAGTGGTCTACAACCTGCGGACCTCCAGGTGTTGCAAAACTACAACACCCAGCATGCCCGGACAGCCGTTGGCTGTCCGAGCATGCTGGGAGTTGTAGTTTTGCAACATCTGGAGGTCCCCAGGTTGAAGACCACTGGTATTGGAGGTTATACTCACGTGTCCCCTCCATTCCGGACCGTCACCGCTGCCCTGGATGTCGCCTTCCATCGCTGTCGCCGCATCCGGCAAGGCCTCTGCTTCCCCGGCATCCTCGCTCTCCGTCGCCACCATCACGTCGTTACGCACGCCGCTCCTATTGGATGACGGGACGGCGTGCGCAGCGACGTGATGATGACGATGGAGAGCGCCGACGATGCAGGGGATGCCGAAGAGGACGTGTCGGAGCCCCGAGGACAGGTAAGTGATCGTCAGCTGACAACACAGGGCACCAGCTGAAGCAGTCTGCGCTGCCGGATAGCCGTTTATGCAATGGCCCCGACATACAAAAGCATCGTATGTTGATGCTGCCTTCAACATGCGATGGCCTCTGAGAGGCCATCGTATGTTGAAATGATCGTATGTCGGGGCCATCGTAGGTCGGGGGGGTCACTGTAATGCTTTAAGGTTAACTGGGATTGAGTGTTAGGTTACCTGTATATTTAGAAGTTCCTAACCTAACAAATCACCACCTTACTATGATAACTGCCAATAAAGTATGTGATCATTGCTTGTTTACAAGCGTAATTGGAATATGGCTGCTATTGGCCTAAGTGACATGACCTCTTGATCCTAATGATAAAAGTAGCCGCAGGACAATCTCCCCAATTGGAATCAATGGGCTGATGTCATCCAGTACAGCTCACTATATACAAGGACAGGATGATGGACTCCAATCTTGATGATGTCTGCCCAAGAGGACTGCAGGTATGTCCAGCCAACTAAACCAGACAGCAAAGGGCTGAAGTTAGCTTGCTACAGGATACAGTACAACTGTGTTTTTGCAATATTTTACTACAGCACATAACTACCACATGCAAGGGCTCTACCTGCTGGCAAATTGTCATGACCATGGAAATAACATTTGGGAAAAGCTGTGTGACATGCAAACTAAAATAAGCCATCCAATACTGCAGACAGGATGAGAATATATATTCTTGTAAAGTAAGGACCATTAGTTTAAATGCCTATATTGATACTGGCGCTCTCCACCATAACAAGTGGACGCATGCTACACACAGTTTACAATGCCATGTCCTGGAGTGAACCAATCCATCATTTGCTTGAAACTAGTGGCATTAATGTGGTGGTTTCTAGTGAATCGATATGGTATTGGTTTGGTCCAGAAAATCAGCATTTCTACTGTGTGTAAATGAAGGATCCACTTCTAGCAGGATCTCCCATCGTAGTGGTGTGATTTCAGGTGGTCAGAGATGCGGGTATGAGCCAACACCTTCCCAGGAACTGTAGTGCTCAGATGGTGTCCTGTTAGTTAGAAAGTAAACAGTACATGGCTTGGATTCTTTAAATACTATTTTTTAGATGGGAAGAGACTGAATCTTTTTTCTTTCTTCTCTGGCTTCATCTCTGTTACAGATGTGGAAGGTAGAGGCAGACTTTTAGACTTTGGTTTTTGATCGGATGTCTCTGCAATTGATGTTCTAAGGCTGTCAATCCAGGTTTGACGATCAGCCTAAAATATGCCAAAAAAAGAATTGTGAATGTAAATACAACAAAAGTTTATTAGTAGTAATTCATGTTAAATATACATACATGTGATGCTATGCTTTTAGGGGAGACTACTCTCTAAAGGGGGACATCTTTACAAGATCGTAAATGGAGGCAGTGTTAGGGCATTACTACATGGGGCTACACATGCTGTGAATGAGCAGCGATCTCTTACAATCTCTAGTAGTGTGTGAACGCATGGTGTCCGACCTCTAGAAACCCCCTGCTATTGTAAAAATGGGGACCCAGACGCTCTATTCATTCTCTATGGAGCCATCGGAGCTAGCTGAATATGCTGCCTGGCTATCATCAGCTAAATTCATTGAGGATATATGAAGCATGTGCTGACCCAGAGGAGTCGATTCCTCGTTTTCACAATTGCAGGAGGATCCCAGAGATCAGATCTCCTGCGATCAGACACTTATCCTGTGGATATAGGATATGTTTTTATTGCTGGTATACCCCTTTAATTAACCTATCACAAGGCTCGATTCATTGGCCGCACATCCCCTGTTACACTGACAGGTAAAAAAAAAATTGTTCCTTGGCAACACATTATTCCTTGGGAACAATCTCTTTCTCAACCTGTCAAAAAAAAGTGATCAGCTGATGAACGAGCCGGTTGTTGGCCCTATTACGCAGGGTATAGTCAGATGGTAATTCACTGTGTAATAGGGCCCTTAGTCTCTTCAGATTCTGGTTCAAGGCATTGTTTGGTGAGTATTTTTGGTGCTCAATAGGTTAACACATGAGGAATAACTTGTAGTAGTCTATATTTAAAGTGCACATGTCTCACAACAGATTTATTTAACGTACCTCATCTTTTGCC
Organism: Hyla sarda; assembly: GCF_029499605.1. NCBI lineage: Eukaryota > Metazoa > Chordata > Amphibia > Anura > Hylidae > Hyla > Hyla sarda. The sequence continues at coordinate 33,002,112 of NC_079199.1, read as the reverse complement.
TGAAAGAGCCACTCATTGCCATCACTTAGCCTGAAAAACATGAGCACAATTTTACTGATGTTATTCATTTATCTGTATGTTCAAAATCATAAAGTACAATTGTCACCAGGATTTACCTCCTAAATCTATTTAACCATTTTTATCCACGGTCATGAGTGTCACAGCAAATCCTCTATATATATCCGTAGCGTATCCCACCCACTGCAGCATTATAGTGCTCCAACCAGTAAAGGCAGAAAGCTTGCTCACTCCCTTCCTCTTGTGATGACATGAAACACAAAGCGCTTCCTTGTGCGGGATCACCGGGAGAATTTCTACAGCTGAAAACATGGATTCGCTCACCTGGTGGGGTTGTGGAGAATCCAGGCACAACACTTACAATAGCGTGGATATAATGTAGCTGCTGCGGCTTCCCAAGGCTGAAGGACTCGGCGTGGTAGATCAGTGGAGCAAGGATAGGAGAGGACGGGAAGCTGGAATCGCGCTGCTAGATGGTCAAATGCACAAGGCAATAGGACGTGATGGAGATAAGGTATGTAATCTTTTATTTCTTTCATGCGACGCATTTCTGGGAAGAACCCTTTCATCAGGCATGGTGGTGATAAACAAAAAGTGGGTTTAAATACACAGGGAAAGGAATGACATCATCACCGGAAGTAAAAGATTGGAAAATATGTTGGAAAACAAGGAAAAAGGAATTATAGACTGGTGTAATTACAAAAAAAGGATACATATAAATAAATAGCAAACAGAATAAAAAAAACAACGTAAAATTGGATTATAAAAACGTACAAAAGACCTACAAAAATTAAGATTCTGTCCTTTCAATACATTCATTAAGACCCTCTGGCCAGAGTGTGTTAAACCGGAATATCCAAAAGGATTCCCGGTTTATAAGTTGCTGGAATCGATTTGGTGTCTCAGTGGCAATGGACTCGATGACACATCCCTTTATACAATCAGTGTCATCTATAGGATTTAAGCTGATATGTCGGGAGACACTGTGTTGCATAAACTGGGAATTAATGTTATGCCGGTGTTTGTTCATCCTCATACGTAAAGTCTGTACAGCTCTACCTATATAGCACAAACCGCACTTGCAGGTCAAAAGGTAGATTACGTAGGAGGAGGAACAGTTGAATGAAGATTTTATTGAAAACATTTCACCAGTGGAGGATGTTATAGTGTCGTATGTGTGGATAGTGTTGATGTGTCGTAATCTGGGATCCATTTACAACAGAGACATCTTTGAGATTCACAACAAAAAGTACCTAGGTTACCTAGGTCCCAGATTACGACACATCCACTATAACATCCTCCACTGGTGAAATGTTTTTAATAAAATCTTCATTCAACTGTTCATCCTCCTACGTAATCTACCTTTTGACCTGCAAGTGCGGTTTGCGCTATATAGGTAGAGCTGTACAGACTTTACGTATGAGGATGAACAAACACCGGCATAACATTAATTCACAGTTTATGCAACACAGTGTCTCCCGACATATCAGCTTAAATCATATAGATGACACTGATTGTATAAAGGGATGTGTCATCGAGTCCATTGCCACCGAGACACCAAATCGATTCCAGCGACTTATAAACCGGGAATCCTTTTGGATATTCCGGTTTAACACACTCTGGCCAGAGGGTCTTAATGAATGTATTGAAAGGACAGAATCTTAATTTTTTGTAGGTCTTTTGTACGTTTTTATAATCCAATTTTACGTTGTTTTTTTATTGTTTGCTATTTATTTATATGTATCCATTTTTGTAATTACTCCAGTCTATAATTCCTTTTTCCTTGTTTTCCAACATATTTTCCAATCTTTTACTACCGGTGATGGTGTCATTCCTTTCCCTGTGTATTTAAACCCGCTGTTTGTTTATCACCACCATGCCTGATGAAAGGGTTCTTCCCAGAAACGCGTCGCATGAAAGAAATAAAAGATTACATACCTTATCTCCATCACGTCCTATTGCCTTGTACATTTGACCATCTAGCAGCGCGATTCCAGCTTCCCGTCCTCTCCTATCCTTGCTCCACTGTTCCTCTTGTGATAGGACTTCTCAGTGAGCACCATAATGGTTGGAGACTGCACATATGCAAAGGAGCTGTATGTCGTCTACACAGGGCCAGTGCTGATTGACTGAGCGAACAGGTCTTTGTGCCAACGCAAGGAAGTGCTTTGCATTGGGACCAGGCTCCATGACAACAGCAGCATGAGAGCAGGGAAGGTAAGTATATGACTGTTTATCTTCTATTGAACTGCGCCATGAGCAAAGTTCTCCAGAATACCCCTTTAATTTAGATTAACATAATGGGCAGACTGAAGAGTCTTTAAATGCTAGGTGACAGCATAGTGTAAATTACAATAGTGTAAAGGCTAGCTGGGCATATGGCACTGAGAAGCTAGCAAAGCTGTACAATAGACAGTTGTACAGGAACAGTCACAACAACTATAAATATCAGTGAAGCTGTGATGGAAGCTTATGATAGAGCATTTCATGTCCCACAGTGTTGCACAGCATTATTTGCTACTTTACCTTAGCCTGAACACATGCTTTTTCTTTTTATAGTCCGCTACTGCTTCACAAGCCGCACTGCCCAGGAAAAGTGGTTCTTCACCTGGTAAAGTTTCATTCAGGGAAAAACTCTTGACATCTTTGTACAGATATAAGTCGTTATCCTTTAGGACACAGAAGACATTGTTCCAGGTCCTGAAAGGAAAGGAAGACACCAATAATACTTTTTCATGTTTTAGTATTGCTTTTAGGATTTTATATAAAGAAAATCTAAGCAAGTACAGTGATCCCTCAACTTACAATGGCCTCAACATACAATAGTTTCAACATACAATGGTATTTTCTGGACCATTGTAACTTGAAACCAGACTCAACATACAATGCTAGGGAATCTGCCAAACGTGTCAATGGCCGGAAGAACCAACCAATCAGAATGGATATTTCACTGGTAAAACCCGTGTATTCCTAAAGTGCATGCACTGACTGGTGTCTGGTAGCGCCCCCTACAGTACAGGGAGGTATTACATGTGCTGTACTCTTTACCTGTGCCAGGGTTAGCTGCTCCTTTGGACATCAGGTGGGGGCGGCTCCATTTTCCTTCTTTTAGGACATTGTGTGTTCTGTACAGGACCCTGAAGAAGCTTCTGTCCTCTACATAGACCAGTGTTTCCCAAAGAGGTTGCCTCCAGCTGTTGCAAAACTACAACTGCCAGCATGCCCGGACAGCCTTTGGCTGTCCGGGCATGCTGGGAGTTGTAGTTTTGCAACAGCTGGAGGCACCCTGGTTGGGAAACACTGAAATAGACAGTGATTACAGCTCCCAGCAGATCTTTCTTACTTTTATATGTAAGGACTTGCTTTATCTGTATTAGTTATCTACTTTATTTTTCTTTAATCCTCACTTTTTCCTATTTTTGGATGACATTTTGGGGGCTTCAGAACCAATTACCAGGTTTCCATAGAGTTATGATCTCAACATACAATGGTTTCAACATACAATGGTCGTCCTGGAACCAATTAATATTGTAACTTGAGGGACCACTGTATTGATTCCTCAAATTTTAGATGGGGGTACAACATCATAAGAAGTGGACTCTATTAGGATTCTATCGCCTATATTCAAATATGCATCCGACCGGTTGCCAATATGACTTCTAGCTGATAGTTCGCATGGATAGCAGATCTCTATTTGGACATAGTGTTAGTGATATTCCTACCTGGACACACCAGTTCCTGCTAAAAACGTTTGGGGGGAAAAAAAAAACCCTAAGGGTACATTCCCACACGGCGTATTTGCTGCGTATTTGCTGCTGCGTATTTTATTTTCTCTGTTGAAGTCAATGGGTAGGAAAATACACAGCACCAAATACGCAGCAAAATACGGAGCAAAATACGCCGTGTGGGAACGTACCCTAAAAGCCACATTAGAAGTTACACAGGTGAAGCTCCAGAAGACAACAGTGCTGGCAATTCTCTAATAAGATACAGATGGATGCTATAGAAGGCAATGGATCTCCTCCAAGACTGTCTAAAAGCCTTATTATGGTGAATATTTTTACAAAACCAGTGGTGGGTCCAAAACTCAAAAATATGTGCAAATCTTTCCATTGTGTTCATTTTTTCTTTGTGGGTTCCATTTCCTGTTTTGTCTTGAAATACTGATTAAAATACTATGTGAGAACAAGCTGTTCGGACATTTTTTTTTTATATATATATATATACAAAACACTGCTGAAAATGTCAGCTGATCCTTTGATCTGTCTTTTGGATTTGTCTGTCTTGTGCAGTTTTTTGAAATGTTTTGTTACAGCAAATGGTATTTTGCAATATGCAAACCAGATGGTTTCTGGGACTACAAAAGCCCCCCAAAAAACATGAATGGGAATTACAAGTAATTTTTTTTTATTGGGTTTAATAGAACTGAAAACTCAAAAATAATGTTTTTTTTTGTGTGACTTTTTTGTGCTGTGTGTGAACATGGCCTAAGATTGCATAGATGAATGGTTTGCATAATCTGCCAGTGACCTGAGTGTGGCAGCACGTGTGTAGATTTAACGTAATATGATTTATAGCATTGCATACCATAAAGATATCCAAAAGCTAACATTTTTATGCATAGAGAGACCTTTAACCCGCCATAAAATGTAACTGCTCTGCATCCAATGAGGTATTGCACATGTATCTCAATCATATTCCGAGTATTGTACCTGTTTTGTGCTTTCTTTAGTGGTCCTTCCAGGTCGTGTTTTCTGAATAAGGTTCCTTGCATATGAACACTGACAGAACTAGGCAGACTTGCTGGAAGAGTTGCGATCTCTTCAGTTACGATGACAGTTGGGTGCAGCACGCTGTACTCTGCCGCACCTGCCCCTTCAGTCTCTTGCTCCTCTGTTGAAGTCTTCCACTCTTCTACTGTCACTTGTGTCTCTTCTATAACATCATGTCTGCTAGGCAATTCATGTTCTATTACTTCTCGTTCCTGTAATATACCAATATGAGGCAAACGTCACAAAATATCATCTGATCATTCCTGCCGGCAGGATTCCGGGAAGCGACTCCCTAAAAATGCTAAACTTTTTAAAAAGAATAAAGTAGAAGTCTTTGGGTCAAAAATGTTCCAGGCAAATGTCACATACATTTGTATAATTAAAAGGCAGTGATAGTAAATGGCTTTAAAGGGATTATGAAAGATTAGGACAACAATGACATATCTTCTGGAAACAGCGCCACACTTGTCCTCTGCTTATGAGTGGTATTGCCATGTGATACTGCCTGTATTGCACTGCGAAGCTACTATGACCAAGATCCACCAGTAGACAGAAATCCATCAATATGACAGCCAAAGCAACTTGTGGGTCGCAGCACAATTGCATCGCAGTACGACACAGCAATCTTTGGCCGCACGGCCTGGGGTCACAGACAAAATTGCCTCAGCCTTCTTGCAAAAATAAATTGTACACAAAAACAATAAGGCTAAAATAAAGCTTACCTCTTCTGGTTCCTCCACTGCTTGGCTGAGAGTCGGTTCCAAATATTCTATTTCATCTTTTGGTTGAACACTGGGAAAAGATTAATCATAAATCATTTCTTCATCTGCATTCCCTGATATTTTATTGTCAGTAACAACACATTAAAATGTAATCGGTCCTAGTAATCAGGTCGAAAGGGGAGAAAAGGGAGGGCGCTTCTTGGTGTGATAAAAGAGAGATACTCAGTATAAAAATGAAATAAGACAGCGGCTCACCAGATTTGGTCGTGTAACGTCATAAACAACAATGGTAAGCGCATCAAGAGGTAGTGTATCCGCAGCCCTCCGGCTAGGCAAGGTATTCAATCGGTTTGGCTTCAAGGAGAACGCCGGCTCCACGTGGCCCAAGATACAAAAGGAATGGAGATCAGATAAGATCGAGGTAGTTTATTTCCCAAAATGTAACGTGTTTCGCTGCAGGAAAGCAGCTTCATCAGGCATTATGCCTGATGAAGCTGCTTTCCTGCAGCGAAACGGGTTGCATCTCGGGAAATAAACTACCTCGATTTTATCTGATCTCCTTTCCTTTTTGTATCCTGCACCACATGGAGCCGGCATTCTTGAAGCCAAACCGATTGAATACCTAGTAATCAGGTGACTGTTGTGCATCCAGCTTTAGAAACCTCTTTTGCTACTATTGCTGGGGAACGCTGCATGCAATATATACTTACCCTGTAGGATCCATTATGGGAATGTACAGGACTGGATAACTACATGACTTGCACCCATGTTAACATTTTCAGCACAGCTACACATGCATGTTTATAGGGAATATGGGTCTTAAATTCTATTGTCTATGCTCAGCTATAATAACAGGGCTTATAAGGTGAGTGACATACTGTATTTTACAAACTATTTTCTAGCTCCTGTTCTGCAGGTAGCTATATTGAAAGCAGATCTGTCTACAACAGATCCACATCATTATGACATGTAAAGGGTCACTCCCAATGGCAGATAGGTCCCCTTCACAGTGAATATGACTTATAGATGCACTTACCAAAGAATGAAGTTCCTTAAAGAAGACTTGTAAGTACAAAATCATAAGATAAGATCTAAACCTTTTTGTACTACTATAATCTTTTGTACATCTCAGCAGCTGCCTTGTTATTGATCGTCCCCACCGTAACACATGATTATTTTAATAATAATTAAGGATTATTCTTGGCTCTTACTGAATTTCTGCCTGGACCTCTCTTGTTTCAGCATCAGCTGCCATTGTCATTTGTTGCATCATGGCATCCTGGTATTTACGTATTTCCAGCAATTCCAACTGAAAAAGTAAAATATAATATAAATGTGTCATTAAGGGTCTGCGACAAGCAATATGGTGGCAGACAACCAGTACGATGTATTAATTATGTGGCACGTTCACATGGTGGAATTTCAAACAGTTTTCAGTGATGATTCTTTTTGTATTCTGCTTTAAAATCAATGGGAATTCTGTGTGACAATGTTTTCAATGGGATTCTGCACTGTAGTTTATACGGCATGGATTTTTCTGACCTGCTGACTATGTGGAAATCACACTCACCCATAACATGGGCCTAATCTGCATCCAAAACTATAGCAAATTCCCCAGAATTAGAGTGAAAATCCACCAAATAAGGCTCTGTGCAGACTGGAATTTTCCATTAGAAAAATACTTCGCAATCTAAAACTTATCCCCTATCCTTTAGATAAGGGATACGTTTTCCATCATGATATATCTCCTTTCATGTTTTTTCATTCTAGGAATGTATCTAACCCGGTTTTGAAGCTTTCAACCGTTCCTGAGGTAGACCGTTCTATAAATTCACAGTTCTTATTGTAAAGAAGGCTTGTTGCCCCTGGAGACTAAACCTTTTTTCTATAGACGGAGGGAGTGCCCCCTTGTCTTTTAAAAGGGTTTTAGCTGGAACAGTTTTTCCCCATATTTTTTTCAACGGGCCATTTATATACTTAAAGGAGTGCTCCAGGATAGAAAAATTGTCCTCCATACTGCTGACAGTAAAAAAATAAAGAGATACATACCTTCCTTCGGTCCCCCGGTGCCTCCAGTAACCGGCTTTGGTCTACGCCACAATCCTCTTCCTGGTTGCCGGTGGTCGGTGAGTCATACTGCACTCAGCCAATTACCGCCTGCAGCGAAGTCCCGAGTCAGCCGGCGATAGGCTGAGCGGCAATGTGACATTTTCAGCCCCGGCACATGCTGCCGGGGGCCGAAAACTTCACACTGCGGCTCAGCCTATCGCTGGCCGAGTCGGGACTTCGCTGCGGCCAGTGATTGGCTGAGTGCAGTATGACTCACCGACCACCGGCAACCAGGAAGAGGATTGCGGCAGAGACCAGAGTGGGTTACCGGAGGCACCGGGGGAGCGAAGGACGGTATGTATCTCTTTATTTTTTTTTTTTTTCGGCAGTATGGAGGACAATTTTTCTATCCTGCAGTACTCCTTTAAATAAGTGGGTCATATCCCCCCTTAAATGTCTGTTCCCAAGACTAAACAAATGTATATCTTTGAAATTTTCCTCAAAGCTTAGATGTTCTCAAAGAAGAATAAATATCACCTGTTGCTCTATCTCGCAATAACACTCGAGTAGCAATATATCTATTTCTATGTATCTATATACCCTGAAGCATTGCTGGGAGTTGGACAGCTGAAGACCCCGGCTATAAGTCAGCTGTGCTGAGCTTGATCTGCTGGTGCCCTCATCTACGACTTCCATTCATTCAAAAGGGAGCTGTACGATGGGCAGCTGGTGTGGCGTTTCAGTGTATCAGGTTACAATCGTACCGTAGTCAACCTTTCGAGTGCTGCAAATCTTTCTTCCCATGTCGCCGTGGATTTCTCAAAGGCTTCATGCTTTTTAAGTAACTTCTCCACGTCATCCACGCTGTTTCCAACATGCGTGGCCAACAAGTAGGGCTCCTTCGCTATTAACCAGGCTTCTGCCATGGAGGCGTCTCTTGCAAACTGACAAACTTCCAACACTAAGAAGAACAACATGAAGATATTGGCCGACATTTATCATTGTAGGTGTAAGTGAAGCATTTATTATTGTAGGTGTAAGTGAAGCATTTATCATTGTAGGTGTAAGTGACGCATTTATTATTGTAGGCGTAAGTGAAGCATTTTTCTTCCCCCTTTTTTTGTGTGCTGGTAATGTGTAGGAGCACCAAATTTTTTTAAATGGTCACAGAGCATTTGATAATTTTGTGCAGGTCACATTTTCTGAAATTTCTCTCTTCACATACACCAACAAGCTAAGCTAAGTCTGAGCTGGTGTAGTTTAGAGACTTTTCAGTGGCTTTGCGCCTTTTTTGCGCATTTTCACAAAAGGCGCAGTTCATAAAACCCTTCCATATCATGTGTATTGCCAAAATCAGTGGATTGCAATTCAAAATCATCAGAAATGTGTAAACAAAAAGGTGCAAATAAACCCTGCTTGCGCCTTTTCTGCGCATTTTGTAGACACAAAAAAACTGTCTAAAGACAATGATAAATGTCGGCCATAGTAATTATTGACCCTTACATGCAGCACAACAGGGTGGCTATATTTATGAATGTGGTGTCAATAACAGTGAGAATTACAATTTTAGGGACAAGTCCCCAAGGACTGCCCTAAACTAGAGACCACTTAACTAAATTATTAAAACTTAACTTTTATTACAACTATTTAATTATAAATTGTGCTTTTTGGTACCATAGTGAAAATTTTTTAAAAAGTCCAGTCATCCACTTTGTGACTACAAATGGGTCAATATTACCAATATGCTTTGTGATCAGTGTCACAGTGGGAAAATCTAGTTCTTACAGGCAGTGTTACCACCGCTGACTAGAAAGAACTCCCACCCAATTACATTATTGCTTTTGTGTCACTAGGATGCCGTTTTATAAAAACATTATAGCCCCTCCTGCTAACGTTTCGCCAGCGTACCCTGGCTTTTTCAAAGAAGTGAGGTGCCCCTAAAATTCTAATTTTCATTGTTTTGCCCTGAGACACTTAGGAGTATTTGATTGGTTTGAATAACAGTGAGAACCTTCAGAATGTATCTGTCATCTCTTCTGCTTGTTCTTATAGTCTATACCAGTGTTTTCCAACTGGTGTACCTTCAGCTGTTGCAAAACTATAACTCCCAGCATGGCCGGAAAGCCAAAGGCTCATTTTGGCTGTATAGACCAGTGTTTTCCAACCAGTATACTTCCAACTGTTGCGAAATGGCATGGCAGGCAAGTCTCTTGTAAGAACCTCTTTAGCTTGAATGGACAATTGCGTGATCACTTGCTAAAGCTTTACAAAAGTTAATCTTGTAAAGAGTTAAAGGGGTACTCCTGTGGAAAACTTTTTTTTTTTTTTTTAAATCAACTGGTGCCAGAAAGACAGATTTGTAAATCACTTCTATAAAAAAAAATCTAAATCTTTACAGTACTTTTTATGGTCTGAATACTACAGAGGATATGGTTTTCTTTTTGGAACACAGTGCTCTCTGCTGACATCATGACCACAGTGCTCTCTGCTGACATCATGACCACAGTGCTCTCTCTCTATCCATTTTAGGAACTGTCAAGAGCAGCATATGTTTACTATGGGGATTTTCTCCTACTCTGGACAGTTCTTAACTCCTTAAGGACGCAGGGTTTTTCCGTTTTTGCATTTTCATTTTTTCCTCATCACCTTCTAAAAATCATAATGCTTAAAATTTTGAACATAAAATTCCATATGATGGCTTATGTTTTGCGCAGCCAATTCTACTTTGCAGTGACATTAGTCATTTCAACCACAAACCCACGGCGAAATGGAAAAAAAATGAATTGTGTCATTTTCACAATGTCATTTTGTAACGTTTGGGGGCTTCTGTTTCTACGCAGTGCATATTTCGGTAAAAATGATACTTTATCTTTATTCTGTAGGTCCATACGATTAAAATGATACCCTACTTACATAGGTTGGATATTGTCGTACTTCGGAAAAAAATCATAACTACATGCAGGAAAATTTATATGTTAAAAATTCTCATCTTCTAACCCCTATAACTTTCTTATTTTTCCACGTATGGGCCGGTATGAGGGCTAATTTTTTGCGCCGTGTTCTGAAGTTTTTATCTGTACCATTTGTATTGATCTGACTTTTTGATCGCTTTTTATTCATTTTTTCATGATATGAAAAGCGACCAAAAATACGCTATTTTGGACTTTGGAATTTTTTTGTGCGTACGCCATTGACCGTGCGGTTTAATTAATGACATATTTTTATGGTTAGGACATTTCCACACGCGGCGATACCACATATGTTTATTTTAATTTACACAGTTTTATTTTTTTTTATGGGAAAAGGGGGGTGATTCAAACTTTTATTAGGGTAGGGCTTAAATGACCTTTGTTAACTATTTTTTTTTTCACTTTTTTTTTTAAAGTGTTATAGCTCCCATAGGGACCTATAACACTGCACACACTGATCTTCTATGCTGATCCGTGCAAAGCCATAGTTTTGCATGGATCAGCGAGATAGGGGCTCGATTGCTCAAGCCTGTAGCTCAGGCTTGGAGCAATCAATCCCCGATCGGACGCGACGGAGCAAGCTAAGGGGGTCTCCGCTCGCGTCCTAGCTGATCGGGACATCGCCATTTTATCGCGATGTCCTGATCAGCCCGACTGAGCTGCCGGGAAGCGTTTACTTTCACTTTCAGAAGTGGTGGTCAACTTTGATCGCCGCGTCTGAAGGTTTAATAGCGCGCGGCACAATGATCAGCGCCGCGCGCTGTTAGCCCAGGGTCCCAGCTATGACTAGCTGCCGGGACCGACCCGGTGTGATGCGGGGTCACGGTGTGACCCCGTTTTAAACACCGGGATCGGGCGTAGGGCGTACAGGTACGGCCTACGTCCTTAACAGTTTAAAATGGACAGAAATGTCAGCAGAGAACTCAAAAAGAAAACCATTTCCTCTGTAGCATTCAGCAGCTAATAAGTACTGGAAGGATTAAGATTTTTTAATAGAAGTAATTTACAAATCTGTTTAACTTTCTGGCACCAGTTGATTTAAAAAAAAAAAAAAAAACGTTTCCACAGGAGTACCCCTTTAAGTTGCCAACTCTGTTCTAGTGTAGGTCAGAAATGCTGTATTTTTCTGTGAATTTGCTGCTGCATATTTTTCTACCCATCGAAGTCCATGGGTAGCAAAATCAGCTGCAGGAAATATGCAGAAAATACGGCACGTGTGACCCTACCCTAAATGGTGCCAACAGAAAGGTAAAGGGTAATTTGTGCAAAGTGAAGATTTTCTCTCTGACCACTGGGTGGCACTGTATTTGTGTTTACTCACAAACATTGAGCCATTCCCATCGCTTGTCCCATCTGTCCATCATCTCTGCTCTTCTTTCCGCAAGTTCTCCAAGCTTTTCCTTTATCTGTTAAACAAATGGATTATAGGATACTATCAGACAAGATCATGTACATACTATTCTGCATATGTAGAGCAGGATAATTATTAAAAAAAAGATAATACTAAGCTTGACTTATAAAAAATAATGGTGTTTGGTGGATGCAACAATGATGTAAAAATATCACAATATTGAAGTACTGTGAGCACTACTTTGTGTACTGCCTGCCACCCAGCTTTTCCAGCCTTAGATCTGTTTGATAAAATAGCCATAATGGAGCTTATTGGGAAAGCTAGGATTGAGACCTGGTGCGATCTAAACTTTTCACATGTCTGGCCAACATGTCAAAAGATTTTCTAAATGACAGTGACACTTTAAGGTTGTATTCACATGGGAGCGCATCTGCAGCGTATTTGAAACCGCGGATGAGCAGCCGGCACACACAGCGTTACAGCAGAACAATCTCCCTGCTGCTGCTGTCGTAGCTCTGTGTGTCCCCGCCTGGAGGCACCCTATGGGTCGGGTCTGACCACATCGTAAAATACGATGCGGATCTGTTACGTGTGACCCTAGCCTTGGGCCAGGTTTCCACACAGGTTTTTTTCTGGTGTTTTTTATTTTTTTTAATTGCCACTGCAGTTTTTGAGCCAAAGCCGGAAGCGGATTTAAAAGGAATGAGAAATATAGAGAAGGACTTATACTTCTCCTTCCCACTGGATCCACTTCAGACTTTGGCTCAAAAACTGCAGCGCCAGTTCCCCCCCCCCCCCCCCCCCCCCTCAAAAAAACGCCAGAAAAAATCTGTGTGGAAGCCAACGACTGTTCACACATTTCCATGGGTTCTGAATGGTATTGCAGCTCAGTTCTAATAAAGTAAATGGGTGCAGTACCGCACGAAACCTGTGGTCAGGAGTGGCTCTGTTTTATTAAAACAAAAGCATTGTCTACAGATCTCACAGCACACTGCAAGGCAACTAATAAACTGCTAGAAGGAATACACCATATTTCCACAGAAAAACCTCATAAAGACCAAACGCACAGAAGTTGCCTTTAAAATGTAGATGAATATTTATCACGTATACTATTTTAAGGATTGAGATTTTACCTCTTCTGAATCCGGGTGGTTACGAGCCAGCAGAGTTTCACCTAATTCAACACAGCTGCTATAAGTCGTGTTTCTGGCTTCAATTTCAGCCCTTAGTTCCTGATGGTATTTTATTAGGAACTCAACAGACGACACATCTCTGGGAATCAAAAAATAGTACATAAACAAATTTTTTGGCAAGCGATAAGTGCACCTGTTGGGTACATGCATCGGTGGCAACCACGTTATGGGATGAACCATTTATAAGACCTTAAAGGGGTATTCCAGTGAAAAATCAACTGGCTCCAGAATTTTAAACAGATATGTAAATTACTTCTATTAAAAAAAAAATCTTAATCCCACCAGTACTTATCAGCTGCTGAAGTTGAGTTGTTATTTTCTGTCTGGCAACAGCGCTCTCTGCTAACACCTCTGCTTGTCTCAGAAACTGTCCAGAGCAGGATAGGTTTGCTATGGGGATTTGCTCCTACTCTGGACAATTCCTGAGACAGAGGTGTCAGCAGAAAGAACTGTTGTCAGACAGAAAAGAACAACTCAACTTCAGCAGCTGATAAGTACTGGTAGGATTAAGATTTTTTTAATAGCAGTAATTTACAAATCTGTTTAATTTTCTGGAGCCAGTTGATATGAAAAAAATAGTTTTTCACTGGAATACGCCTTTAAAGGGGTACTCCACTGCCCCAGCATTCGGAACATTTTGTTCTGAACGCTGGGTACGGGCTGCGTGGGTCGTAATGTCACGCCCATGCTCCCTCGTGATGTCATGCCCCGCCCCTTCAATGCAAGTTTATGGGAGGGGCGTGGCAGCTGCATTGAGGGCAGTGCACAAAATGTACAAAATGTTCTGAACTCTGGGGAAGTGGAGTACCCCTTTAAGCCTGTAGCGATTTGTATCTGATCAACAAAACAGCATTCAAAACTAGATAGGACAGTAACTACTTTTGGGTTGTAAAGATGGATGCAACAAGAAACAGAAAGCCAAATATTATTGATGATGTACTTCATCAATTTACTACACTGCTCAAAAAAATAAAGGGAACACTAAGATAACACATCCTTGATCTGAATGAATGAACTAATCGTATGAAATACTTTCGTCTTTACATAGTAGAATGTGCTGACAACAAAATCACACAAAAATGATCAATGGAAATCAAATTTATCAACCCAAGGAGGTCTGGATATGGAGTCACACTCAAAATCAAAGTGGAAAACCCCACTACAGGCTGATCCACCTTTATGTAATGTCCTTAAAACAAGTCACAATGAGGCTCAGTAGTGTGTGTGGCCTCCACGTGCCCGTATGACCTCCCTACAACTCCTGGGCATGCTCCTGATGAGGTGGAGGATGGTCTCCTGAGGGATGTCCTCCCAGACCTGGACTAAAGCATCCGCCAACTCCTGGACAGTCTGGACATTCTGGATGGAGCGAGACATGATGTCCCAGATGTGCTAAATCGGATTCAGGTCTGGGGAACGGGCGGGCCAGTCCATAGCATCAATGCCTTCCTCTTGCAGGAACTGCTGACACACTCCAGCCACATGAGGTCTATAATTGTCTTGCATTAGGAGGAACCCAGGGCCAACCGCACCAGCATATGGTCTCACAAGGGATCTAAGGATCTCATCTCCATACCTAATGGCAGTCAGGCTACCTCTGGCAAGCACATAGAGGGCTGTGCGGCCTCCCAAAGAAATGCCATCCCACACCATTACTGACAGAGCGCCAAACCAGTCATGCTGGAGGATGTTGCAGGCAGTAGAACATTCTCCATGGCGGCTCCAGACTCTGTCACGTCTGTCACATGTGCTCAGTGCGAACCTCCTTTCATCTGTGAAGAGCACAGGGCGCCAGTGGCGAATTTGCCAATCTTGGTGTTCTCTGGCAAACGCCAAACGTCCTGCACAGTGTTGGACTGTAAGCACAATCCCGACCCGTGGACATAGGGCCCTCATACCACCCTCATGGAGTCTGTTTGTGACCGTTTGAGTGACACATGCACATTTGTGGCCTGCTGAAGGTCATTTTGCAGGGCTCTGGCAGTGCTCCGCCTTCTCCTCCTTGCAGAAAGGCAGAGGTAGCGGTCCTGCTAATGGGTTGTTGCCCTCCTACGGCCTCCTCCACATCTCCTGATATACTGGCCTGTCTCCTGGTAGTGCCTCCATGCTCTGGACACTACACTGACAGACACAGCAAACCTTCTTGCCACAGCTCGCATTGATTTGCCATCCTGGATGAGCTGCACTACCTGAGCCACTTGTGTGGGTTGTGGACTCCGTCTCATGCTACCACTTGAGTGAAAGCACTGCCATCATTCAAAAGTGACCAAAACATCAGCCAGGAAGCATAGGAACTGAGAAGTGGTCTGTGGTCACCACCTGCAGAACCACTCCTTTATTGGGGTGTCTTGCTAATTGCCTATAATTTCCACCTGTTGTCTGTTCCATTTGCACAACATCATGTGAAATTAATTGTCAATCAGTGTTGCTTCCTGAGTGGACAGTGTGATATCACAGAAGTGTCATTGACTAATTGTCGTCAATTTCTAGATTTTTATCTTAAATTAATAAAAATCACAAAAATGGATTTAGTTTACAAAAAGTCTAAAGTTGGACATATACTTTAGATACACTACAGCTATTTATCCTGATCCACCCATCCACATGCACACTCGGGTTAGCTGAGTGTGCATATGCATGAAAATCTAACAGCCGGATCCCTTCTTCATCTGACACCTGTCATCAGAGGAAAGTCAGGACAATCCTATGCATAGTTGGCTGGTAGGCCAGAATTGTGTATGTGTGCGGCTCCCTTTACATTGGCCCAGGGGCCGACGCAGAACTGTGTAAAGTGATTTATTCCCTTTACAATATGATTTCTATTGGTTATAATTGTTGGTAATAACTGTTGGTTGTCATATATCATTAAATTGAGGGTAAATATTATAAGCATGAATATATAGGATTGTCAACTGAATAGGAATTATACCTCGGCTTCTCCTGGGTTTCAATTTGTCTAATAATACTTTCCATCCAGAGCATTAAATTGCGAACCATGCTGAAGAAATTGAACTTCTCCGCTGCGCTGCTCAGTTCTGTACGGCGCCCATCACAGGCATCCAGGAGGGCTTTCCAGGCCTCTATCACCTCCTTCTCCTTTTTCTGGATCTCCATAGCTTGATCACCTGCATAGGCTGCATATAGACGTGCTGCTGTCTCTTGGAAACCCTCAACCTGTAATAATAAAAAGCAAAGCATGTGTAGCTTTTGATTGACACCTTTGATAAGGAAAACAATATATTTAGATGTTAAAGGGGGGTACTCTGCCCCTAGACATCTTATCCCCTATCCAAAGGATTGCGGGGGTCCCACGCAATCTCCCTGCTGCACTCAACGTTCCTTTAGGGCGTCTGGGTGCAGCGCTGGAGGCTTGTGACATCATGGCCACGCCCCCTCAATACAAGTCTATGGGAAGGGGCGTGACGGCCATCACGCCCCCTCCCATAGACTTGCATTGAGGGGACGTGGTCGTGACGTCACAAGGGGCTGTGGCTGTGACATCATGAGCTCCAGCCCCGAGTCACAAGTCATCCGGCACGGAGCAAAGTTCCTTCCGTGCATCGGATGACTGGGGTGTCGCATCTGAGATTTCGGGGGTCCCCAGTGGTGGGCCCCCTGCAATCAGACATCTTATCCCCTATCCTTTGGATAGGGGATAAGATGTCTAGGAGCGGAGTACCCCTTTAAGACTGTGAAGTCTGAATGTGTGAATTGTATGTCATATATGTACCTGTGAGCCAATAAAATAAATGCCCCTTTCAAAGTCTGCGTGTACTCTGTGCAGTGTTTCAGCAGAGTGTACATCTCCTCCCAGCTCCTCTGGTAACTCCTTGTGTTTCTCTACAATCAAGCTCAGGATGTCTGTCCCATCAAAGAAGTATTTGTGTAGGTCATAAGATGCAGACAAGAGCTGAACACGAGTGTCGATCAGTTCCAGTAGGTCAGCCCAGCTCTCGTTCAGGTTGTCCTTCCATTCTGCGATGGTTGCAGCTTCAGAATGACCAGCATCAATTAGTTCCTCAATTAAAATATTCACATTGTCCATGCGTTCCTGACCAATTGTTCCTGTCTCCTTTGCAAAGTCACGGAATTTGTCTCGAAGTATCTAGGGAAAATAAAGTCCATAGGGAATAAAGAACATATGGAAACCACTCAAATGCCAAACAAAATAAGTTCCCTTATTTATGAAACAAATGCAGCATTTCACAGTGCAGAATATCAGACAGCCAAGCTTGATGGTGGTTGTAAGACAACCTGGACAATGTGGTCCCTGAGGAAACTGGAAAAAGGCCCGGGATGTGATGGGACCAACCACAAGAAGTAAAGCAAACCAGATCCGTATGTTTAAACTTAAAGGGTACCTATCATCAAAAAAACTTTTTATATGTTAAAAATGAATGCCTAATGAATCACTTTCTAATAGGATGTTATAAATTTTTTTTTATTATTTTTATGTTTATTTTCAATGTAAAAAAAACTGAACACTAGGGGTCGCCCTAGCAGTCCTGGCTGCAAGGTTCTGTATTGATTTCTGACTCGTTGTATGAGTCCGATATATGACTGCAGCCAAGACACGTACGAGCTCAGCGCAGCTCCCTGCTTGTCAATCAGAGTGCTGTGTTTGTACTACAGCAGGGCGCGCTCCTGACATGGCCAAATGGCAGTGGAGCATTGCCCTGCATGAAAAGTGGATCGCCGACGCCTGCTTCCCCGGCATCCGCGCTCTCCGTCGCCGCCATCACATCGCTATGCACGCCGCTCCTATTGGATGACGGGACAGCGTGCGCAGCGACGTGATGATGACGATGGAGAGCGCCGACGATGCAGAGGATCCCGAAGAGGATGTGCCGGAGCCCCAAGGACAGGTAAGTGATCGTCAGAGGACCACACGGGGCACTGTAAACGGCTATCCGGTGGCAGCTGAAGAAGTTTATGCGATGGCCCCGACATACAAAAGCATCGTATGTTGATGCTGCCTCTGAGAGACCATCGTATGTTGAAATGATCGTATGTCGGGGCCATCGTAGGTCGGGGGTCACTGTATTTTGTTCTGTAAACTACTACTGCCTGTACCAGAGTGCTGTATAGGACATATACAAGGAAACTTACAGTAACGTGATCTAAATCTTGACCCATCTCCTGGGATGAGGCTTTGATGTCCCTTTCTGCAATCCACTGCTCCAGATCTTCCACTTCACGTCTGAGCTGAAACATGTGATAATGGTTGTCCAGATTCTGTCTCCGCTCATCTGCCCGGTCCCGTAGTGCGGCATACTGTTTTTCCAGATTGTCTTGATGTCGTATTATCTGTTCACTATAAGTAGGAATAACTGTTATTAATATGAATTGATCATGTTATAACCTCTATAGATAACATTTTTTTGAAGTCCCTTTGTGAGAATCGTTTAAACTTCATCTTCTAAGCGTTTTTTTTTTTGCGACAGGAATGCAGAACTGCACACCCCCTTCCATCTGGCCTTTTGGGGAAATGCAAAAAATGTAATAAATCAGGAACAAACTACTACTAAAATGATTTCTTTATGCCCCACCTAAAATGAAAATGTTTGGTTATGAACCCTGCACATAATTGTTATTTTTACAACCTTCCGGTATATGTGAATGTAATCTTAGTGGACTCTACATACCCATCGGGGTGTTCTAATGCCAGGAGTTTCTGAGATTGCTCTGCCAAATCTTTGATGTTTTTTGCATATTGTACTATTTCCTGCTGCAAAATAAGGTGTTTCTTTAGCATAAGAACTACAGTTTCTTCATCCTATTGAAAGGAAAAGACCAATGAGAGGACAATGGTTACATGAAAAAAAGTGGCCATTATGTGACATTTTAATCTGTACTGGGTATTAAGTAGACTATAAGTAACCTTGCTCAATTTACTACACATACATATGCTATGTACTAAAGGGGTTTTCTGGGAGGAAAAACATTTTTTTAATGGGCCAGGCTGCCTAAAGGGAAATTGCAGTCGAGTCTATTACAGAGCAGGAGGCGCTGAGCAGAATGATGTAAATCTCTGCTCATTCTGGGCTAAGTATTTAAGTGGTCGGTCCTACTCAATATTAACATCTCTCTATATGCACACATAGAGCTGTCAATTACTCATTAGGACCACCCGCTGGACTACTTAGCCCAGAATGAGTGAAGATTTCAAACAATAAATTGTTAGTTAGGCATCTTTCACACTGCCGTTGCGACACGGCAGTGCGACGGGCGTCAGGGAACATGGGGAGAATAGCAACGGCGCCCGACAGACCCCATAATAGTAAATGGGATCTGTCAGGACCCGTTGTTGCCTGTTGTGCCGTTAAAGGCACAAAAAGAAAGAAGTGCCTAACGGACCTTTTCCGACGGGGCACAACGGCAGTGTGAAAGGGGCCTTTACTGACTTGACCTAAATCTTTGTGGAGCACACGCACTCACGTATAATGTGAAATTTGTAGCTCCACTTATGTGCCCATTAGAGCACTCCTGTTTTGATCATACTTAGTCCTTGTTCATAGTTTAATACCCTGTTCTCTTTCACTTTATTCTGTTGTATGTTATCGTAGAAGTATTGTGACTCAGCAGGAAAGTCAGTTGTAATTGCCAGTCTAATCTAAGGACTATTGCTTGATTTATATTACATAATACACTGCTCAAAAAAAATAAAGGGAACACTATGATAACACATCCTAGATCTGAATGAACTAATCGTATGAAATACTTTCGTCTTTACATAGTTGAATGTGCTGACAACAAAATCACACAAAAATTATCAATGGAAATCAAATTTATCAACCCATGGAGGTCTGGATATGGAGTCTCCTGATGAGGTGGCGGATGGTCTCCTGAGGGATGTCCTCCGAGACCTGGACTAAAGCATCCGCCAACTCCTGGACAGTCTGTGGTGCAACATGGCATTGGTGGATGGAGCGAGACGTGATGACCCAGATGTGCTCAATCGGAGTCAGGTCTGGGGAACAGGCAGGCCAGTCCGTAGCATCAATGCCTTCCTCTTGCAGGAATGCTGACACACTCCAGCCACATGAGGTCTAGCATTGTCTTGCATTAGGAGGAACCCATGGCCAACCTCACCAGCATATGGTCTCACAAGAGGTCTGTGGATCTCATCTCGATACCTAATGGCTACCTCTGGCAAGCACATGGAGGGCTGTGCAGCCCCCCAAAGAAATGCCACCCCACACATTACTTACTCACCACCAAACCGGTCATGCTGGAGGATGTTGCAGGCAGCAGAACGTTCTCCACGGTGTCTCCAGACTCTGTCACGTCTGTCACATGTGCTCAGTGTGAACCTGCTTTCATATGTGAAGAGCACAGGGTTCCAGTAACAAATTTGCCAATCTTGGTGTTCTCTGGCAAATGCCAAACGTCCTGCACGGTGTTGGGCTATAAGTACAACCCCCACCTGTGGACATTGGGCCCTCATACCACCCTGATGGAGTCTGTTTCTGACCGTTTGAGTGATATCAGAACAGCAAGAAATAATGTAGCTGCAGACTGCCAGGTCAATGGACACCCAAGGTAGCGGACAGCCAGTCCAAAATTGTATATTCAAATCCAAAGGAATTTTTCCTTTGGATTTGAATAACCGTTTGAGTGGACACATGCACATTTGTGGCCTGCTGGAGGTCATTTTGCAGGGCTCTGACAATGCTCCTCCTGGTCCTCCTTGCATAAAAGCGGAGGTAGCGGTCCTGGGTTATTGTCCTTTTATGGCCTCCTCTACGTCTCCTGATGTACTGGTCTGTCTCCCGGTAGCGCCTCCATGCTCTGGACACTATGCTGACAGACAAAGCAAACCATCTTGCCACAGCTCGCATTGATGTGCCATCCTGGATGAGCTGCACTACCTGAGCCACTTGTGTGGGTTGTAGACTCTGTCTCATGCTAGCACTAGAGTGAAAACACCGCCAGCATTCAAAAGTGACCAAAACATCAGCCAGGAAGCATAGGAACTGAGAAGTGGTCTGTGGTCACCACCTGCAGAACAACTCCTTTATTGTGGGTGTCTGGCAAATTGCCTATAATTTCCACCTGTTGTCTGTTCCATTTGCACAACAGCATGTGAAATTGACTGTCAATCAGTGTTGCTTCCTGAGTGGACAGTGTGATTTCACAGAAGTGTCATTGACTTGGAGTTACATTGTGTTGTTTAAGTGTTCCCTTTATTTTTTTGAGCAGTGTATTATCAGTGCAGCTTATAGTCACCCTTGTGTCCTGCTGTGCCAGAATTGTTGCTTATGATGATTTTTCATGTTGTTTATCCCCCTCCCTTCCCCTTCGGTTTTCTATTTCCCTCCCTTTTGTTGTACTGAATTATTCAATAAAAATCAAATGCATTATAATAATAATATTAATAATGCATACTCACCTGCCCGATCAATGAATCTCCCCCCAATCACTGGCTGAGGCGGTTCACCATCCAAGGCACCATTAGAACAGCAGCAGCAGTGGATAGGACAGGTGAGTATGAATTATTTATCACTAAGGCACCCTGACCACTTTTTAGGAAAACCTCTTAAATTAATGTTAGCTAAATGTCCACAGAGTGTAAAGTGAAAGCAAAAATATTTTGTTTACACTGTTATTATTTTTAACCATAGTGAGGACTGACAGCTAAGTATTTCATTTCTATTTTACGGATATACTTTTGCTTTCATTTTACACTGTGTGAACATAGCCATACATTTATAGTGTCTCCTCAGAATTGTAGCATCAAAGTGGCATCACTCTTCCCCTACATTCCTAAACCTCATATCCTATGCTCAAATAAGTTACCATACTAACCCCCGGGGTTATGATCATGCACTGGAATCATTATACCCCTGGGGTGCACACACTACATCATTTTCTGGAGATTTATACACTCAGCTGAAAACAGTAAAGTCTGATTTTCCAAATGTAATTTGGTTACACCTAGGCAAGCAGCAGAGAAGCTAGAGATGCGAAAAATAAAATAAGATATATTTTTTAATACAATTATCTTGTTTTATTTGCAGTCCATTAATATACATCAAAAATACTGTCCTAGGAGGGTTAGAGCAGAGTGTGTTAAGCCCTTAACCCCTTAAGGACCTGGGGTTTTTCCGTTTTTGCATTTTCCTTTTTTCCTCCTTACCTTTAAAAAATCATAACTCTTTCAATTTTGCACCTAAAAATCCATATGATGGCTTATTTTTTGCGCCACCGATTCTACTTTGTAATGACATCAGTCATTTTACCCGAAAATCTACTGCGAAACAGAAAAAAAATCATTGTAAGACAAAATTGGGGAAAAAAATGCCATTTTGTAACTTTTGGGGCTTCCATTTTTACACAGTAGATTTTTCGGTAAAGATGATACCTTCTCTTTATTTTGTAGGTCCATACGATAAAAATGATACCCTATTTATGTAGGTTTGATTTTGTCGTACTTCTGGAAAAAATCATAATTACATGCAGGAAAATGCATACGTTTAACATTGTCATCTTCTGACCCCTATTTTATTTTTCTGCATATGGGTTGGTATGAGGGCTAATTTTTTGCACCATGATCTGAAGTTTTTAGCGGTACCATTTTTGTATTCATAGGACTTATTCATTTTTTCATGTTATAAAAAGTGACCAAAAATACACTATTTTGGACTTTGGAATTTTTTTGCGCGTATGTCATTGACCGTGTGGTTTAATTAACAATATATTTTTTTAATTTGGACATTTCCGCACGCGGCAATACCACACATGTTAATTTTTATTTACACTGCTTTTTTTTATTTTTTTTATGGGAAAAAGGTTTTATTAGGGAAGGGGTTAAATGATCTTTATTCACTTTTTTTTTACTTTTTTTTTTGCAGTGTTATAGCCCCCATAGGGGGCTATAACACTGCAAACACTGATCTTTTACATTGATCGCTGGTTTCTCATAGGAAACCATTGATCAATGATTCTGCAGCTTGACTGCTTATGCCTGGATGTCAGGCACTGAGCAGTCATTCGGCGATCGGACACCAGGAGGCAAGGTAAGGGACCTTCCTGCTGTATCACAGCTGTTCGGGATGCCGCGTTAATAGGGTTAATAGCGCGCTATTAGCCACGGGTCCTGGCCGTTGTTAGAGGCCGGGCCCGACCCGCTATGACTCATGACGTACCGGTATGTCATGGGTCCTGTAGGGGTTAATGGGTTAAACACCTCTAGGGGACTTGGAGACTGCACCATGCACATCACTATTCTCTTAAAGGAGAACTCTGGGATAGAAAAACTTATCCCTTATGCCCTGCAGTCAGACACCCCATGATCTGACACATCCCCTATCCTGCCTGGGACCCGGCTCTCCTCCTGCATGGGGCGTTTCAACCATCACACAAAGCTGCGACTGACACCCCCCCCTTCCATGCAGCTCTATGGGAGAGATGGAGATTGCTGAGTGCATCGCTCCGGCTCTCCCATAGAGATACATTGAGGGAGCATGTCGGCTGCTGCTTTGTGTGGTAGTCGAAACGACCCATTCAGGAGGAAAGCTGGGGTCCGGCACAGGAGATTGCGGGAGGTCCCAGCGGTCAGACTCCCCACGATCTGACACTTATGCCCTATCCTGTCCTATACACATTGTTTCCCAGCCAGTGTGCCTCCAGCTGTTACTAATCTACAATTCCCAGGATGCCAGGACAGCTGGAGGCACACACTGGTTGGGAAACACTACAGTAGCATATTATCACCCTAGTTGGGTAGTGGATGTATTTAATGAGCAACTTTCAGATGCCCAGATTTGATTGTTTTGCCTTTTTGCTTTTTTTTTTATATATTTCTTTTCATTTGAGATTACAACTAGAGCACATGATAAAAACATACCTTTGGCTTTTCATCCCCCATCAAATACAGCTGCTGTTCGTCGATCCAGGCTTCTGCTTCATTGGCATCCATATAATACTGCTGGGCCTCATTGGCCTGGTTAAGGGCTTTCTGCCTGGCTACTGTTGCTGTCTGCAGTCGATCCCATTGCTCTTGCATTGCTTGTCGTTGCCTTCTAATAGGTTCAGGGTTAATATCAGGTTCACTTTCCATATCCTCTGCTCTTCTTATAACATCATCAACTCTTGGACCATGACCTGCTATTTCCTTTTGCAAAGTCTAAAGTAAAAAAAAAAAAAAAAAAAAGAGAAAAAAATAAGAAGTAGTTTGGGTGGCAAAATATTAACAATGCAAATGGAGTTTATGTAAAATGCAACCTGCTTTGAAGCTCCCTTCCCCATAGTCCATTGACTGAACTAGCATAAAGAAATAACTTCCTGGAGTGCTACTTTATTACCTCTTATGAAAGGTGTATTTAAAGGGGTGTTCCGTGGGTCTTTTTTGATGGTGCAACAGGGGCTGTAAAGTTAGGATAGGGGATAAGATGTCTGGTCACGGGGTCCCGCCGCTGGGGACCCCCTGCATTGCAGCACCCACCTTTGGGAGTTGCACGCAGCAGCGCCGCAGCCTCTGAGTCTGCCGAGTCACAACAATAGGGCTGGAGTATTGTGATGTCCGACTTATTGTCCGACTATATTGTCCCACCCCCACAATACAAGTCTATGGGAGGGTGCGTGACGGCGGAGTCGTGACATCATGATACTCCGGCCCCATAGTCATGACCCGGCAGACTCGGAGGCTGCAGCGCTGCGTGCAGCTCCCACAGGTGAGTGCTGCATGCAACATTGTGGGGGTCCCCAGCGGTGGGCCCCCCACGACCAGACATCTTATCCCTTATCCTTTGGATAGGGGCTAAGATGTCTTAGGGCCGGAGTACCCCTTTAACACCCAATCTGCATGTATTGGAGAAAACCTACACACTGGCCCTCATTGACTAAAATCCATCAGACTCTTTTTGTCGGTTATTGCGCCAAAATTTTAGTCGCAACATCTGTGCGACTATTCATGCGACCAAATTTTAGTCGCGCAACCGACACTTTAGAAAACACTCGGAGTGTTTTTTTTTTTTCGCTCTGAAATGGGCGTGTTTTATGCAAAAATTGGCGTTTTACCGACAAAACCCCCAAAATACTCGGGAAAAAGTGTGAGTTGGCTTCACACAATAACCGACAGCCCAGAGCGATTTCTAACAAGGGACTGTTTGCCATTGTGTTTTTTTGTGAAAGTAACTTGTTTTATAACCTGAAAACATTTTGTACAGTTCAACACTTTTATGAATAAAATATTGAATGCTTTTGTGATAGTAAATAAGCCTGAATAAAAAAGACGAGTGATACTGAAAACACTCCAGAATAAACACTCCTCTCTAGTAAAAGAGAGCCACTGTCTGTTTTTTAAGAGTATATTCATTTACCGCGCAGAAATTTCGGCAATTGTCCTATACATCTAAATAGGACTTAGAGGTAGGCCCCCAACCTTAAAAGCAATATTTAAATCAAAGAATCAAAATATCACAAAAGACGTTATTACCTGATTCTTTTTTAGAAGCATCTGTCCCATTTGAAGATTATTTCCATAATCTTTTGACTCTGCAAGGGGCATTCTTTCTTGAACCCAGAGCTGCAAGTAGACAACATTACACAATAAATATTACTTTTGTTGGAACACTTTGATTACTATTACCTTTATTAGTTATGATCAATTATTTATTCTGTATATATATATATATATATATATATATATATATATATATACCGTATATATATATATATATATATATATTATTATTTTTTTTTTTTTTTTTTTATAAAAGGCCATCATTACAATTAATGTTCAATAAACATTTGCCCTAGGGTAAAGCAGATGTTTCTTTATGTAAACATATCTAGATAGAGCTTCTCATTAGGATTCCAGGCACACCTTTATTATCGGTGGTGTAATGTAGGTGGATTTTAACTGATGACTTATTGGTGGTGTAGTGTAAATAAGTTATTGTCAGTTTGAAGGAATAGTGGTTGTAGTTAAATGGTGTATAAGTGTAGTTATGGCTATAATTGTGATTATGACTGAAATAAGAGAAGAGAAAAGAAAAAAGAGAAGAAAAAAAGAGACAGAGAGAAGAAAATTGGAGGAAACTTGGACAGATTCAAAATTAGTACAATTTATTATAATGTGTAAAAAAAGGAAAAAGTGCTGGGCCCTAGCACTTATACTTTCCAATATTTACAATAAAACAAAAATAACAATAATAAGCAGATAGTCAGCAGAGTCAATAGACTGAAGCACTAATTCAGATATTCAGATAACTTGCTCACAAATCAGCAAATCTAATTCCATACTGGACAATCAGTGTTTTATATATGATCTCTGTACTGCGACCGTATAACACTTCCCCATAGTTCAAGCGACGGTATTGCAACCATATAGTAATTTCCACTGTGTAGAATTAGCGGTACTGTGACCGCGGAAACAAAGTAACAGTCAAACAATGTTGCGGCCGTGACTCCCAAAGTACAATGTATCAGCCGACAGCAGGGGAATATGATCGCGGTGATGTGCCCGCGCTGACAACTTGTAAAGTATGAGCCGACAGCCGGGGAATATGATCGCGGTACTGCGACCGCGCTGGTAATACACAGAGCGAGGAGGCCGTGTGAGAGCGCCCTCGCTCTGAGTATGGCCTGCTCTCACACGGCCTCCTCGCTCTGTGTATTACCAGCGCGGTCGCAGTACCGCGATCATGTTCCCCAGCTGTCGGCTGGGGACATTCAAACAGGTTTTTTTTTTTGTTTTTTTTAAAGGAATTTTTTAAGGAAAAAGGAATTCTAAATCTTCAACAGGAAACGTGGTAAAAATCTGCTGATATCATGTTCTTCCATATTATATATGCTATAACAGTATTGGCAACTATCCCCAGTTACCTAGAATAAGTATAGATGTTATTCACCTATACAGTGTCTGCAGAATTTATTGTGCTTGTAATGAGCATGAGCAGCCAGACTATTAAAATGCACAGAACCATAGCCCCCAACATGATTTGCCTATATTTCAGCATCCTTTGGGGCATTTAGCGCTATAATGGAGCAAATGCTGGAAGCCTTAAAGGGGGTACTCCGGTGGAAAATATTATTTTTTTAAATCAACTGGTGCCAGAAAGTTAAACAGATTTGTAAATGACTTCTATTAAAAAATCTTAATCCTTCCAGTACTTATCAGCTGCTGTATACTACAGAGGAAGTTCATTTCTTTTTTAATTTCTTTTCTGTCTGACCACAGTGCTCTCTGCTGACACCTCTGTCCATGTCAGGAACTGTCCAGGTTTGCTATGGGGATTTGCTCCTATTTACTCTGGACAGTTCCTGACATGGACAGAGGTGTCAGCAGAGAGCACTGAAACATCTGGTGCAGAAATTCAAATTCCGGTGTCTGCAGAAAGAATAGACATGTCTATTTTTTCTGTGGACACTGCACAGAAATTGTCATTTCCAAGTGGTCCTAGCCCTGGCATGTTATGCCTGCGCTCCGCTGTCAGAGGAATTTCCCCATGAAGGTTTTCTGTACGGACATTCCCCTCATGCATTGAGGACAATTAGGCCTTGTTCAGACGGTGGAATTTTCGAGTTCAATTTGACGTAAAAATTTTGCTCAGAAATCCCATTGAAGCAGAGTCCCATTGTTTTGGGGAATTCTTCTGCACCGTGCACACGGTGGAATTTCTGCATTGGAAACATCTGTTGGGAAATTCAAATTCTTGCCTCCGCAGAAAGAAATGACACGTCAATTCTTTCTTCAGAATCTACTCCCAAATGCATTGACGTCTATGGAGATGGACGGCATAGTGTCGGCATGTTCGCCGGCGCCGGCTGTCTGCAGAATGTCCTCCAGAAATTTTCCGGCTGGACATTCCGCTATGTGAACACTGCCTAACACAGAGGGAACTATAAAGCTGACATTCCCATCTTAGCATAAACAATAAAGATTTTAATGAACGAAAATATCCTCTTTTATTTAGAAAGTTGCTGTGGTGCATAATACTTTGTCACCCATATACAAATCTTTCAGAAGTGTCATCTGATCTTAAGAAACTTCCCTTTCTCTGCCTGGTAAAAGTTTATAAATCATCCATACAATGTAAAATCTTGGAAATTCCAAAGTCCTTCAAGTGGATTATCAGTAATGTCAAAGCAATAAAATACAGCACGGTTATATACCTGTATTATTTCCCAACACTATGGAGGAAGAGCACCGATACAATACTGGTAGACTGATAATGTTGATGGGCAATGTCTAAGGCTAGATTCACACTATGGGAAATTCCACTAGAAAATTCCAGTGCAGGAAAACCCAAAACCCCATTGATGTCAATGGGATTCCACTGCACAGTGCACACTTCGGAATTTAAGTGGCAGAGCTTCCGACACAAAAATTACACCTCTGAAAGAATGATCTATGCATATTTTGGGCAGTTAACACCAGGTGCAAACATGATAAATGCCCCCCATAGACTTATATGGAATAGAAAAATTGGGACTCTGTATCTTTTCCCCAGATCAAACCAAGATAAAAAAAAAAATGAATCATACATTTATAACAAAAGTATATGGATAGCATAGAAAACATTTTTAGATTATTGGATTATATTTATTATGATTTAAAAAACCTTTTCCCTATAAGTCTTTATTACAACTTTTGTTTAGTTTCTCTTCTACAGCCTCTAAGGCTCGGTTCATACTACGGAATTGTCACGATGCCGGCTGGCAGGTAGTGGATCCTCTGTGCCAGAGAGGGATTGGCGTGGACCGTGCTAGTGGATCGGTTCTAAGTCACTACTGGTATTCACCAGAGCCCGCCGCAAAGCGGGATGGTCTTGCTGCGGCGGTAGTGACCAGGTCGTATCCACTAGCAACGGCTCAACCTCTCTGGCTGCTGAAGAAAGGCGCGGTACAAGGGAGTAGACAGAAGCAAGGTCGGACGTAGCAGAAGGTCGGGGCAGGCAGCAAGGATCGTAGTCAGGGGCAACGGCAGGAGGTCTGGAACACAGGCTAGGAACACACAAGGAACGCTTTCACTGGCACTAAGGCAACAAGATCCGGCGAGGGAGTGAAGGGGAAGTGAGGTGATATAGGGAAGTGCACAGGTGTAAACACTAATTGGAACCACTGCGCCAATCAGCGGCGCAGTGGCCCTTTAAATCGTAAAGACCCGGCGCGCGCGCGCCCTAGGGAGCGGGGCCGCGCGCGCCGGGACAGAACTGACGGAGAGCGAGTCAGGTACGAGAGCCGGGGTGCGCATCGCGAGCGGGCGCTACCCGCATCGCGAATCGCATCCCGGCTGGAAGCGGAATCGCAGCGCCCCGGGTCAGTGGATCTGACCGGAGCGCTGCAGCGGGGAGAGTGTAGCGAGCGCTCCGGGGAGGAGCGGGGACCCGGAGCGCTCGGCGTAACAGTACCCCCCCCCTTGGGTCTCCCCCTCTTCTTAGAGCCTGAGAACCTGAGGAGCAGACTTTTGTCTAGGATGTTGTCCTCAGGTTCCCAGGATCTCTCTTCAGGACCACAACCCTCCCAGTCCACTAAAAAAAAAGTTTTCCCTCTGACCTTTTTAGAGGCTAAGATCTCTTTGACAGAGAAGATGTCCGAGGAGCCGGAAACAGGAGTGGGAGGAACAGATTTGGGAGAAAAACGGTTGAGGATGAGTGGTTTAAGAAGAGAGACGTGAAAGGCATTAGGGATACGAAGAGAAGGAGGAAGAAGAAGTTTGTAAGAGACAGGATTAATTTGACACAAAACTTTGAAAGGACCAAGATAGCGTGGTCCCAACTTGTAGCTAGGGACACGGAAGCGGACATATTTAGCGGAGAGCCATACCTTGTCTCCAGGGGAAAAAACGGGAGGAGCTCTTCTTTTCTTATCTGCGAACTTCTTCATGCGTGATGAAGCCTGTAAGAGAGAATTTTGGGTCTCTCTCCATATGATGGAAAGGTCACGAGAAATTTCATCCACAGCGGGTAGACCAGAGGGCAAGGGGGTAGGGAGGGGGGGAAGAGGGTGACGGCCGTACACCACGAAAAATGGGGATTTGGAGGAAGATTCAGAGACTCTGAAGTTATACGAGAATTCGGCCCATGGAAGGAGATCTGCCCAGTCATCCTGGCGGGAGGAAACAAAATGTCGCAAATAATCACCCAAGACCTGGTTAATTCTTTCTACTTGTCCATTGGACTGGGGATGATATGCAGAAGAAAAATTTAATTTAATCTTGAGTTGTTTACAGAGAGCCCTCCAGAATTTAGACACGAATTGGACACCTCTATCCGAGACGATCTGCGTAGGCAAGCCGTGAAGACGAAAAATGTGTACAAAAAATTGTTTAGCCAACTGAGGTGCTGAAGGAAGGCCAGGAAGAGGGATGAAATGTGCCATTTTGGAGAATCGATCAACGACCACCCAAATAACAGAGTTGCCATGGGAAGGGGGTAAATCAGTAATAAAATCCATACCAATCAGAGACCAAGGCTGTTCGGGGACAGGCAGGGGATGAAGAAAACCAGCGGGCTTCTGGCGAGGAGTCTTATCCCGGGCACAGATAGTGCAGGCTCGGACAAAGTCCACAACATCCGTCTCCAGAGTTGGCCACCAATAGAAGCGGGAGATGAGTTGCAGAGATTTCTTGATGCCCACATGACCTGCGAGATGGGAGGAGTGACCCCATTTGAGGATTCCGAGGCGTTGGCGTGGAGAAACAAAGGTCTTTCCTGGAGGAGTTTGCCTGATGAAGGCAGGAGAAGTGGAGATCAGGCAGTCAGGTGGAATGATGTGTTGCGGAGAGAGTTCAACTTCTGAGGCATCCGAGGAACGAGAGAGAGCATCGGCCCTAATGTTCTTATCGGCAGGACGAAAGTGAATCTCAAAATTAAACCGGGCAAAGAACAGAGACCACCGGGCCTGGCGAGGATTCAGCCGTTGGGCAGACTGGAGGTAGGAGAGGTTCTTGTGGTCGGTGTAAATAATAACTGGAAATCTTGATCCCTCCAGCAGATGCCTCCATTCCTCAAGTGCTAATTTAATGGCTAGAAGCTCTCGATCCCCGATGGAGTAGTTCCTCTCCGCCGGAGAGAAGGTCCTAGAAAAAAAACCACAAGTGACGGCATGCCCGGAAGAATTTTTCTGTAGAAGAACAGCTCCAGCTCCCACTGAGGAGGCATCAACCTCCAGTAGGAAGGGTTTGGAAGGGTCAGGTCTGGAGAGCACGGGAGCCGAAGAAAAGGCAGACTTGAGTCGTTTAAAGGCGTCTTCCGCTTGAGGAGGCCAAGACTTGGGATCGGCATTTTTTTTGGTTAAAGCCACGATAGGGGCCACAAGGGTAGAAAAATGTGGAATAAATTGTCTGTAATAATTGGCGAAGCCCAAAAAGCGTTGGATAGCACGGAGTCCGGAGGGGCGTGGCCAATCTAAGACGGCAGAGAGTTTGTCTGGATCCATTTGTAGTCCCTGGCCAGAGACCAAATATCCTAGAAAAGGAAGAGATTGGCATTCAAACAGACATTTCTCAATTTTAGCATAGAGTTGATTGTCACGAAGTCTCTGAAGAACCATACGGACATGCTGGCGGTGTTCTTCTAGATTGGCCGAAAAAATTAGGATATCATCTAGATATACAACAACACAGGAGTATAACAGATCACGAAAAATTTCATTAACAAAGTCTTGGAAGACAGCAGGGGCGTTGCACAGGCCAAAGGGCATGACCAGATACTCAAAGTGTCCATCTCTGGTGTTAAATGCTGTTTTCCACTCATCCCCCTCTCTGATGCGGATGAGGTTATAGGCGCCTCTTAAGTCCAATTTAGTAAAGATGTGGGCACCTTGGAGGCGATCAAAGAGTTCAGAGATGAGGGGTAAGGGGTAGCGGTTCTTAACCGTGATTTTATTAAGACCGCGGTAGTCAATGCAAGGGCGTAGGGAGCCATCTTTTTTGGACACAAAGAAAAATCCGGCTCCGGCAGGAGAGGAGGATTTACGGATAAAGCCCTTTTTTAGATTCTCCTGGACGTATTCAGACATGGCAAGAGTCTCTGGGGCAGAGAGAGGATAAATTCTGCCCCGGGGTGGAGTAGTGCCCGGGAGGAGGTCGATAGGACAATCATAAGGCCTGTGAGGAGGTAGAGTCTCCGCTTGTTTTTTGCAGAAAACATCCGCGAAGTCCATATAGGCCTTAGGGAGACCGGTTACTGGAGGAACCACAGAGTCACGGCAAGGGTTACTGGGAACCGGTTTTAGACAGTCCTTGGAACAAGAGGGCCCCCAACTCTTGATCTCCCCAGTGGACCAATCCAGGGTTGGGGAATGAAGTTGAAGCCAGGGAAGTCCAAGGAGAATTTCCGAGGAGCAATTGGGGAGGACCAAAAGTTCAATCCTCTCGTGATGAGATCCGATGCTCATTAGAAGGGGCTCCGTGCGGAAACGTATGGAACAGTCCAATCTTTCATTGTTTATACAATTGATGTAAAGGGGTCTGGCGAGACTGGTCACTGGGATGTTGAACCTGTTGACGAGAGAGGCCAAAATAAAATTTCCTGCAGATCCAGAGTCCAAGAAGGCCACAGAAGAGAAGGAGAAGGCAGAGGCAGACATCCGCACAGGCACAGTAAGACGTGGAGAAGCAGAGTAGACATCAAGGATTGTCTCACCTTTGTGCGGAGTCAGCGTACGTCTTTCCAGGCGGGGAGGGCGGATAGGACAATCCCTCAGGAAGTGTTCGGTACTAGCACAGTACAGGCAGAGGTTCTCCATGCGGCGTCGTGTCCTCTCTTGAGGTGTCAGGCGAGACCGGTCGACCTGCATAGCCTCCACGGCGGGAGGCACAGGAACAGATTGCAGGGAACCAGAGGAGAGAGGAGCCGAGGAGAAGAAACGCCTCGTGCGAACAGAGTCCATATCTTGGCGGAGCTCCTGACGCCTTTCGGAAAAACGCATGTCAATGCGAGTGGCTAGGTGAATAAGTTCATGAAGATTAGCAGGCATTTCTCGTGCGGCCAGAACATCTTTAATGTTGCTGGATAGGCCTTTTTTGAAGGTCGCGCAGAGGGCCTCATTGTTCCAGGATAATTCTGAAGCAAGAGTACGGAATTGTACGGCATACTCGCCAACGGAAGAATTACCCTGGACCAGGTTCAACAGGGCAGTCTCAGCAGAAGAGGCTCGGGCAGGTTCCTCAAAGACACTTCGGATTTCCGAGAAGAAGGAGTGTACGGAGGCAGTGACGGGGTCATTGCGGTCCCAGAGCGGTGTGGCCCAAGACAGGGCTTTTCCAGACAGAAGGCTGACTACGAAAGCCACCTTAGACCTTTCAGTGGGAAACAGGTCCGACATCATCTCCAGATGCAGAGAACATTGGGAAAGAAAGCCACGGCAAAACTTAGAGTCCCCATCAAATTTATCCGGCAAGGATAGGCGTAGACCAGGAGCGGCCACTCGCTGCGGAGGAGGTGCAGGAGCTGGCGGAGGAGATGACTGCTGAAGCTGTGGTAGTAACTGCTGTAGCATAACGGTCAGTTGAGACAGCTGTTGGCCTTGTTGCGCTATCTGTTGTGACTGCTGGGCGATCACCGTGGTGAGGTCAGCGACAACTGGCAGAGGAACTTCAGCGGGATCCATGGCCGGATCTACTGTCACGATGCCGGCTGGCAGGTAGTGGATCCTCTGTGCCAGAGAGGGATTGGCGTGGACCGTGCTAGTGGATCGGTTCTAAGTCACTACTGGTATTCACCAGAGCCCGCCGCAAAGCGGGATGGTCTTGCTGCGGCGGTAGTGACCAGGTCGTATCCACTAGCAACGGCTCAACCTCTCTGGCTGCTGAAGAAAGGCGCGGTACAAGGGAGTAGACAGAAGCAAGGTCGGACGTAGCAGAAGGTCGGGGCAGGCAGCAAGGATCGTAGTCAGGGGCAACGGCAGGAGGTCTGGAACACAGGCTAGGAACACACAAGGAACGCTTTCACTGGCACTAAGGCAACAAGATCCGGCGAGGGAGTGAAGGGGAAGTGAGGTGATATAGGGAAGTGCACAGGTGTAAACACTAATTGGAACCACTGCGCCAATCAGCGGCGCAGTGGCCCTTTAAATCGCAAAGACCCGGCGCGCGCGCGCCCTAGGGAGCGGGGCCGCGCGCGCCGGGACAGAACTGACGGAGAGCGAGTCAGGTACGAGAGCCGGGGTGCGCATCGCGAGCGGGCGCTACCCGCATCGCGAATCGCATCCCGGCTGGAAGCGGAATCGCAGCGCCCCGGGTCAGTGGATCTGACCGGAGCGCTGCAGCGGGGAGAGTGTAGCGAGCGCTCCGGGGAGGAGCGGGGACCCGGAGCGCTCGGCGTAACAGGAATTTCCAAGAGGAATTCCACTTTGCTGTCAATGTGATTCCATTGATGACATATTTATATTGCTATAACCTTTTAACAAGACCATAACTAATGACAGGGGCAATAGTCATCCTTACTGATGTGACTTACATGCATATATGTATTCAAATATGTTTCAGCTACAGAGGTTAAATAAATAGTTTTTTCTATACCCTTTATATTTCAACATTATGGCGGAAGAGTAATAAATATTGACAAACTGCTAACTTATATATGAAGGTCAGAAGAATATATATAGAAGAATATATATAAAAAAAATGTCCAGAAGTGGCTAGTTATACATACTTTCTCCTCTGGACACTGAGGGCATGTTCACACGGCAGAATTTCTTCAGAAATTCTGCTGCAGCAGAGTCCCGTTGAATTCAACGGGATTGTGCTGTTTCCGGCATGGAAATTCTATTTGTGTAGACTCCGCATGGAATACATAGTGTAACACTCACATTTCAGAAGACAGGAACTCCTGTGGATCTGCTGGACCTGTGTGGCAGATAACTCAGACCGTACCAGGGAGCGGAGTCTAAGGTGCCGCTGGTTTTCACCAGAGCCTGCCGCAAAGCAGGATGGACTTGTTGCGGCAGGCGGCACCCAGGTCGCTACCCCTGGCACAGCTCGACCGCACAGGCAGCTGAGGAGATGAGAGGCACGGATAACAGAAGGTCAAGGCAGGCGGCAAAGTATCGTATTCAGGACGTAGCAGGAGGTCAGTAGGCAGGCGGCAGAGGAGCAAAGGATCAGATACACGGTAAGGCGACTCTCAGGAATGCTTTCTCTCAGGCACAAGGCAACAAAGATACGGCATGGAAGTGAAGAGGGTGGAGGAATTTATCAATGAGCCACAGGTGAATTACACTAATGAGCGCACTGGCCCTTTAAATCTTAAAGCTCCGGCGCGCGCGCCCTATGGGACGGGGACATGCGTGCCAGAGCAGAGAGGCTGGGGCAGGAGAAGCACCAGGTGAGTGTCGGACTGGGGCTCGCATGTGGGCGCGTCCCGCGATGTGAGTCCCAGCCCCGCCGGCAGCAGCAGGTAACAGAACCATGCGCTCACAGCCAGCGTGTGCCGCCGGAGCGCACGTAACACATAGCCGTCTATGAAACGGCACATTTCTGTGCAGTCCTAGCGGTGGCATGTTATCCCCCGCAGTGTCCGGAATGTCCGTACGGAGATTCTCTGTGCGGACATTCCGGCATGTGAACATAGTCTAACACATGTGTATCACTAAATTGCAGTGCAAATCTGAGTGCTGAGGACTTTGTAGTAAGTAGCACAACTAGGAGGGAGTGAAATAGAAGGTGAATCTGAGCAGCAACACCCAAAGGCCAGTGGCTGTGAGGAAATAGTGCTTGTGTAAGGGCGTGTTCACGTTGCCGTCAGACTTCGCTATTCGGATTTCCGTTGGTAATCCAGTCAGAACGATGGGAGTTTAGCAGAGAAGGAATAGCATTATTTCTTCCTCCTTTAAATTCCTGTAAAATTACCGGATCACTGACGGACCCCAGGCAAGTGAATGGGGTCCGTAGGGACCCAGCAGTAGCTGTCCTGTTTGCACCCAACCCGTTTCAGGGTCCGTTCGGCTCAGAAACAAAAAAGGATGGCCAATTGGACCCTTAATGGGTCGAATGAAAACATCAATATTAACTTAGCCTAAAGAGGAGTGGTAACTGAGGGAATCCTTATGTATCAGTATTATTACAGGATTTCTGGGAGATAAAAAGTGGTAAAGCTTCATGACAGTGTGAGTGCCAGTCCAGTGCTAAATGGTTTAACACAACGTCTCTTCTTGAGAAGAGACGTTTAAGGGGGGATATGATAAACGTATATAAGTATATTAATGGCCCATACAAAAAATATGGAGAAAAACTGTTCCAGGTTAAACCCCCCAAAGGACGAGGGGGCACTCCCTCCGTCTGGAGAAGAAAAAGTTTAGTCTAAAGGGGCGACACGCCTTCTTTACCGTGAGGACTGTGAATTTATGGAACGGTCTACCTCAGGAACTGGTCACAGCAGGAAAAATTAACAGCTTTAAAACAGGATTAGATACATTCCTGGAACAAAATAACATTAATGCTTATGAAGAAATATAAAATCCCATCCCTTCCCCAATATCGCGCCACACCCCTACCCCTTAATTCCCTGGTTGAACTTGATGGACATATGTCTTTTTTCGACCATACTAACTATGTAACTATGTAACTATGTAACCATCTCACTGTAATGGTGGAAACTGACTGTAGTAGAAATCTTTGGAA
Source organism: Hyla sarda (assembly GCF_029499605.1). Classification (NCBI taxonomy): domain Eukaryota; kingdom Metazoa; phylum Chordata; class Amphibia; order Anura; family Hylidae; genus Hyla; species Hyla sarda. The sequence goes on along the minus strand of NC_079199.1, from coordinate 32,965,466 downwards.
GTGGATGGAAGCTTTTAAAGCTACTTGATACAGCTTTTGCTCCATCATAGCCCTTACTACCCATGAGAACACTGCAGAACCAGCAAAACAAATCGGGGAGGCTGCGATTCTAAATGTTTGAATGGTCTGGCTACTCATGATGACTATAGGCAAACAGTGCGCTTTGCAGACACACTGTATAGGTGAATAACTACATTATTAATCCTAATCAATAAGGGATAGTTGCCAATACTGTTAAAGCATGTATGTATATAAAATTACTGACAGCATGATGGCAGCAGATTTAAAGCGCAACTGTCATGAGGTTTGGGGCATATAACCTAACCACAGTGTTTGTATGGTGTATAAATATGTCTGCAGCCTTGCTTTTATCCCTGATATTACGGCTACACTAAGAGCTGAACACTTACAATTTCATCTGCCAGGTCCCGATGTAGCTGGTGAACCTGCTTTGAAGATTGAAGTCTTCTCTTTCTTTCTTGCATCGGCTCTTGAAGTTGTAGGAAGCGCACTTTAATGCTTTCTTCCTTTTCACCCAGGTCCTTGTCTCCTGCAAGTGATGGTACATCTGGAAGGACTTCATCCATTTCTTTTGTCTTATGGTCAATTTGATCTTCAATTCTCTGAGGATAAATCATGAAAAATTATGTCCTTCAGTCGTCCGCTTTCTAGACGATTTTCAGATTTGGTGGTCAATATGCAACTATCAACAATCCCATAAAAAATTATAAAAAATTTTTTGCAACTGAGACATTGGGCAACATCAAATGACCAAGTTATTTTAAACTTTGTAGCTATTTATGTACTTGTATGTGATAGCTATTATATTTAGTATACAGCTTCATGCTAACCTTGTGTTTGTTGAGAAGAATGTTAACACTTGTCAAGTCTTTTCCATAGTCATCCGATGCCACCTGCAGCTCATAGTCATTGATCCACTGATCTAGGTCTGCAAACCTTTGTTCATACAGCTCATTGCGGTGGGCATCGAACAGAGTCTGCTCCTTCTTGAGAGTAGTGGTCTCCAGCTCATTCCACTGCCCATGTAAAGTGCTCAGCTTATCAGAGACTGTTGGTGCAAATTGAGGCTTTTCCTGTGCGAGGTGTTGTCCTTTCTGGAACAAAAAAATGCTAAGTTTTAATAAAGAAAGTGATTTATGAAAAGTGTGACATATTATTGCTTGTCAAATAAATTCCGTATTGGGGGGGAATGTGAACATTTTATCAAGAGAAGAATATTATTAAAAATCCATAGGATTTAAAAGGCATGGCGTGATATTTTTAATGGTGTGTTCCCCTGGATTTTTAAATTAGACAAAATAAATGTATTATTCATTGGAGTCCAGTCTAAACAACTATTTTTTTTGCATCAATCTACACATTCATGATGTGCATGGGCTCAGTCTATGCATCTGGACATACTCGGAATACAAGCTGCAAACAGAGGACAATTGGCTGGAACTTGGTGTGTCACATATTTATCACACAGGAAACAGCATTGGGCCTAGTGACATTACAGGCTATAACATACAGTATTGTATTGGCAAAGATAGAAGATGATATTTTAAACTCCACATGTTTTTAACCAACCGTAGTTCTGCACACATTATGAGAGATGGACGCAGTGTGTTCTCTTACAATGACTGACTACCATGGAGACCTTCTTTCACACCGCCATTAGTACACCGCAGTGTGAAGGCCACCGGGAGAGCCGGGGACAATCGCGGGAGAAAAATTACTGCATGTGCCGTCTTTTTCTCCCGCTATTCATAGCGGCGTCCGGCGGCCCCCATAATAGTAAATGGGAGCCGCTGAGACCCGTTGTTTGCCATTGCTCCCCGTCATGAGACCGGCCGTTAAAGTAAAAAAAAAGAGGCTTTGACGGCCGTTCTCGACGAGGAGCAATGGCCGTGTGTAAGGGGCCTTAGTGACTGCCAACAGGAAATTCAGTCATATGACAGCAAATAGGGCTGTCAGACAGCAAGTTCCTGTGACTGGACCACAAATTTCTGTTCTTAAATCAGAGAGGCTACTCAGAATTTCCCTGCTTGAAGAGGTTATCTAGGATAAAAAAGAAAAACAGAGCTGCTTTCTTTAAAAAAAAATAAAAAAATACTAACAACAGCACCCCACCTGTCCTAAGGCTATGTGTGGTATTGCAGTTCAGTTCCATTGAAGATGATGAAGCCAAGTTATAATAACACACTCAAACTGAGGACAGATGTGGTGCTGGTTTTTTTTTTGTCTGTTTTTCTTTTTTAAGAAATTAGCTCTGCTTTCTATTTCTGGATAACCCTTTTAAGGTATCGAGTGCATGGCTTTAATTTTGGTTGAAGAACATTTTACCTGGTCTATCTTCTGCAGCCTGTATTTGTTGGAATCAATTTCAGCCTTAAAAGCTTGGTGTTTTAACCATTTGCTGTGCAGATTGCGAGCTTCCTCATAAGATGTATCCTGAGCAGTCAGCATTTTTTCATTTATCCACAAAGTAAACTGAAAAAATAAAAATAAATATAGTTTTAGTAAAAGAGACATTGATATTGCCAAATACTTAATAGTTCATCTTGAGTTTCTGATGATATGTAACACATAGGTGATAAAGTATTTCTTTGACCATTTTTCACCCTATTTGTTAACGGCTCCTCCAGTTTTAAAGGGGTACTCGGGTGGAAAACTTCTTTTTTTTTTTTTTAATCAACTGGTGCCAGAAAGTTAAACAGATTTGTAAATTACTTCTATTAAAAAATCTTAATCCTTCCAGTACTTATTTGCTGCTGAATACTACAAAGGAAATTATTTTCTTTTTGGAGCACAGTACTCTCTGCTGACATCTCTGTCCATTTTAGGAACTGTCCAGAGAAGCATATGTTTGCTATGGGGATTTTCTCCTGCTCTGGACAGTTCTTAAAATGGACAGAGATGTCAGCAGAGAGCACTGTGCTCGTGATGTCACCAAAGAGCTCTGTGTTCCAAAAAGAAAAGAATTTCCACTGTAGTATTCAGCAGCTAATAAGTACTGGAAGGATTAATATTTTTTTTAATAGAAGTAATCTGGCACCAGTTGATAAAAAATAAAAAAAAGTTTTCCACCGGAGTACCCCTTTAAGAGTTAGTTTCTAAGACTGAGAGTATTTTGTATTATACATGTGAATAAAGAAACTAGGTGGCACTGCTAGATTCCCTTATGGTCTGCGTTCAGAGGATGCAGGTCAACGCTAAAGGCTGTGAGGTCAGAGTAAATAAGTTTGTTGTTCGGAGGTGTTAGATAATAATGTAGACTGTAGAATGAATTAGATAGAGTCAGTGCTAAGCACTAAAGAGAATTAGGCACTCACCGCTAGACAGACGACATCAGATTTCAATCGTGGACAGCCCGAACGGGGCTACAGGAACTGCGTGGGGCGCTCAGAGGCGACTAAAGTCGCCTCTGAGCGCCCCACGCAGTTCCTGCAGCGTCGACCTCTTTTGCCTAAAGACCATTATTCCATACCCCTTTAAGAGTTAGTTTCTAAGACTGAGAGTATTTTGTATTATACATGTGAATGAAGAAACTAGGTGGCACTGCTAGATTCCCTTATGGTCTGCGTTCAGACGATGCAGGTCAACGCTAAAGGCTGTGAGGTCAGAGTAAATAAGGTCGTTGTCCGGAGGTGTTAGGTAATAATGTAGACTGTAGAATGAATTAGATAGAGTCAGTGCTAAGCACTAAAGAGAATTAGGCACTCACCGCTAGACAGACGACATCAGATTTCAATCGTGGACAGCCCGAACGAGGCTACAGGAACTGCGTGGGGCGCTCAGAGGCGACTAAAGTCGCCTCTGAGCGCCCCACGCAGTTCCTGCAGCCTCGTACGGTCTGTCCACGATTGGAATCTGATGTTGTCTGTCTAGCGGTGAGTGCCTAATTCTCTTTAGTGCTTAGCACTGACTCTATCTAATTAATTCTACATATTTTGTATTATATCTAGACATGATACAGCATTGGTTTAACATTCCTAAAGACCATTATTCCATTAAGTCATCAAATGTATGAGCTAAAATAGACATTGATGAAGAAATTACCTCATCACTGTTTTCAACAAAATCCTGAAGATCAACGTGATCCTGCAGCAGGGCTAAGACCTCTTTTGCCTTCTCCACATTCACAGCATACCTGAATGAATACAACATACATCTCATCATAATTTCTAGTGGATGCAACAAAATGAGACTCCCTACAAAACAAAACAAAACAAAAAGACTAATCTAAGGTTAAAAGACAGGTCTTGCACTAATTATAAGGCAAGAAAGGGGAGAAACTAAAACTTAGCTTTTACTGATTATAGATAATAAATCAAATAAAAAAAAACAAGTGTAACCAAGTTTATAGACCAAAGTCTAAAATGGCCGAATATATTCAAAAGAAGGCTATAACAGTCCTTCCATGGATATAGTTAGTGGAAAATGGTTATCCGGAGGCTATAGATCCAGCCTCACCAATGATAACTCTAAAGAATAGTATCAATAATTATAAACCTCAACATAAGGATGCCCAACGTGTTTCTGTCACAGTGTAATGACGTCATCAGGGGTAAAACTTATGTAGTGGCCGAACTAGTGTGGTGCTATAGTGCAAAAAGCCGCACACTTATGTTCGGTCCAAGAACTCAGTATTAAATGTGAAAAATACTACTCAGTGATAGCATATCCAAGGGGAATGGCAGCCCATGATATCAGGCATGCCTTTTTAAATATTAGCAAAAAAACCCAGCCAGATGGATATGTGTTTCAGCCACGAGACCACAGGAACAGCCTTCCATGGGCATGTCAGATTACGGTCTCTATCTTTCGGCACATATGCGATGCAGCGCGTACCTGCACATAAGTGTGCGGCTTTTTGCACTATGGCACCACACTAGTTCGGCCACTACATAAGTTTTACCCCTGATGACGTCACTACACTGTGACAGAAACGCGTTGGGCATCCTTATGTTGAGGTTTATAATTATTGATACTATTCTTTAGAGTTATCATTGGTGAGGCTGGATCTATAGCCTCCGGATAACCATATTCCACTAACTATATCCATGGAAGGACTGTTATAGCCTTCTTTTGAATATATTCGGCCATTTTAGACTTTGGTCTATACACTTGGTTACACTTGTTTTTTTTTAATTTGATTTATTATCTATAATCAGTAAAAGCTAAGTTTTAGTTTCTCCCCTTTCTTGCCTTATAATTAGTGCAAGACCTGTCTTTTCACTATTTTCTTTGGGAGTTTTGTTCACATTATTATTTTGGTCCTTACTGCTGGACCCATTATTGTAAAAGCAGCTACTGTTCATATACTAATCTAAGGTTCCCAGCTTTACCTATCACGCAGTGAACCTGCTTTTTCCAAAGCTTTATCAGCAAATATGTTCTTATCTTCATTCAGTTTCACCGCATTATTAATGGTTCCCACAATCTTCTCTTCGTTACTTTCCATGATGGTCAAAAAGTCTTCATGTTTCTTCAATCTGTTTTGTGAGGCTTGTAACGTGTTTGGTAGCTCAGTGTGAGCGAGGGTGTATTCCTAAGGAATTAAATGTAATTGTTTATAGTAATATAAACAAGTCACACAAGTGCATCTCACCAATTCAGTTATATTACTTGTTCTGGGCATCTCATCGAAAAGGTAAAAAAACTGTGCAATTTATTTATGGGTACTATTATTGCAACACAATCTGCACTAACTAGTAGTTCAGAAAGTCTGGTCCTATTGAAAAAATAACCCTTAAAAGGGTACTCCGGTGAAAAACTTTTTTTTTTTTTTTTTTAAATCAACTAGTGCCAGAAAGTTAAACAGATTTGTAAATTACTTCTATTAAAAAATCTTAATCCTTCCAGTACTTATTAGCTACTGAATACTACAGAGGACTTTTTTTTTATTTTTGGAACACCATGCTCTCTGCTGACATCATGAGCACAGTGCTCTCTGCTGACATCTCTGTCCATTTTAGGAACTGTCCAGAGCAACATATGTTTGCTATGGGGATTTTCTCCTACTATGGACAGTTCTTAAAATGGACAGAGATGTCAGCAGAGAGCACTGTGCTCGTGATTCAGCAGAGAGCTCTGTGTTCCAAAAAGAAAATAATTTCCTCTGTAGTATTCAGCAGCTAATAAGTACTGGAAGGATTAAGATTTTTTAATAGAAGTAATTTACAAATCTGTTTAACTTTCTGGCACCAGTTGAAAAAAAAGTTTTCCACTGGAGTACCCCTTTAATACAACTCCTGCCTATATGCAATTTTGGACATGCTTACTGGGGTCCCCTTTTATTAGCCAAAACTAAGGGTCTGTATCATAGGGCTTTCACAGGAGGTTTGAGGGATAGGTTCCTGCGCGGGGCCGCCCTTATCAGGGTGTTCACTCCACCTAGGTATAGGTTTAGAGGAAGGGACACAATGGACCTGATTTACTACTATAAACCCGACATGTCTTGTCAGGTTGTGCGCGAGAAATTCAGTCTGTGCCGGAATTTGCTCCAGAATAGAAAAAAAAAACCCGACCAACCCTCCATTTTAAGGAGATAACCTGAAAAGGGGGCGTGGCTGTCAGGGGAAAGAGGGAGTGGCTACCAAAAGGGGCGTGTTCCTGACATTTTCACAAAAAAACAACATATTTACTAAGGTTTCCACAGAAAATGTGGTGGTGGATTTGAGCTGAAGTGCTCAATTAGATTTTTTCACAAAAGTTTTTATTAAAAGAAAAATACCTGATTGCTTAAAATGGCTTCACATTGCTTCACATCCTTCAAGAACTTCTGAAATTCAAGACACTGAGAAAGAAAATGTTCTCTATTGCTCCACATTTTGTGCAGGTCTCTCCATCCAACCTCTAAATCTCTGACCCTTTGTTCAAGCTGCTGATATTGAGGGTCAGTTTGCCCGCTTGTCACTTTGTTGCCCATGTCCACAATATCGTTGAAATCAGGTTCATGACGTTCCATGTCCTCTTTAAGTGCGAGGTGGTTATGGTATAGTTGTTCTGCTTCTACCAGGGATGTTGGTGTCTCTTCTGAAGCTGTGGACTGTTGTGCTCTATAGAGCCAGGTCTCAAAATCAAAGAGGTCAACTAAGAATTTCTGCAGCTTGCTGCTTTCCCCAAGTGAGTCCTCCTGATTTTGCAGTGCCTTCTGTAAGTCCTGCCACACGTTGTTGATGCCAATCAGTTTGTTAAATATCTCCTGTGGACGGTCAGGATTTTCATTTGCCAGTTGTTTTGCTTCTTCTTGGAGATTTATGAGTTTAGTTTCAATAGCTCCTAGATCTCTCTCAATACCATATAGTTTCCTCTGAATTGACATGACCGAAGCAAGGTCATCCCCAAGGTCCTGGATAGAATCAACCACCCTGATCTTCTCCAATATCCAGTTGTTGGTTTCCTCACACTCCAAACCAAAGTTGTGAAGGCCGAGAGCGGAGTCAACAGATTTTCTCTTACTGGCCACAATTTCCTGAAACTCAGCCCATCTGCATAAAAGAGAAAGAAATAGTCTATGCATTTATAATTCTGAAACCTACAGGAACAGCCCTTGGCCCCTTAGACCCAATACTCCCAGTACCCACAGCCTGGTACACCAAGTATTTTTTATAGAGCTCTGAGGTGTGTGTGGAACATAAGCTGGTCATACACATAAGACAGCTGTTGGCCAAACACTTGTTTGGCCAATAGCTATCCCTCCCAACCCCCATACACATGCACACTTGGCTCTATTGAGCATGTATGTGTTATGAATGGGGAAAGGTGCTGCCAGACATCTCTGGTGAAGCCTTATCTCCATGAAAACAAACAGTCCAAATCCAACATGCCCGATCCTTCACTCATCTAACATCTGGTAGAGTTAGGAGGCCACTGGATATTTAACTGGTCATACCAGTAGGTTCAGCCAACACATATCTAATGTGTATAGTCACCTTTAGTTTAGAAGCTCAATTAGAGACAAAAAACAATGTTGAAGATTATGACCTTTATACAGAGCTGTGGAATATGTTGGGACTTTATAAGCAATGGGAAATAAACACATACATATATAAATGATTACAAATAATTTGCATCACCTTGCATTCATATGGTCTTGGCCTTGCTTTACTTGCATTCTGTTGGGGTGTCCACTTTCAAAGAGAGCCTCAGATGCATTATTCACATTTTCAATCTGGGAAGCCACTGTATTCATTTCTTGGCCCAAGGTATTGAATCTAGAAAAAAAAAAGGCATCAATTGTCAAATCTGCTCTTCAGCTGCAATGTAGAAACTTCCAATGATACAATTATTCAAAAAGCATTCCTCAAAAATAAATAATATTCTGGCAGCCAATAATAGAGGGAGCATAGGAGCCTGATGCATACTCTGATAGACCGAACTCAATATTAAGAAAATATGCTGTAATCTCCTAAAATATATTTTACATGACTGACTATGCAGAACATACTCTGTATTAGAAAAGAAGAGCTTCCATCACTTTAAAGATATATAAATATATGTTTGAACTTAAAGGTGGTTTTACATGCTGTGCTATTGGCCCATGACCCCAGCTAGTGCATGCGACTATAAACTGTAGGCAGGACCTGGACTTGCAGCTTTAAATAGAGGCGACTCCCGGAGCAGCCCGGGGTTATCAGTGAAACTGTTCTACCACATCCTAATAACATGCCACTATCTTATACAACCCCAGTATATAACACCAGCATTCAAATCTCTCTGACCTAGCCAAATTAGAGTAATGTTGGTGGGAAATCATTCATGCCAATTTAGCCTTTGCGCTATTAACCCCTAAAAGACCTGGGGTTTTTCCACTTTTGCTTTTTCCTACTTACATTTAACCCCTTGGGGACGGAGGGTTTTCACGTTTTTGCACTTTCGTTTTTTCCTCCTTACCTTTTAAAAACCCTAACTCTTTCAATTTTGCACCTAAAAATCCAGATGATGGCTTATTTTTTGCGCCACCAATTCTACTTTGTAATGACATCAGTCATGTTACCCAAAAATCTACGGCGAAACGGAAAAAAAATCATTGTGCGACAAAATTGAAGAAAGAAATTCCATTTTGTAACTTTTGGGTGACACCTTCTCTTTATTCTGTAGGTCCATACGAATAAAATGATACCCTACGTATATATGTTTGATTTTGTCGTATTTCTGAAAAAAATAATAACTACATGCAGGAAAATTGATATGTTTAAAATTGTCATCTTCTGACCCCTATAACTTTTTTATTTTTTCGCATATGGGGCGGTATGAGGGCTCATTTTTTGCAATGTGATCTGAAGTTTTTGCATTGATAGGACTTATTTATCGCTTTTTATTCATTTTTTCATTATATAAAAAGTGGCCAAAAATATGCTATTTTGGAATTTGGAATTTTTTTGTGCGTACGCCATTGACCGTGTGGTTTAATTGACAATATATTTTTATAATTCAGACATTTCCGCAATACCACATATGTTTATATTTATTTACACTGTTGTTTTTTGGGTTTTTTTTTAAATGGGAAAGGGTAGTGAGTCAAACTTTTATTAGGGAAGGGGTTAAATGATCTTTATTAACTTTTTTTTTTTCACTTTGCACACACTGAACTTTTACATTGATCTTTGTTATCTCATAGGATAACATTGATCAATGATTCTGCCGCTTGACTGCTCATGCCGGGATCACAGGCACTGAGCAGTCATTCGCCAATCGGACACCAGGAGGCAGGTAGGGGGACCCTCCTCGTGTCCTACAGCTGTTCGGGACGCCCCCTGAGCTAGCTGGCATTAGTTTAGTTTCACTTTAGATGCGGCGATCAACTTTGAACGCCGCGTCTAAAGGGTTAATAGCGCCCTGCGTTATAGAACGGGAGCAGACTCAGGACGTACAAATAAGCCCTGGGTCCTTAAGTGGTTAAAAATATACATTTAAAGGTGTTTTTCAGTTTAGCAAATCCATTTTCATTTACACTGCTAAAGTGGTCCTGTCAGCAGGAAAACAGGGGTGTAAATAAGTCGATGGTTAGATAAGGCATACTATTTTTACTTCTATAGTCTTCTCTATCAGTAAGATATAAGCATTTTTATTTTATGCAAATTAGAATCCAGGGGGCGATCCCCATCACAACAAGAGCCAGTCCAACCCATGGCCTTCTTATTTAGCAGGTATCAGTAAAACCGGTTGGGCAAATGCATGAGGGCCGTCAGGTGGTGACAAAAAGCACATAGACTGGCTAACCCAGGTTTCTTGAACTCATTGAGGAACACTCCCTGGTCACTTGAGCCTCATTTGCATATTAACAAATAGTCTTATATCTCACTGATGGAGATGACTATTGAAATGAAAAAAACTGCACTCATGATACTAGCTCTATCTAGCCATGGGCATATTTACACTTATTTTCCTGCTTTAAATGGATCCAAGCATTACATTTTACCGTACATAATGCTTGGCAACACGTTTTATATGGTAAAATCTTTATCCTCAGGGATGATGAGGATATGAAGTAGTTATAAGTAGTCTCTTGGGTGGGGAGCGGCAGGACTAGGTAAGCACAGATCCCTGCCCAGGGGACTACATACGGGGCAGCTGGGGGAGACTTTATAACTTCATATCCTCATCATCCATGGGGGCAAAAAACGTCCCTCAGGGATGGTGAGGATAAAGATTTTACCATATATAAATTCTACTACTTGGTTCCCTTTAAAAAGAGTTCTGCTTTAAGGAGTTATGAGTACATGGAGGGAGCCCTTGCTAAGTTAACCACAGTTAAGAGGGGTCACAAAAGTTCTCTCTCACTCTGAAGGTCTTGTCCTGTATTAGGCAATGTACTGAAGTGAATTCTGGTTGATGCTTTTTTCCCCTGTAGTGGCTGTACATGGAAATTACAGGATTTTTTCTACAGATAAAAGCAGATTGCTGGGGATCTAAGCAAATGTACAAATTGTGATCTATTCATTGTCAAGAGAAGTTTTTAACAGGTAAGGTTCTCCAAAGAGGAGAACCCCATATATATATATATATATATATATATATATATATATATGTAATGCATCTAACAATGAGTTTTTATCTTTAGTATAGTTTTAATTGTAAAGCAACTAAAGCATCACCTATGCTGGACAACCCCCATGTCCTCCAGGGATTCAGGAATCACCATCTTTCCCAGCCACTTCTCTTTTTCATCCATCCACATTTCACAGGAATCTATTTCTCCAAGAATTGTGTAATACGCTAGAGTGTCTTGAAGTTTTTGGGAACGCAGGTCAGCAAGAGATGCCAGGTCAGAATAGAGAGCCTTCAGTTTTTGCAGTCGACTGTCTATCTCAGGAGACGTCTTGTATTCTTCTGGGAAGGTTTGAACTTGTTGGTTAAGACCTTCTAAAACCTTCCTGTTCAACACAATGTCATCTAGAAGATCTTTATGTTTCTTTACCAGAACATTGGTGGAATATTCATCATGACCTATGTCGTCTGTTTGCAGGATACGGTACGAGTCCTGCATCCTTGCAGCCAGTTCATCAGCATCAACCTGGAACTGGAAAAAGTTTTCAGTGTCTCGTAACACTTTGAGGCGGAAAGCCGCTAAATCCTTCAGCTGTGCCCACTCGTCTTTAACACTGTCGATTCGTTCTTGGATCTTCGGTGAGTCTGGGTGCTTGTTGGCAATCATAAACTCTCCATCATTGATGACCTGTTGTAGATTAGATTCAAGGCCTTTGAGTTCATCTTCAAAAGCTTTATGCTTCCTCTGTAGAATGGAAATGGTGGTGAGATCTTTTCCAAAGTCCATAGAAGTATAAATGTGTTCTTTCTCCTTTATCCATCTTTCTATCTCATCCATGTCTACGAAGAACTTCCACATGTGTCTACACTGCAGCAGTTGAGCTTTCCGATGTGCCGCCAATGCAACCAGATCTTGGTAACACATTTCTAGATGGTTAACTCTGTCTTTGATCAGCTGTGGGTCACATGGCTTGTACCCTAGAAAGTGCAATGACATAAGGTTAATATAAGTGTTATGGTAATACCTTATGAAGGAATGCTTGGCTCTATACTCTCAATAACTTATTGTCACTGTAAGTTCTTTCCATGATGAACAATGATAACACACCAAAATCCTGAAAACAGGAAACAGGCAAAAGCACAGTGTAGCCCCCCCTAAGTTGTGGTTCAGACGTCAGAGGAATGCATAGTGGGTAGCATGGTACCGCGAAAGAAGCAACCTAGCTGTTTCTAAGGCTATAAAAGTCTTGGTTTTGAAAGCTTGAATGTTGCAGATTCAGCCATAGCTGGGGGTTAACCCTGTACAGTGGGGCTAACCCATGTACAGGCTACCTAACACAAAAGATGTGGCATGTAAATTTTTTCTTTCTACGATGATGATTTCAAATTTATACTGAAAAAAATCTGTAGTGTGAATTGCCATGTGAATTTCTATTGAGAATATCAGGGAGTGAAATCTATGTAATTTTCACATGTATTTTGAAGCAGAATCTGTGTCCACAAGTCCCTAACACATTGTGATAATTTTGAGATAAGAACATTTCTCCTACCTTCTTCCATGACAAACTTCTGCGTAGCTGTTTTATAAGACATCACTTTTTCCTCCTGTGCTGCTATGTCGGCTTCAGTTAATAGATGTTTTTGCAGCAAATATTCCACTTCATTCAGGTGTTTACCAAAGTCCGGTGATAAAAGCCCATTCTAAAAAAATAAATATGTTCACTTAAAATGTTGTCATATTGCAAAACAGACGACATACTCAAATAAACATTCTGAAGCATGCAAAATACATGTTTTGGCCAATGGAACAGATGCACATTGGTAAAAACTTAAAAGAGAATCTGACAGCTAGTTTACCTGCACTAAACCCATACTGGGTGTCAGGATCCGGGTACTGTGAGGATACTGGTGGTGGATCCTCTGTGTCAGTGGGGTGATGACATGTGCCATACCAGGGGAACGGAGTCTAAGGGGTTACTGGTATTCACCAGAGCCCGCCGCAAAGCGGGATGGACTTGCTGCAGCAGGTAACCCCCAGGTCGTTCCACCCGATAGCGACTCAACCCCGACTGACGGCTGAGACAGGCGTGGTACAAGGGATTAGGCAAGAGCAAGGTCGGACGTAGCAGAAGGTCAGGGCAGGCAGCAAGGATCGTAGTCAGGGGCAACGGCAGAAGGTCTGGAACACTGGCTTGGGACATACAAGGAACGCTTTCACTGGCACAATGGCAACAAGATCCGGCAATACTGGGAAGGGGAAGTGAGGTAATATAGTCTAGGGCACAGGTGAAGTTACTAATTGGGCCAGGCGCCTATCAGCGGCGCACTGGCCCTTTAAATCGCAGAGAGCCGGCGCGCGCGCTCCCTAGGGAGCGGGGCCACGCGCGCCGGGACTGGACAAACGGGGAACAGGTCGGGTAAGCAGGCTGGGATGCGAACCGCAAGCGGGCGCGTCCTGCATTGCGGGTCGCATCCCCGCCAGAGACACTAGCGCAGCGCTCCTGGTCAGCGGGTCTGACCGGGACGCTGCGACAAGGTAAACGCTGCGAGCGCTCCGGGGAGGAGCGGGGACCCGGAGCGCTCGGCGTAACACTGGGTTATTGGAGGCGGGGAGCTGGCTGAACGAGGTCCCATGTCTCCTACATAATCCTCAATTGGCCCCACCCCCTTAATAATTATGCTAATGAAAATTGCAGGTAAGCGCACAGAGAGCTCACCCGGGACCTTTATCAGAATAATCAGCTTTGTATTTAACTGGTGCTGCTCTACACACTCAGGCTAAATACTCCCTATTAGTATACATACAGATATGTCACAAATACCCAGCAAAACCATGAGTGAAAGATGGCCCTGTTCTTCGCATGTGTTTAATTGTCTCTGTCTCTCTTCAGACACTCCCTCCAGAATTCCCTCTACATAGACTTCAGTGAGCTGATCCATCTTTAAAAAGAATTTAGCAGCGTTTCAGATTGAATAATGAGTTTAGGATGGAGGAGCAGGGAAGGAGCCTGATAAGTGTAGAAAGAGGCATTTTTACTAAATAAGATAAATTGCAAAGTTTCTTATATTTGCCTTTACTGGATTTGTGCAAAGTTTGTTGAAAAGCTAGTGACCATTTAAATTAAAGGGGTACTCCACGACGTCACACCCCCTCCCATAGACTTGCTGGCCGTTACATTACGAGGGGCGTGGCCGACCCCCACAGCGTGAAAACAACGTTCGGAACATTTAGTTCAGAGCGCTGGCCAGTGGAGTACCCCTTTAGGCTGCCTACAGTTACTGCAAGGGGGCAGTGTAGGAGATTACAGTATACTATTATAAAAAGAACTTAATAAGAAAACATTACACATTAACCTCTTAAGCTCCAGAACACTGGACTTAAAAATAACATGGAGTTAACAGATGGCAATTCGCTTTAATTGCTACTAAAAGAAAACTTAATAGTCAGAGAGGATCTTCATATCTGTTTTAAAGACAACCCTAATTTATACATTACCTTCATTTCATCCATCCAGGTAACAGTATGTAGCATGTCCTGGAAAAGAACTTGAAGCTCCAGATTCATGTTGAGTCTTTGTCGCCGGTCATGAAGTCGCTCAAGGAGATATTGCCAGAGGCGTACAATGTTGTCTTTCCTGGCATTGATCCTCTTTATGTCATGATAATTCTCATTCTCCAGCTCTTTGGCTACATTTACTATTGCCTGAATACGTCCTTCATAGGCAAAGATGTCTGTCTCAATAGCTTCATGCTTCTTCTTGGATGCTTCCACCAAATGCAAATCATAACCAAAATTATCCTATGGTAAAGAAGATTTCAGTGTAAAACTATTTGGCAGTTCCACCCCCCAATAGAGCATCTTAAAATGATGCAATAAAGCAGAAAATAGAATGGTAAAAAAACATTCAGATTTCCCATTTGTATAAGCCTTAGGGTATGTTTACACGGGGAATAGCCGTGCGGAATTCTGCAGGAATATTTCCTGATTCCGGTGTCGCCAGAAAGAATAGACATGTCTATTAGATGGCAATCCATTTCTGAGTGGTCTTTGCGCCTTTCAAATGTGCAGAATGTCTGCCCATTTTGCCGAGTGGACATTTCGCACATTTTCCTACCGTATGAAAATACCATTAATAGGAAATTCTTGAGTTGCAACTATTGGTTAGTACATCAAAGTAACAGGATTTTACAGGTATGTTGCTGGTCAATATCAGTACACTACTATTCACTGAGGGCTGGAGATTCTATGGGATAGCGTAGACCTTGTCTTGTTGCTTGTGTATGTATTTTGATATTGAATATATTGGAGATAATTGTTTGGGTATTATTTTGAAGGATTTGAACAAATATTGGGCCTAAAGCTATCAAATATGTATGGCCAGCTTTATAATATAACTGTAAATGGTGGAAATCTGAAATACATTGTTAAGACCAATAGCTATTTACCTGAGAAATTAGATGCTGATTCTCCGCCACCCACGCTTCTCTCATTGCCGCTTTGCGATCCAAACGTTTGGCCAGCTGTTCCAGCTTCTCCTGTCGAATCAGCTCATTCCTTAGTGCTGTCTCACGTTCATGTTCAGCTTTCTCAAGTCGACCCCATGCCTGTATTTCAGAGTGTAAAACCATGACAGCTGAGATTTGTCCCAGATGGGTCATCTTGCAGTTCGTATTAGAGCTTGAAACTAGGTCATGTTCTAAGGTCCTATACTATAGATTTTACTTTTGAGTGAAAACCACTGAAATGTTTCTTTTAGTTTAGCCAGGAGACTGGTCTGAATGTGATGATGCACCACAAAATATTTAGGGAAGATAGCTTGGTGGCTATGAGAAGTTAGAATGTGGTACTCTACTACAGTAGAAATAAGGGGGCAGAACCACATTGGTAGGAATAATCTATCACAGACTTCCACCTTATCCAAATGTTGTACAAAAGAGGTGAGTAGTTTTATATGTTCAATTAGGTACCACACTACTTTTATGGCTTCCACACTTAATAAAGCCATTAAAGGGTTTGTTCGGGAATTAAAAATTTTTTTTTATATGGCGGGGGTGGTGTAAAAAGAAAAAGGAAGTGATACTCATCTATCAGGCTTCCCGCAGCTGCCACTCTGACACTCCCGATTCCTGATTACCACCGCTTCTCTCTGGGTCCTGTGACATTTCGTCCCCACAGAAACTGCCCATTCAGCCAATCACTGGCTGCAATGAAGTCCAGCATCAGTCATTGATTATTTGAGTTGGCAGTTTTAGTGGGATAATGCGTCACAGAAACAAAGAAGAAGCAGTGACAAGCAGGTAGCATCAAAGCAGGAGTTTAGGATATGTGAGTATCACTTCTTATTACAAAACCCTCAGCTATATACAAAATGTTGTCTATACTCAGGCAACCCATCTAAAGTATGCCAGATCCTTTTTAAACAAATCCTAAGCAATCTTGACCAATCCCATTGACTTTCAATGGAGTATGTCAGCTTTCATTCAGGATTCCAATGTTTCAAATAATGTATTGTTGGCTATTATCAGGTATAAAAGATGACACAATATGAGTATTTTCATGGCAAAACATAAGAGACACATATTGTCTTACCCTATTGATGTCGGCCACAAGCTTGCCATCTCGCGGTACATACACTTTCTGTTTATTTTCCCTCATCCTAGACTGTATGGTGAACAGCAGGACCTCTAGTTCCCCTTTTTCTTTAAATCTGTTAATTAAATTGTTAGTTTTCTGTTAGTTAAGTTTTATTTCCCTTTAGACATACGCAATACGTGGTGTTTGCTCATTCACCATAATGATGGTTACAAATATAAGTACCATTGCTAGACGTGAACTTACTTTGGTGGTTTTTCTATGGTCCTGTAGGCACTGAATGACTGCAGCTGTTGTTGAACACCCAGCAAAGAATTGGCAAACTTCCAGTTTGTGAGAGCGATGATGGTTTGTTCAATCCATGTCAGCAAGTCTGAAGTTAGTCTTTCATATTCATATATCATCTTATCTGTGTCCATAACGTTATCCAGAACCTAAAGAAATAACATATATATCATCATGGAGACTATGTAGAAATTGTATAAGTCAACAGATAAATACTTTATAGTCACCAAAACCCCTAAGGTGGCCATATACTTTATATAGAAGTAGTTTGGTGATTGAACAACCATTGACGGACCAATTGTCCAATTGTTTGATGAGTCTATACTGACAATTACAGCTGTTCAGACTAACCATACATGATGAAGGGCACTTAGGAAAGAAAAAAATATCTTTCTGGGAACTTTCTGGAAATTTCTATTGGACGTTTTGTCCTGAATGTTCGATTATGGTCTTTCCTGAACAAAAGATATTTCCTCCTATTATCGTCTATAAATTTCAAACATAGCTGGCTTCATTGATCAGCTAGTTCGTTGTTAAATTTCACCCAACAAATTTTGGTTGAAATCCCCTGTTTAGGGTGTATTTACACATAGAGCATCTTGCGCATATTTGATGTGTACGAAACAAAGCGAAGATAGTTATCCAGCTCACCCTCTGTTGCTGCGCTCGGACTGGACCGGGAATAGTCCGTGTAACATGCAGAAAAAAGGAAATGTCCAGCGCCAAACTCGTGCAGAGGAACTTCTTTATTGTGGTGCCATAAGAAACAACAAGGACTCAGGTGAAGTGAAGCGTTTCGGCCCTGCGGGCCGAAACGCGTCACTTCACCTGAGTCCTGCAGTCCTAAAGCTGCAGATATCAATGTAAACTAAATGACTGAACACAGCATAAAATCTGCAGCTTCAAATCCTGCACATCAAATATGCACAGGATACTGTAGTTGTGAATTGATCCTAAATGTGTATGGGCACTTTTAGAAATCACTGCAGATGAATGCTAGCCATTGCCAGTGATGTATAGCAAATCTCCTGATGTAACTTCTTGGGGACCATCAGCAGTAGGTAAGCAGAGTAGGCTAACAGAGCGCTAGAGAAGAGCAATGTGCACCTCTCCAGATTGAGACAGCTTGATAGGAAGATATTAAATTGGTAGCTTCATTGTATGAAATGACAGCAGCATAGTCTGTACTGGTAAGTGTCCAGGAGGTGGAGCTCTTTTTGTTAGGTGTATGGAGCTTCCTGTGTGGAGTTTCCCAGCCGCCACTCTTCCGCTTTGACTGATATCTTTAGCAACCAATCAAGAGACTCCTAGAGTTGTCAGTCATAGCAGAGAGGAGAAGTTGGGTAAGTAGTCATTACAAAGAGCTCTGGGCACCTACCCTGAAGTGCCCGCATTCTGGGCATTTGCTTTGGTGGTGACCGGGATATTAAACACAGTTTTTTTTCAGTCATACAAGTTCTATAATCACAACAGTAGATATCTTTCTACCTCCCTCCCTAACCTCTATATGGGTCTCTGTCAGCAGTTTTGATGGCTCTTTATAAGGTAAATCCCATTTCTAGTTAGTTTAGGATAGTTGCAGTACCACCTTTTACAACAACAGCCTCCTGTGCCATAGAATATAAGAAAACAAAACCTGTGGAAGACAAGAGTACATCAAGTTCAACCTATATCCCTACTGTGTCAATCCACAGGAATACAAAAACCCCTTATGGGGCAGATGTCAATTGACCCATTCAGGGGGGAAATGAATCCCTACATCAACCACTGATGTTTAAAAGACAATAAATGTTTGATGAAGCTTCGCCAACAACTAGTAAACCTCTGATACCAATCAAAAATAAATCGCAGCCAAATAAATCGCAGCCAAATAATCGCAGCTTTCCCTGTAATAGGATGCATGTACACATATCATGACGTACATAAAAAGTCTTAACAAAAGACCTACCTTGCCAATTCTTTTACCTTCCACGGCCAAAGCCTTCATTTTGGAGAAATAGTGGTAAAAGGCCACCACATACGTTATAATGGATTTCTCATCAGGATTTTCAGTGTAGACATCTACGACACAAAGTTGAAAACAACTTGGCAAAAGTACAACACACAAAAGGGAATTTACATAGAAAACAATACAGGTCTTTTACGAGACACAGAAGCTACTGGTAGTTATGGGTAAGGATGGTGGGGGAGTAGGTGTAGGAAACGGAGGCTGAATTGGTATGCACATAAATACGTATTGGCACGGAACCATCAGTTCTTTATGAAGAAAAGGTATGTAAAGGTAAACTAAGGATAAAACGTTAGGACAGTGGTTGGCACAGGAATAAATCATTCAGGAACATGAAGACTTTTGTCCAATTAATACTGTATAGGAACCCTAGGAACCGAGGAATGTTTATCTAGCTGGTGGAATGACGGATTAGATGCCAGCTCACATTTAATAGCTATTCACACTGGCATCCATAGGGTACTTTGTATACTCTACACTGGGTTCATCTGAACCAGTAACCCTCAATATATAACACACCGAATCTGTATGAAATAGAATGATGCCAATGACAGCTCTAACTAGAAAAGGAACCACAGTCCCCGGTATCAATTTTATTCTTAAGGGTACGTTCACACATACAGGATCTGCTGCATATTTTCGCTGCAATACTTAAGTTAATGGGTAGCAAAATCAGCTGCATAAAATATGCAGCAAAAATTTGCAGCAGGTCCTGTATGCGTGAGCGTACCCTCAGTCTTGTTCACACACTGTGGATGCAGAGAGCTTCATACATTTGTATTGGTGACAGGAAAGGGTCTTTATAGTTCTCCTTCATTTATATAGTCGTGGGTTCCCTATGAGGCATAAAGTAACAAGATAGTATTTTAGTAAGAAAAGAAAGCCAATCCTAGATGTCACAACCGGTCAGCACAGATACTCTCCTACTTTGACCAGATATTTGGACAGTGCTAGCATGCAGCTAAATCTTTGGACCCAAACATGTAGTTCTTGTAGCTCACAAGTAAAAGGAAAATCCAACATCTTACAAAAACCAACAAGTCTTGGGAAATGTTTTGCCTTTAAAGAGTACCTCTCATCAAATAAACTCTTGATATATTTTAGATTAATGAATGTTGAATAACTTTCCAATAGCATGTTAATGAAAAATATATGCTTCTTTCTATTGTATTTTTCCCAATCAGTCCTGTCAGCAAGCATTTCTGACTCATGCTGGAGTCCTAAACACTCAGAGCTGCCAGCCTGCTTTGTTCACAGCCAAACAGGCTGTGAACAAAGCAGGCTGGCAGCTCTGAGTGTTCTCCTTTGTGAACAAAGCAGACTGGCAGCTCGTAGTGTTTAGGACTCCAGCATGAGTCTGAAATGCTTGCTGCCAGGACTGGTAGGGAGACCCCTAGTGGTCATTTCTTCAAAGTGGAAAATTAAATAGAAAGAAGCATATTTTTTAATAACATGCAATTGTAAAGTTATTCTGCATACATTAATCTATAATATATCAAAAGTTTTTTTGATGAGAGGTACCCTTTAATCATTGCAAGTGAAATCCAAGTCCGATTTTAAGAAAATATAAAAAAAAAATCAGCATGGATTTCACTTACATTTAGAGTATTTATAAATTCTATGCTGTGATTCTTCAAAATAGAGAGAAAGGTGCTCCTGACTACCACTGCAGATCCATGTTGTACATCCAAGTAATGTGACTCTGGACTCTGGATCAGCAGTTGTAGTGAGGAGCACTTTTCCCTCTATTTGGAGGAAATACAGCCTAATGAATTTAGAAATGCTCCAAAGGCTCCATCACCACATCAGTCTTGATTAAGGACAATACATTGCTCAAATAAAGATGTTAGATTTTACTTGTGAGCCTATATAATTGTAAACCCTGCCCCCTACACTGTTGGAAGACATAGTATTCTTAAAGGTGTATTCCAGGAAAAAAACTTTTTTTATATATATCAACTGGCTCCAGAAAGTTAAACAGATTTGTAAAGTACTTCTATTAAAAAATATTAATCCTTTCAGTACTTATGAGCTTCTGAAGTTGAGGTTGTTCTTTTCTGTCTAAGTCCTCTCTGATGACACCTGTCTCGGGAAACGCCCAGTTTAGAAGAGGTTTGCTATGGGGATTTGCTTCTAAACTGGGCGTTTCCCGAGACAGGTGTCATCAGAGAGGACTTAGACAGAAAAGAACAACCTTAACTTCAGAAGCTCATAAGTACTGAAAGGATTAAGATTTTTTAATAGAAGTAATTTACAAATCTGTTTAACTTTCTGGAGCCAGTTAATATATAAAAAAAAGTTTTTTCCTGGATAACCCCTTTAATTCAATAGATGATATTCTTGTACAATTCTTCACATTGGAGTAAATAGGGACACAGAGAACATTATATAAAGGACAGTGCCTCTTCCTACTCACAAATCTATAGACATAACTCAATGTAACTTACCCTCTGGATCTAGGAGCTGTGTTATCCCCAGCTGTCTATCAGCCACGGTAAATGCATTTTCCAGGTTATATTTAGCGTTTGATTTCTTCAATTTATCAAAGTTGATCAGATTGGGCCTGATAGTAAAACATTACAGAGGTTATTGTATTACAATCTGCAGGGCAGCACTGGAGCTGCTTCTTCCTAAACCTGTCTTGGCTTTTTAATAACCTAGGAAACTAAGAAAACATGGAAAATCTTGGCATATACAATGCATACCACTTTTTTTTACTGCCATCCTGTTCATATACAGTGATCCCTCAAGATACAATATTAATCGGTTCCAGGACGACCATTGTATGTTGAAACCATTGTATGTTGAGACCATAACTCTATGGAAACCTGGTAATTGGTTCTGAAGCCCCAAAATGTCATCCAAAAATAGGGAAAAAAAAAGTGAGGATTAAAGAAAAATAAGTAGATAACTAATATAGATAAAGCAAATCCTTACATATAAAAGTAATAAAGATCTGCTCGGAGCTGTAAATCACTGTCTATGTCAGTGTTTCCCAACCAGGGTGCCTCCAGCTGTTGCAAAACTACAACTCCCAGCATGCCCGGACAGCCGTTGGCTGTCCGGGCATGCTGGGAGTTGTAGTTTTGCAACAGCTGGAGGCACCCTGGTTGGGAAACAATGGTTTATGTAGAGGACAGGAGCTTCTTCAGGGTCCTATACAGTACACACAGTGTCCCAAATGGAGCCGCCCTTACTTGGTGTCCAAAAGGAGCAGCTAACCCTGGCACAGGTAAGGAGTAGTACAGAACTTGTAGTTCCTCCCTGTACTGTAGGGGGCGCTACCAGACCGCCAGTCGGTGCATGCACTTCAGTAATACAGGTGATTTACCAGTGAATGTCCATTCTGATTGGTTCCTCCAGTTGTGACACGTTTCACAGATCCTGACTGTCTGTACATTGTATGTTGAGTCCGGTTTCAAGTTACCATGGTCCAAAAAAGACCATTGTATGTTGAAACTATTGTATGTTGAGGCCATTGTAAGTTGAGGGATCACTGCATGTCCAGGAAAGATAGGTTCCAAATTGCAAGGATGGCATGTTAATGTAAGCCACTGGTCTCCAACCTGTGGCTCTCCAGCTGTTGCAAAACAATAACTCTCTACATGCCAAGACAGCCAAAGGGAGTTCTAGCTTCATAAAAGACCACTACATAAACATAGATTCAGGGGAATAACTAGTGATTGGGGGACCCCACAGCTAAATCTGGAATTGGGTACATCTCAACTTGCTTGGTCTAAGTGTATCCCACCTACCTGTGTTTGTGGATGAGAGCATTGAAAGCCAATCCATCCTTCCAGCTGGATGTAAAGTTGGTGACATTGACATTTGGATATCTATAATAAACATAATTTTCAATAACATTCATCATTCAGTTAAGTTGTTCTTTATTTAAATTCTAACCTTGAATGATTAGACCCAACAAGGAGTTAGCTTTCTTAAAAGAAATGTAAACATTTTGGAATCAGAAATCCCAATAATGGTTTGCACTTATTCCTGATTTCCAAAGAAGTTCAACGTTTACTCTTGTTTTCAAGTGTCCACTTTCTTCTGTCTATATCTAAGGAAAGTAGATCTCGAGATCATTAGATCCTTATATGTAACAGAAAATGGGTATTTCCGATGGCCACAATTTACCTCACGCCAAACGCAGACCACGATTTTCAGTCCGAGTCAAAAATCGGATCCCCTGAGAAAATGACCAGATCATGGTCCCTAGCTGACTACAATCAGGTCCGCAGCCCCATAATAGTTAAAGGGGTATTCCAGGAAAAACCGTTTTTTTTATATATCAACTGGTTCCAGAAAGTTAAACAGATTTGTAAATTACTTCTATTAAAAAATCTTAATCCTTTCAGTACTTATGAGCTTCTGAAGTTAAGGTTGTTCTTTTCTGTCTAAATCCTCTCTGATGACACCTGTCTCGGGAAACGCCCAGTTTAGAAGCAAATCCCCATAGCAAACCTCTTCTAAACTGGGCGTTTCCCGAGACAGGTGTCATCAGAGAGGATTTAGATAGAAAAGAACAACCTTAATTTCAGAAGCTCATAAGTACTGAAAGGATTAAGATTTTTTAATAGAAGTAATTTACAAATCTGTTTAACTTTCTGGAGCCAGTTGATATGTATAAAAAAGTTTTTTCCTGGAATACCCCTTTAATAGCTCCGTGCCTATCCATGCACAGATACAATTTCAGGCGATTTGAGCTTCTGAAATCGTATCTGTGCATCGGAAGGTCAGATCGTGGTGTGAATGCAGCCTGAGCTCACCCCAAACCACTCTCCCTACCTACTTAAAAAATTCACCCTAAACAGCTGCCCTAACTGGTCCCCACTTTGGACTAAGTGCATGGTGCATCAGAAAATTCAGACAGGCCAGGTCAGCAGCACACGGGTGGATAGGTACCAAATCAGCAGACAAGGGGTTAATCACAGACAAAGGAGTCAAAGTCAAGGACCAAATGGGGAGAGCAGCACAGTGCAAAATCAGAAGGCAGTGGGAAGTCAGGTCATAAGCAAAGGTCCCTTCATAGGCAATAGCACAAGGTAACAGGAAAAGAAATGCTAGTAAGGGGATACATTTACAATAAAAGGCACCTGTCTGCAACAGATGGCAAGTTTAAATATCCCGCCCTCAGGAGGTGTGAGGGCCAGCACCGCCAATGATTGGCCTGGCAGCTCATATGCCAGATTGGTTGGTCGGCCTAAAAGTAATCTGACACACGTCTCAGCTGAGCAGAGCTGGTCAGCAGAGGGACACAGATGTGCTCCCGGAAGCGCCCTGCAGAGATCGGATACGGTGCAGGAGCAATGGTAGGTACGTTTCTGACACTACATCGAAATCACTGCTTTGTTGTGTATGAAACCACCCAAAAATCCACTGCTACTTCAAAATGCATGAGTGGTTGTGACTAAAAAGTTTAATACTTTTATAAAATATTGAGATCAATAGTATGAAAAAATGTGACCATGATATGTGGCCGTGACCATGCTCACCTTTCAAAGAATAGAGGTACTTATGGTGGCTTTATACACAAGGAAAAAAATACTGTAGTTTATGATGCAGGAATTCAGCCAAAGCCAGATTGGCATTTATTGGGAAATATAAAGAAAGGACTTTACAGCTCCTTCCCAGAATCTGCTTCTGGCTTTGGCTCCAATGGCTGCACCAAAAACTGAAGAGGTGTTGTTCCAAAAATGTGTGAAGCCATCCTTGAGTGTTGATTTCTATAAATATATCCAGAAGCATTGCCTGTGATTCTTATGACTACTGAATTTACATATATGTCAGGTACCCCACATTCATACTCACCCCGCTGTCTTCATCTGGCACCAGAGCAGTAAAGCATCTTTAGCAGAACGAGTCTCACTGCCTTTTGTCTCCACAATAATGTCTTGAATCTACATTGATAGAGACCAAAGCCATTGTATAAGTTACCTGAATCAACATAAATACTGTACCAGAATTTATATAAAGAGAAACTAAAGCCATTTTATAGGGTTCTTGTATTAGAAGTTCTGTGCCAGAAGGTTTGGTGCCATATCACATCATGATATACAATTCATGGAGCAGTTAAACAAAGCAAATATTGTATAGTGATACATGAAATGATAATAAACAGAACTGGAGTGAAATAATACATACCTGGAATCGTAATATAATGGTCCAGATGAGTCCAAGTATTAACCTGTGATTACCATTAACAATGTCATGGGGACCGATATTTTCTAGGTGAACCTTCTGTTCTCTCAGAAAATGAAGGGCTTTGTCTACATTTTCTAAGCAGTGAATTCTCATGCGTCCTTTAGTCCGTCTTGGCTGTAAAAAATAATGTGGATAAAAGTTATTTTATTTAAGGTAGTTTACTGTTTAAATTCACTATTAAGTATTACTATGACATGAAACTTAGGGAGACAATGTGGGAAAAAGCCGGTACAATGGAGGCGCTGCTCAAATGGCGAAATTACAGAAATACTCAGGTGGTGCAGGGTAACGAAATTTTATTGAGAGTAATAGGACAACGCGTTTCGGCATCTGCTGATGCCTTCCTCAGGTCCACTTAACAGTTCCCAAACTTCATTGGTGTTCAGTGTGAGAGAGCTGGATAATGATCCTGTCCGGCTTCCGCACCGCTGATTGTATGACATCAAAGGCACCTGTCATACCAGCAGCGGTGCGGACGCCGGACAGGATCATTATCCAGCTCTCTCACACTGAACACCAATGAAGTTTGGGAACTGTTAAGTAGACCTGAGGAAGGCATCAGCAGATGCCGAAACGCGTTGTCCTATTACTCTCAATAAAATTTTGTTACCCTGCACCGCCTGAGTATTCCTGTAATTTCGCCATTTGAGCAGTGCCTCCATTGTACCGGCTTTTTCCCACATTGTCTCCCTATATTGCATATCGGCTTCTAACCTAGGAGTCCGATGCCGGTGGGAGTGCTGCAGCTCATCTAACATAAGGGCTGCACAGGTCAAAGTGCGGCTCTTCTAAGGTTGGTATATCACTATTGGTGTGGTGGAGGGTGCACATCAGTGAATATACTATCTCAGGGAGCGCCCCCTGTATCTTTTTTTCTCTACCCTTGCATCCTATGACATGAAACTATCACCCCCACCTTTTACTGTTGTTTCCCCTAAACATGAGCTTTTCACTCCAACTTGAGAGTTTTAGGAACTAATTGGGAATTTATGGCAGGCCAGAAACCTCTCCAGAAGGAAAAAGTACCCATCTGGAGACAGCTGTTTCGGGGTGTTGCCCCTTGTCAGTAGAAAACAGGGTGTTCTGGCTTAGCTCCTGAGAGGCCTGTTGACGTAGGTCAAAGGGGTAAGATTTCTCCTTGAGGAGAGAACTATTAACAGTTTGTGGAGATTCATAAATCATGACCATCCCACCAATGGCACCATAGGTAACCAACTTCTCCTTGCCTTGTCACTGCTCCAGTCTGGAATACTTACCAGCTGTTCGCCTGACAGCACCTCTAGAAGCTTTATCAGCATTCTTCCATCTCTTAGGTCCAAATAGAGATCAGATATACGACAGCTCACAAACGCCAGATGTGAGTTCACCCATTTTGTAAATGTCTTCTTTTGCACTGCTTCACGTTCATCTGAAATACCATAAGTATGAAACGTCACTATTTCAAATAATACATCTAAATGGAACTTTTAAATTATACACAGAGGAGCAGATTGCTTCATAGTCTTTAGATGCCACATCCCACCAAAATGGATTTTACACTGTCCCATGAATGTTACATAAGGAAGCCGTCTCTAGGATACAATTGTGCTAATAACATTGTATTAATACACATTCTCAGATATATTCAGGTGGAGGGCTCTGACAATGTTACCTGCAAGGGCTTTAATTCTTGATCTTTCAAACATGCGAGCAGAACTGTTATCATTGTCCAGGTCATCTTCTGTTGCCTCCCATCGGGAGTTCACCAAGCTGTACTGCTGCTCAATTTCCACATTGTCAAAATCGGTGGTCTGCATTTTCTTCTTCTGTTGCTTGGCTACTTTCCAACATCAATTGCTCTTTCCTGCAGAAAAACATTGTGGATAGTAAGTAAGAGAGTAAGAGAGAGGACTTTAGTGCATTCGACTTATAATTCAACAGACATTTCCTGAACATTCAGGCCAATCTTATATTGCATATCTCCTATTTTAGGCTGGATTCACATCACGTTTTTACCAATATGGGACCGCATACAGCTAGGGGGAGCTAAAACCTTGTGCTCCCGTATCCCTGCCGTATGCCGCCCATATGCAATTCATTTCAATGAGCCAACCGGAGTGAAATGCTGACTCCGGTCGGCTCATTTTTGCCCCGTGTGTTGTTTTCCACCGGACCTCAAACCGTGGTCGACTACGGTTTTAGGTGCGGTGGGAAAACCACATACGAGCCGACCGGAGTCAGCGTTTCAATCCGGTTGGCTCATTGAAATGAATTACATACGGGCGGCATATGGCATGGACACGGGAGTGAAAGGTTTTAGCTCCCCCTAGCTGTATGCGGTCCCGTATTGGTAAAAACGTGATGTGAACCACAAGTAACGAAAAAAGTTAAAGTACAGTTCTGAAACAAATTTACATTACATCCCTGTTTCCCCAGATGTTTTTTGTTGCCTGGGATACATAGAGACCCTATAGGCACTTCTTTGATCCTATGCAGCTCCCATTCATTGTGAATTAAGCCACCAGAACATCTAGGGCCTCAATATTTAAAACTATAACATGCTTTACAAAGTCCAGAAATGCCTTCTTTACTCTCCTTTACGTGATGGTAGTGCGCCAACAGTCAAGGCAGAATAACAGGAAGTCAGAGCGGCGTTCCGGAAGTATGGTACACGCCAGCCCCATATATAAACACCTACTCTACACAGTAACATTAGCCCCCTGAGGAAGGAGCAAAAGCATGCTCAGGGTCCAGGTGCAAATCCAGCCACTGATATGGGTGAGTGATTACATACTTTAATATTTAACTACAGGGACAGGAAGGGTGATAGTGACCCCTATATGGGGATAGTAATATGCCACATGGTGCCTCCCATGATGCCTAGTCTCTGAGCCATACCTGATATTAATGTGATCACTGCATATGGATGATTCCCATTTATTGGTACACAATACTGTAGCTGCTTTTGCATTTCTGGCTTGTTTACGTCTGTAATTCTGGCTTACATCATTACTTTATTGGGATACTGTTTTTAAAGTGTAATTTAATAAAAGATACTTTTTAATTATCTAAGTGGTAGTTAACTTGGTTTTTTCTGTAGTGTAAAGAGTCTGGTAATACCAAGTTGTTGATATATACATATATAATGAAAGTCTAAATAGTTGCCGCATTAGTATGCATGAGTATAGAGGCAACGGCAGAGATAGCTGGTTGGAGCTATATAGTATAATGTAGTGTAGGGAAAAGTAGAGAAGGAAAAGTCAGTAACAACTTTATAAATCCATTCTCACACTATAGATAGAAAGGTCAAACTACTTAACTGCTTCAAGGGGGGGGGGGAACTCTCTATATTTATTCTGCTATGAACAATAGATCAGTGGAGCACAACAACCTTTGCCCAAGGGCCACAAACCATTCTGTGTGGTCCTCAACCATGTAGCCACGGTGTGGTCCTACAGAGAGAGTGGGATTCTAGACCTCCATCTACCCTGCCAGAAAAAAAGTAGAAGAGAAGTAGAAGAGATGCCCCACTCTTTATAGTTGTTAATGGGATTTGTGAAATGCTCAGCTGTTTCAACAACTCCCTTATTCTACATTGGAAAGAGCCACATTTTTGCATTGTCTTCTGCTTCTCTCTTGGGTGTTAAATGGGGGAGAAGGGGACCCCAATTGTCCTGATAGGTGGGAGTACATAGAACAAAACCAATCTGACATGTATGGCATATCATTCTGATACCGTAAATTTGTTATATGGTGATACCCCCTCAAATTTGACCAAGCCCTTGCAAGTGGTTTAATATGACAAAGTCACCCTCAGGCCAAAAATACCAACCTGCCTTCCTAGTAAGTGCTTCTATTTCTAATTTCTGCAAGTCAAATAGAATTTGGCCCCAACCTGATTTCGATCTACTTCCTAGTACCTCAACCTCTGACGCAGAAATTGCAAGACCAAGTGCAAGGAGCAAAAGAATAGAGGACTAGAAGGATGGTGAAGGAGGTAGTTGATATTGAAATAAGTAGCTGATGGTGAAGGAGGTAAATGATGATAAATGAGGTAAATAATGGTGAAGGGGGTTGGTTTTGCCAGGAAGTGTTGTTCCTGATAGTGAATCAGCACCAAACAAAGACAAGACAAGTCCTTTAGAAAAAGAGATGCAGGGGCTTATAGTTAGGGGTGCTAAGAGGTGGATACAGTTAACATACTTCAATTTTGGTTATGTTTTAGGAATACACCTGGCTTTGTGATATAATAAATGCAGACTCAAGAATATGTTTGCTATACCGAAAATTTACTTTTCACTCCATTTTCACTCCATTTTATCCATGTAACATGGAATCGTATGCTAGTCGGACACCTCTTGGGAATGTTATTTGTAAGCAGTTTGTTATTTGTAAATCAGTTTTAGTCTATTAACTAATGGTAAACATGAGCGTAGATTGTACACTCACGGTCAAGAGATTTCACAATCTTTCCTGTAAGGAATACTTTCTTCCTTACTCCTTACGTTCCACTCATGGCTTTCTAATATTGGAAAGTGATGAAATATGAACCTACCGTATATATATTTGCATGTTCTAGTTCAAGGCAGTCAAAATACAATATATATTGGTTGTATTAAATACATTAGTAATAGTAAGGGTCACCTTTTAAAAATACTATGATCTAATAAAATCAATGTAAAAAATACACTGTATTTTTAGGTGTCGTGCATAACATCAGGCTCTTTCCCCTTAAATATGCACAAATGACTGTATTCAGAGGCAGAGATATAGGCAGATCACAGTATAAACTCTCTGATGCAGCCCTTTGGCTGGGATTCCACTGTATGGTGTTTTGGGGGGTAAAATGCTGCAGCCAGATGTTAGATGGAAGTCAATAAAAAAAAAAGTATGAAACTCCAGACCCACATGGCATTTTTTCATTTGGTATCTCTTTACCCCTCTGATGTTTTTAGGCTCTGGGGGCTAGTTTTCCAAAATCGCAGCATATTGAGGTTATGGTGTGTTTTTAGTTTCGGTCAAAAATGCTGCAGCCAAAAGTTAGCTGGGAGTCAATAGGGAACTAATAAATGTTGTATCCATGTGCCTTTTTTTGTTGTTGTTTGTTTGTTTTTTGTAATTTTTTTTCCCCCTTTGTGGCATTTTTAGTCTCAGTAGCTGTTTTTCCAAAATTGCAGTATGTTGGGGTTTTGTCATTTTTTACCCATAGACTTCTACTGCAGGAAAAGAATAGCTCCAAGAAAATGCAATGTGGATTTCCAATTGGTCTGTTTTTTGTTTCCAAATATTTAACAGAAATCTTTAAGTCACATGATGAGTCACATGAATAAAAAAAAACACTGCAGGGGATAACACACCAATAGGAAAAAAATCTCCTATACTAAAACCGACTATTTAAAAAAAAAAAAATTATAAGAATAATAATTAAAGGGGTATTCCAGGCCAAAACTTTTTTTTATATATCAACTGGCTCCGGAAAGTTAAACAGATTTGTAAATTACTTCTATTAAAAAATCTTAATCCTGCCATAGTTATTAGCTTCTGAAGTTGAGTTGTTGTTTTCTGTCTAACTGCTCTCTGATGACTCACGTCTCGGGAGCTGTGCAGTTCCTATGGGGATATATTCTCCCATCATGCACAGCTCCCGGGACGTGACATCATCATTGAGCAGTAAAACTTCAGAAGCCAATAACTATTGGAAGGATTAAGATTTTTTAATAGAAGTAATTTACAAATCTATTTAACTTTCCGGAGCCAGTTGATATATATAAAAAAAGGTTTTGCCTGGAATACCCCTTTAATAATAAAAAAAACCTGCATCTTGGAAGTGAAAGAAGAGGGTTTTTGTGGGGGTTTTTTTCTGGTCAAAAAAACACAGCGCAAAAGTCTTGTGGAGAAGCAGTCTTTAGATATGCAAATATGCAGTGGAGGAGAAGGGAACAGCTGCAGTAAGGTCGTGTTGTTCCGGAATTTCTGTGCGGAATTCTGCATTGGAGACTTCTGCTGGAGATTCCGGAGCAGCAGAGTCCCATTGAATTCAACCGATGCACACAGCGGAATTTCTGTGACAGAAACATGTTTCTGGCACGGAAATTCCATTTTCCGTGTCCACAGAAAGAATGAACCTGTTCATTCTTTTGGATGACTTTGCGTGGAATGCATAGCCGCCAATGAGACAATGCATTCCCCTGCGGTCTTAGTGCCAGCATATTGTGCTTTAAATTCTGTGCATTAAATATGCATAGGATACTGTACGAGTGAATACACCCTTAATTTGGTTTTCCGCAATTGCTTGATAATGGTCCTTCAGGTGCTGGTCGTATCTGGCATGTATGGGATCCACTAGGTTCTCTTCCAAATCTGGTGTGTGAACATTTCCTTTATGAAAGCTTGGTCACTTGTGAAGACTGGATTACAGTATAAATCTCATATAGTAATCTCACTGGTAGAAGGTAGCCAAACAATGCCCTAACCATGAGTTGGTACAAGGGGTAAGTTGATTTGGCAGCTACATAGGGCACCATTTAGGAAGAGGGCCACACTGAAACACAATGCTAGGGACAAGGAGAAGGGATTGGGGCATTATCAAACAAAACCTCTGTCTTGGGCACAAGGATGTGATATGAAATTATGTGAAAATATATTTCCCAACATGAGATACTGAAATATAAACTGTCCTTTGGTTAGTACCATCCACTGTTACAAGTTGGCCAGTTCTGGGAATGAGGTTATGTTGAGTCGCTGCTGTCTGATAACACTACGGTGACTACTTACACAACCCTGGCAACACTTGATAACACTGACTACGAGTAGGCGAGGAGGAGAACAGCTGAACACTTCCCAAAAGTGACGTGAGATGTGAGTGGATGACATACACATTGATTGATTCATATTCTATATACCTTTTAATAGCATGAATGGGGACATTCAGTCATCCCTTCCACTCCTTTTCCTTAAAAAGGGATTTGTATTTCTGGAATGATGCTTTACAGATTTAACCCCTTAAGGACCCAGGGTTTTTCCATTTTTGCACTTTAGTTTTTTCCTCCTTACCTTTAAAAAATCTTAATTCTTTAAATTTTGCACCTAAAAATTCATATGATGGTATATATTTTACACCACCAATTCTACTTTGTAATGACATCAGTCATTTCACCCAAAAATTTACAGCAAAACGGAAAAAAAAATTATTGTGCGACAAAATTGAAGAAAAAACGCCATTTTGTAACTTTTGGGGACTTCCATTTCTACTTGTAGTACACACAGTGGGCTAGACAATGAATAGAACAATGTCCATGATTAAAGACTTCCATTTCAACGCAGTATATTTTTCGATAAAAATGACAGCTTCTTTTTATTCCGTAGGTCCATACGATTAAAATGATATCCTACTTATGTAGGTTTGATTTTGTCGTACTTCTGAAAATCATAACTACATGCAGGAAAATGTATACGTTTAAACTTGTCATCTTCTGACCCCTATAACTTTTTTCTGCGTACGGGACGGTAAAAGACTCATTTTTTGCACCATAATCTGAAGTTTTTAGTGGTACCATTTTTCTATTGATTGGACTTATTGATCGCTTTTTATAAATATTTTCATGAAATAAAAATTGACCAAAAATACGCTATTTTGGATTTAGGATTTTTTTTTTGCGCATACCCCATTGACAGTGCGGTTTAATTAACAATATATTTTTATAACTCGGACATTTCTGCACGAGGCGATACCACATATGTTTATTTTTATTTACACAGGTTTTTTTTATGGGAAAAAGGGGGTGATTCAAATTTTCTATTAGGGAAGGAGTTAAATGATCTTTATTAACTTTTTTTTCACATTTTTTTTGCAATGTTATAGCTCCCATAGGGGGATATAACACTGCACACACTGATCTTTTACATTAATCAATGGTTTCTCATAAGAAACCATTGATTGATGATTCTGCCGCTTGATTGCTCAAGCCTGGATCACTGAGCAGTCATTCAGCGATCGGGCACCAGGAGGCAGGTAAGGGGACCCTCCTCGAATCCTACAGCTGTTCAAGATGCCGCGATTTCACTGCGGCGATCCCGAACAGCCTACTGAGCTTACCGGCATTAGTTTACTTTCACTTTAGACGTGGCGATCAACTTTGAATGCCGCGACTACAGGATTAATAGCGCGCAGCACCACAGGTCCCAACCGTTGTTAGAGGCCGGGCCTGACCCGCTATGACGCGGGCCACGCCGTGACCCCACGTTATAGAAAGGGAGAGGACTCAGGACGTACAGGTACGCCCTGGGTCCTTAAGTGTTTGATAAATATTGTAAGGTCTTTCTGCCATGCTCATTTTCCAGAATACACCTGAAGTACTCAGAAACACTGAGGATATTTTCACACAATAGAATTTATGAGCTGTATTGGGCGGAAAAATTCAGCTTGGAAATCCTGTTGCAATGGGACTCTGCTGTACTGTGCATACAGATGTTTCTGCCGCGAAAATTCTGATTACGGTCTCTGTCAGAAGAATGAACATGTTTGGCGGAATCCGCTCAGAGATTAATTGCTGTCTATGAAGACGGCACATTTCTCAGCAATCCTAGCACCAGTGGAACATGCTACAGTAGGGCAAAAAAGTATTTAGTCAGCCACTAGAGATGAGCGAATCGAAGCGGACAAATCCGAATTTGTTACGAACTTCATGAAAAATTCAATTTGCAACGAATGCGAATATCGCCGCAATCCTATTGCCAGAATCGCTTAATTAAACTCCATTTAGTGCGGTCCAGGCTCTAGGGCATCTAAAATGGAGGATCCACATGTGAGGACATGGGGCAAGGAACTCTGGGAAGGCAAGGTGGGATGGCGGGTAGGTAAGATGAGCCTCAATCACATGCAGGATGCAGCCTATCAGCAGCCAGTCACCCCTGTGATGTCACAGCCCTATATAATCGGCAGCCATATTGTGGCCAGTCACTTCATTCATAACAATGCAGAGAGAAAGAATGGACAGCCTGTGTGTGGTACCCAGAAAAGCTTTTTCCAGCAGAGTTTCACCTCCTAGTCACATCAGCATTCTGGTGAACAGAGAGCAGTGCTTTTTTTCACTGAAAATGATTTTTACTGCAGCCATAAACCTCACAATCACTTTCTACAGCATTGCATTACAGAGAGGGGCAGAGAGCTTTGTGTTGCCTCATACATTTCAACAAGCTGCCTCAACTTCATAAACCTTAGCAGAGGAGGCAGGAATATTTTTTCAGTGCAATTCTGTGTCTTTGTTCCACAACAAATCATCTGCTGGTTATACTAGTCTGTAGACAGTATAAAACCCAGCAGTCCATTTCTAATAGTCTTTGACAGAGTGCAACTTTGGGTTTAGTACACAGCTTTTGTGTGCTTCAGCACTGTTATGTACTGCTGGTGTTGGGCTAAAATAAGTTTTTTTAAGCGTACTGTAGCGCCCTCATAAGTGCATACCACATACCTACATCTAAGTAGTGTACTATTTTATAGCTATTAATCTGTCAAGGGCCTACATACTGTGAAAGTCCAGGCAAAAGTACTCACTGGCCGGTGTTGTACTCAGATACTTTTTTAAGCGTACTGTGGCACATTTTTCTGCCCCCATAAGTGCTTACCACATACCTACATCTAAGTAGTGTACTATTTTGTACCTGTTAAACTTTCAAGGGCCTAGATACTGTGAAAGGCCAGGGAAAAGTAATCACCAGCTGGTGTTTTACTAAAATATGTTTTTTTAAGCGTACTGTAGCGCATTTTTCTGCCCTCATAAGTGCATACCACATACCTACATCTAAGTAGTGTACTATTTTGTAGCTGTTAATCTGTCAAGGGCCTAGATACTGTGAAAGGACAGCCAAAAGTACAGACCTGCTGCTGTTCTAGACAAATACTGTTTTAAGCGTAGTGAAGCGTATTGTACTCCCCTCATATACGCACTAAGTATGTTAAGCAGAGAAGTGCCAGGACGTGCACAGAGGAGTGACAGAGGCCTAAATTCATCAGGCAGAGGTCACTGCAGACTAGGGGCGAGTGGTAGCAGGAATCGCAGCGATATCAGCTAGCAGTCATGTCTCGACCAGCAACCCCTCTGCCGTCATTGATTGGTTAACACGGTCATCCACTTCATCACAAGTGACATCTGATACCCCAGTCAACAGTCACAACCCTCAGTTGGCACGGCCCGGGAGCAGTCCCTGTCCTTGTATTGCCTCTGTCCTATGCTGTTCCCTCCCCTAAAGAAGTATCTTATGCTGTGGGTTCAGCTCCACTATTCAGTGAGGAAGATCTAATAAAAGACAGTCAGCAGCTACTGCCCAGCCAAGAAGTGGAGGAGACATCCGCCGCTTCCTCCGCTAGGAGGGCAAGTAGTGATGAGGAGAGGGATGTGGGAGGTGGTGTTGGCAGCGTTCAGGGTCCTGAAGCAGACACTGTTGAGGAACCTGAGGAAGACATCAGTGACATGCAGACACTTGTTGATGATGATGAAGCCGATCGCAATTGGGAGCCGGGTGCAGAAGGGATTTCATCAAAATCAGGAGAAGAGGAGAAGATCAGGTTGCCCGTGAGGCAGCAGCTGAGCCAGCAAGGTGGTAGCATGATTGGCAGTCAGCATGGTGGCAGAAGTGGAAATTTTGAAGCAAATGTGCCCGGGGAGACCACCTGCTTCGCGGCAGCCTACCTCCCCGGGAGGTAGTGGAACAGGGGTTCCTGGAGACAGCAGCAGTACCAGTCAATAAGTGCAGACTGTTGGTGGGAAAATTAGCTACTCGGTGGTGTGGCAGTTTTTCAGCAAGCATCCGGAGGAGGTTAACATAGCCACATGCAAGATGTGTTGGCAGAAGGTGAAGCGGGGCCAGGGTCCCAATGTTGGCACCACGACCCTGCGTCAACATATGCTGCGCCACCATAAAGCGGCCTGGGAGAACCGTGGCTCCGATGTAGTGGTCCAGCCTGCTGCATCACCCAGTGGCACGCCGCTCCCTCTTTCAGCCAGCCATGGCTCCACCACCTCAGCCGAAGGGAGCTGTGTGTCATACCCTCCTTCTGTCGCTCCAGATGCTCCTGCTCCTCCTACTTTTAGTCAGTCACTCCCCCAACAATCCATCAGTGAAGCCATGTCCAAGAGACAACAGTATGTGCCCACTCATCCAACGGCGCAGAAGCTGAATGTGCTCCTGTCCAAGTTGCTGGTGATGCAGTCCCTCCCTTTTCAAGTGGTGGACTCTGTACCTTTCAGAGAACTGATGGCTTGTGCTGAGCGAAGGTGGAGAGTGCCAAGCTGTCATTTCTTTGTGAAGAAGGCAGTACCAGCCCTGCACAATTTTGTGGAAGAGAAGGTGGGCCAGTCCTTGAGCCTGTCGGTGTGTACCAAAGTGCATGGCAGCGCCGACGTCTGGAGCTGTAACTATGGTCAGGGACAATACATGTCCTTTTATGGCTCACTGGGTGAATGTGGTTCCTGCACAGCTACAACACCAACTTGGACAGGTCACGCCACTTCCTCCTCCACGCTCTCAGGCCCTTAATCCTGTGACAGTGTGCAACTCCGCCTCCTCATCCTCCACCGTGTCCTCAGCTGCCCAGACAAGTCTCAGTGCCCCTTCAGCATACCATGTGTGCAGGGCACGGCAATGTCACGTTGTTCTTCACATGGTTTGCCTTGGTGAACAGAGTCACACAGGAACTGCTAAAAGTAATTCGTAAATAAATCGGAGCATGGCTTACTCAACGAAAACTGGAAATGGTAACCATGGTGACTGACAACGGGAAGAACATCTTGTCTGCGCTGCAACTGGGAAGGCTGAGCCATGCGCCCTGCATGGCACACATGTTCAATCAGGTTATCAAGCGGTTCCTGAAGTGTTCCCCCCATTTGCAAGACATCCTAACAATGGGAGGGAAACTTTGCATGCACTTCAGCCACTCGTACACCGCAAAGCACACCCTCCTTGAGCTGCAGCGTCAGAACGGTATCCCCCAACATAGTCTGATTTGCAACGTTGCCACACATTGGAATTCCACCCTCCATATGTTGGACCGACTATACGAACAGAGAAAAGCCATCACCGATTTCTTGATGATACAAGTGGATAGGGGGACCCCCCTGTGTAACTTCAATGTGAACCAGTGGCAGCTCATATGTGACACCAGCCATTTGTTCAGGCCCTATGAGGAAGCCACATTATTAGTAAGTCGCCAGGATGACGGGATGAACGACATCATTCCACTGCTTCATTTCTTACAACACGTGTTGGAAACGATGGCTAATCAGGGCAATGGAGACGTGGCGCCTACATCTCTCGGCCACATGAGCCCTGTGGGGGCTGAACTGGAGGAGGGGGAGGGGCACAGTGGAGCACAGTTTAGGTTTTGCCAAATGGGCGTTTTTTCTAGTAATCTGACCGGAGAGGAGGAGCAGGAGCAGCCAGAGGAGCAAGAAGGTTATGAGGAAGGTGAGACAGAGAACCCAGACTCACCGTGGCAGTATGCAGTGGAGATGGAGACAGAGAGTCCCTCTGAGTCACCTACACAAATAGCAAGATGCATGCTCACTTGCTTGCGTAGTGACAGCACAATTGTCCCCATTCTGCAGCGGAATGTCTTCTGGCTCTCCACCTTATTGGACCCTCGCTACCGGCACAAAAGGGGGGCCTTTTTCACACCCACTAAGAGGGAGGACAAACTGACCTATTACAGAGACATCCTACATAGTCAGTTGGCCGATGCCTATTTGCACCATCGTCCATCCTCTCACAGGTCTGACTCGGGGGGACCTCTGCGCTCACCTTCCACTGCCATGGCTGCTGGGGAGGGGAGGGGTGGGGTGCCAGGAGCAGTACCATCTCCATCAGCAGCAACCTGAGTCTACAGTCGCTGATGAGTACCTTTCTTCACCCACATAGTGAAGCAACTCATCAGCAGATGGTAGACCTGGAGCAGAACCTGAACCAGCAGGTGGTGGCATACCTTGACATGCCCATGCCAACACACCTTGAAGATCCGCTGGACTTCTAGGCAGCCAAACTTGATTTGTGGCCGCAACTAGCAGAGTTTGCCCTGGAAAAGCTGTCCTGCCCAGCCAGTAGTGTGCCATCAGAGCGGATGTTTAGTGCTGCGGGGGCCATAGTGACCCAGAGGAGAACTCGTCTGTCCACGAAAAATGTGGAGAGACTGACCTTTGTGAAGATTAATCAGACATGGATCAGCCAGGATTTCCACCCACCAATGCCTGATGCATCAGAGTAGATTGACCATGGTGCCACACCAACACTTCACAAATATGGATAGTGGCAAACAGATT
This sequence comes from Hyla sarda, assembly GCF_029499605.1. Lineage (NCBI taxonomy): Eukaryota > Metazoa > Chordata > Amphibia > Anura > Hylidae > Hyla > Hyla sarda. The sequence goes on along the minus strand of NC_079199.1, from coordinate 32,927,089 downwards.
TAAGTCGCTGTTCCCCAGTTACAAACATTCCTCCACATCAAAACTTTTTTCACCCACCTTCGTCACCGGGTACTGGTATTGCCACCCACCGCACCACTCTGTCACTGAGTCACTTTCAGGACTCCCGATGCTGCTGCTGCCACCTCAAGGCTATCTCATCCAGCCACTATATCATCTCCTCGTGCTTCTGCCAACTCCAGACTGTGCCATGCAGCCACTATATGGTCTCCTCATGCTTCACCACCTCCAGGCTGTGCCATTCAGCCTCTATATGGTCTCCTCATGCTTCAGCCAACTCCAGGCTATGGCATTTAGCTACTATATGGTCTCCTCATGCTTCAGCCAACTCCAGGCTGTGCCATTCAGACATTATATTGTCTCCTCATGCTTCAGCCAACTCCAGGCTTTATCATTCAGCCACCATATGGTCTCCTCATGCTTCACCACCTCCATGCTGTGCCATTCAGCCACTATATGGTTTCTTCATGCTTCACCACCTTTAGGCTGTGCCATTCAGCCACTATATGGTCTCTTCATGCTTCACCACCTCCAGACTGTGCCATTCAGCCATTATATGGTCTCCTCATGCTTCAGCCAACTCCCCGGCTGTGCCATTCAGCCACTATATGGTCTCCTCATGCTTCACCATCTCCAGGCTGTGCCATTCAGCCACTATATGGTCTCCTCATGCTTCAGCCAACTCCCGGCTGTGCCATTCAGCCACTATATGGTCTCCTCATGCTTCACCATCTCCAGGCTGTGCCATTCAGCCACTATATGGTCCTGAGGCCCTATGGTCATCTAAGTCACATTACCTGTGGAATTATCACAAGAATCCAATGAAACAGCTTGGAGCGATAATAATGAACCATAACTGATTAAATGAAACATTCACACTTTCATTGTCAGGGGGGCGCTGAGAGGCAGGGGCTGGAACATGTGGTATCTCGCATGGCGGAGGACCGCCAGCTCGATGCTCACCAGAATGGGTACTCAAAAACTTTTAATAAATTCTAATTCAATTAAATAAAATAGTGAAGTGTAGAAATATGGACAGAAATATGGACGGCACAGCCCATAGGCCATAGCAGTAGATTGTGACCCCGGACCGGAGGAGCGGTGGACGGAGCACTGAAGTGGGGCAGTACACAGGCATACAGCCTCCAGCCATACACTGTATATGGCTGAAGGCTGTATGTCTGTGGGGGAGCTATACTGCACCTAATGTGGGGAGCTATACTGCACCTAATGTGGGAAACTATACTGCACCTAATGTGGGGAACTATAATGCACCTAATGTGGGGAACTATACTGCACCTAATGTGGGGGAACTATACTGCACCTAATGTGGGGAACTATACTGCACCTAATGTGGGGAACTATACTGCACCTAATGTGGGGAACTATACTGCACCTAATGTAGGGGAAACTATACTGCACCTAATGTGGGGAACTATACTGCACCTAATGTGGGGGAACTATACTGCACCTAATGTGGTAGAACTATACTGCACCTAATGGGGGGGAACTATACTGCACCTAATGTGGGCGAACTATACTGCACCTAATGTGGGGGAACTACAACCTAATGTGGGGGAACTACAACCTAATGTAGGGGAACTATGCTGCCAACCTAATGTGGGGGAACTATACAAAAAAATATAAAATTGTGCTATTCTGATCCATATAACTCTATTTTTCTTTATATGGGGATGTATGAGGGTAATTTTTTTTGCACTGTGATTTGTAGTTTTTATTGGTACCATTTTTGTTTTGATGCAACTTTTCAATTGCTTTTTAGATATTTTTTATGGTATTTGAAGTGACCAAAAAGTGCAAATCTGGTTAGTGCACTATTACGACTTTTGGGGCCCCACTTTTGTCGAATGACACCAGAAAGAAAATTGTAGACCTGCACCAGGCTGGGAAGACTGAATCTGCTATAGGCAAGCAGCTTGGTGTGAAGAAATCCACTGTTGGAGCAATTATTGGAAAATGGAAGACATTCAATACCACTGATAATCTCCCTCGATCTGGGGCTCCCTTCAAGATCTCACCCGTGGCTCCAAAATGATCACAAGAACGGTGAGCAAAAATCACAGAACCTGCAGAGAGCTGGGACCAAACTAACAAAGGCTACCATCAGTAACACACTACGCCGCCAGGGACTCAAATCATGCAGTGCCAGATGTGTGCTTAAGCCAATACATGTCTGGGCCCATCTGAAGTTTGCTAGAGAGCATTTGGTTGATCCAGAAGAGGATTGGGAGAATGTCATATGGTGAGATGAAACCAAAGTAGAATTTTTGGGTAAAAACTCAACTCGTGTTTGGAGGAGAAAGCTGAGTTGCATCCAAAGAACACCATACCTACTGTGAAGCATTGGGTGAAAACATCATGCTTTGGGGCTGCTTTTCTGCCAAGGGACCAGGACAACTGATCTGTGTAAAGGAAATAATGAAGGGGGCCATGTATCGTGAGATTTTGAGTGAAAACCTCCTTCCATCAGCAAGGGCATTGAAGAGGAAACGTGGCTGGGTCTTTCAGCATGACAATGATCCCAAACACTCCACCCAGGCAACGAAGGAGTGGCTTCGTAAGAAGCATTTCAAGGGCCTGGAGTGACCTAGCCAGTCTACAGATCTCAACAATATAGAAAACCTTTGGAGGGAGTTGAAAGTACGTGTTGCCAAGCGACAGCCCCAAAACATCACTGCTCTAGAGGAGATCTGCATGGAAGAATCGGCCAAAATACCAGCACCAGAAAACCTTGTGAAGACTTACAGAAAATGTTTGACCTCTGTCATTGCCAACAAAGGGTAAATAACAAAGTATTGAGATGAACTTTTGTTATTGACCAAATAATTATTTTCCACCATAATTAGCTAATAAATTCTTTAAAAACTAGACAATGGGATTTTATGGATTTTTTTCTCATTATGTCTCTCATAGTTGAGGTATACCTATGATGAAAATTACAGGCCTCTCTTTTTAAGTGGGAGAACTTGCAGAATTAGTGGTTGACTAAATTCATTTTTTCCCATTGTATTTGCGAAAAGTCTGCCCTTGTTTTCCCCTTTGTCAACATAGCCTTATCCTGCTTTATTGCTTGCTCATCCTTTACACTGCAGCTAACTTTCAGCTGCCATGATCAATGGTTTGTATGAGCCATGGAACCAGAGAAAGGTGGCACCAGCAAGGAATCAAAAGAAGACCATGGGTCGCACCTCCATTGGGGAATATTAATGTGGGAAATTAGTTAGGTAAAATGAAGCAGGCCATATAGCTGGTGGCATGAGGTAGGGCACTTAAATAGAACAATATAAGGGGACAAGAGAGCATGAAATTGGAATACAAGGTCTGAGAACAGGACTTATGGGCAGATTTAGAAGTATAACAGTTGACAGGTTAGAGTTATAACAGTTGAAGAGACAAGTTTGGCTACAGCTGGTGGCATTCTGGTTGGAAAACACTGGGATAAGGGATAACTAGTAGTGTTGAGTGTGAATATTTGCAATTCGAATATTTATCGTGAATTTCGCATATTCACGAATATGGCTATATATTCACAATTACGAATATTCGTAATTTTTTTTTTGCCCACAAAACACATCACAGTGATCTCATTCCTCCCTGCTTCCAGCTTGTGGTCTAAAGAAGGCTCCTATACTATTTACTGTATTAGATTGGAGAGCGAATATTCACGATTATGAGAATATGCGAATATTTGCGAATATCCTTATATTCGCGAATATCGTCACTAAAATTACATAGGTAGATAGATATTGACGATATTCGCGAATATGACATGACAATATTGAAAATGAAAAATGTCATAGAACCATTATCACTTCTGTATAGACCAAGAATATTAGGAAATAGATAGATAGATGCATTGGAAAGTATCGCAGCACACAAAGGATTTTTCAATAAAGTGCAGTGTTTATTCCATCCTCAGATAACAAGTGCTACGTTTCTATGGCCTCACACCGCCTTTTTCAGGCGGATTGATGTTGGATTCCGTAACCAGGAACCCTATGATGATGTGTACCTAATTACTTCAAACACAAGGGCGGATGTGCTGTTCTTTGCACATTTAGATAGATAGTTAGATAGATGGATGGATAGATAGATAATATAGATAGATAGGTAGATAGTTATCCGCATACACGCATGCGCATTTACGCAAAGCGAAAATAACCGCGAATATATCGAATATGCAAATGTCACGAATGTAGGACAAATATTCGTCCATATATTCATAAAATACCGCAAATTCAAATATGGTATATGCCGCTCATCACTAATATCTAGTGGACTGTGGAGGTCCAACAAGTGTGCCCACTACACATCCCAGAAAGACAAATAAACAAAAGGCGCTTCCTTGTGCTGGATCAACTATGTTGCATGGAGATTCACAGAGGGAAGAGTTTGTGCCAATTCAGGCACAACGCTTACAAAGGCATGCGGGAGTAAGTAAAGCTGCTGCGGCTTCCCAAACTGAAAACATCGGCGTAGAATCAAAATAGGGAAAAGAGAGGGTAAAGCCGGGAAGTGGTTTCCGCGCTGCTATATGTATGGTGGAGTCGGATACTGTATCACACCTGATGAAAGGGTTTACACCCAGAAACGCGTTGTGTGAATGTAATAAAGTTGGATCGACAACCATCGATAACTCCAGAGTTTTTACCGACTCCTACGGACATATAGTAGCGCGAAAACCACTTCCCGGCTTTACCCTCTCCTTTCCCTATTTTGACACTACTCATCCCAAGAAGACTGAAGTGGAGGCACAGATACACAACCAGTGTGCAATTTATTCTCTATGGGGGCTATGCAGTGAGCTGGACTCCAGTAAGGGGAGTAACTAAAGTGAAATCCCACCACGTGAAACCTGGCAAGAAGAAATCCCGGGCTCACCGACCCTTCTCCAGAATCTAGTAACTAGTGTTAAAGGGGTTATCCAGGAAAAAAAACTTTTTTATATATATAAACTGGCTCCAGAAAGTTTAACAGATTTGTAAATACTTCTATTAAAAAATCTTAATCCTTTCAGTACTTATGAGCTGCTGAATTTGAGTTGTTCTTTTCTGTCTAAGTGCTCTCTGATGACACATGTCTTAGGAACCACTCAGTTTAGAAGCAAATCCCCATAGCAAACCTCTTCTAAACTGTGCAGTTCCCAAGACAAGCAGAGATGTCAGCAGAGAGCACTGTTGCCAGACAGAAAACAACAACTCAACTTCAGCAGCTGATAATTATTGAAAGGATTAAGATTTTTTTTATAGAAGTAATTTACAAATTTGATTAACTCTCTGGAGCCAGTTGATATTAAAATAAAAAATAAAGTTTTTTCCTGGAATACCCCTTTAAGATCACAGGTTTCCCTGGCTGTTACACAATATTCTAAGATGATAACACAAAAAAAAAGCAAGATGTTTATCTCTCAGATTCAAAGTGTTTCTTTAAATAGCCGTGCTAAAATGATCTCAGCAACAGCTGCCAAATTCTTGGACTACGGGAAAGTGTCAGGGAAGGACGGTTGTGCACCCAGGACAATGGGAAGTACATACACTACAGTCATAGAATCCAGAAATGTTATTACACTTTGTACATAGGGGGGAATTTATCAATGATTGATGCCAGAAAACTGGCATAAAAAAGTTGAAAAATTTTTTTCTATGTTTTTTGCACAAAACATTGAAAAAGTCACAATTTTTTCAGCAGAAACAAGGCATGCACAAACAGTTGCAACTTTTTAATTTCATTTTTTTAGTGTAAAAAAAACTCCCTTAATGGTGTCATATGTGTATTGTATCAAAAAGTATATAGCAAATTCTGCTAAATGTATAATGTTGTATAATACAGTATATTATATAAATGAATGTAAAATCATGCCATGTACCTCACAGTAAATCTAAAGATGAATGAAAAGGACCTTCTATAATTTTACTAGAATGCTACCTATAGTCATATCATGCTGCTTTTTATGCAGTTTTTGTAACAATTTTGACAAAAATTATGCATATAAACTCACAATAAACAGCAGGATAACGGCGTGTTTGCACATTTAGGTTTTAAATTGCAGTTATGAAATACAAAGTCAGGCTTTTCTTTATTCAAATTCTCCATTAAAGCGTTACTGTCATTTAAATCAATCAGGGTCTCAGTGCTGAAACCCTCCTCCAATTGTTAGTTATAGGAAAGTGAAGTGTGTGGTAGAGTGCTTCACTTCCAGGCATGGCATGCACTTATTATGCACTTATTATAGGAGATGGACGGTAATAACTAATGATCAGAGGGGGGTCTCAGCACTGAGACCCTGACTGATCTCAACCTTTGACATTTCTGTCCAACATGAGAAAAGTTCATTTAAATGACAGTAATGCTTTAAAGGGGTATCCAGGAAAAAAACTTTATTTATATATATATATATATATATATATATATATATATATATATATCAACTGGCTCCAGAAAGTTAAACAGATTTGTAAATTACTTCTATTAAAAAATCTTAATCCTTTCAGTACTTATGAGCTTCTGAAGTTTAGTTTGTTCTTTTCTGTCTAAGTAATCTCTGATGACACCTGTCTCGGGAACCGCCCAGTTTAAAAGAGGTTTGCTTTAGGAATTTGCTTCTAAACTGGGCGGTTCTCGAGACACGTGTCATCAGAGATTACTTAGACAGAAAAGAACAACCTTAACTTCAGAAGCTCATAAGTACTGAAAGGATTAAGATTTTTTAATAGAAGTAATTTACAAATCTGTTTAACTTTCTGGAGCCAGTTGATATATATAAAAAAGTTTTTTCCTGGAATACCCCTTTAAGGCAGACCTAGATTTACATCTTAGGAGACTGTTGACCAGTGTTTCCCAACCAGTGTACCTCCAGCTGTTGCAAAAATACAATTCCCAGCATACCCGGACAGCCAAAGGCTGTCCGGGCATGCTGGGAGTTGTATTTTTACAACAGTTGGAGGCATGCTGGTTGGAAAACACTGCTGCAGACACATATTGTTAAAGGGGTGAAAAACCATTAAATCAACTGGTGCCAGAAAGTTAAACAGATTTGTAAATTACTTTTATTAAAAAATCTTAATCCTTCCAGTACTTATTAGCTGCTGAATACTACAGCGGAAATTCTTTTCTTTTTGAAACACAGAGCTGTCTGCTGACATTATGAGCACAGTGCTCTCTGCTGACATCTCTGTCCATTTTATGAACTGTCCAGAACAGCATATGTTTGCTATGGGGATTTCCTTTTACTCTGGACAGTTCCTTAAAATGGACAGAGATGTCAGCAGAGAGTACTGTGCTCATGATGTCAGCAGACAGCTCTGTGTTTCAAACGGAAAAGAATTTCCACTGTAGTATTCAGCAGCTAATAAGTACAGGAAGGATTAAGATTTTTTAATAGAAGTAATTTACAAATCTGTTTAACTTTCTGGCACCAGTTGATTTAAAAAAAAATATATATATATATATATATGTTTTTCACCGGAGTACCCCTTTAACACTTGGTTCTGCCTTGGGCCCTTTCTCATCCTATTTAGCTGTTTCTAGAAAGCAAATTGCACATGTAGGTCAATTGTCCTGTAGCTGCAGCCTCATAAAATGTGCACTGGAAAGGCTGTTCAAGTGAGTCTGCAGTTGCATGGTTACATTATTAATTGAGATAAAATATGAAACATAATTATTGGTATTTGCACACAAAAGTAATAGCATCAACATCCATCTTATGGTTGTAACAATTCCAGGAGGGCTACTCCGGTGGAAAACATTTTTTATTAAATAAACTGGTGCCAGAAAATTAAACAGATTTGTAAATTACTTCTATTTAAAAATCTTAATCCTTCCACTACTTATCAGCTGTTGTATACTACAATTTTTTTCTTTTTGAATTTCTTTTCTGTCTGCCCACAGTGCTTTGTGCTGACACCTCTGTCCATGTCAGGAACTGTCCGTAGCAGGAACAATTCCCCGTAGAAAACCTCTCCTGCACTGGACAGTTCCTGACATGGACAGAGGTTTCAGCAGATAGCACTGTGGACAGACAGAAAAGAAATTCAAAAAGAAAGTGTATTATACGGTAGCTGATAAGTACTGGAAGGATTAAAGGGGAACTCCGGTGGAAAACATTAAAAAAAAAATTTTTAATTAACTGGTGCCAGAAAGCTAAATAGATTTGTAAATGACTTCTATTTAAAAAAAATCTTAATCCTTCCAGTACTTTTTAGCAGCTATATGCTACAGAGGAAATTATTTTCTTTGTATTTCTTTTTCGTCTTGTCCACAGTACTCTTTGCTGACACCTCTGTCCGTATCAGGAACTGTCCAGAGCAGGAGAAAATCCCCATTGCAAACCTATGCTGCTCTGGACAGTTCCTGATACGGACAGAGGTGTCAGGAAAGAGTACTATGGACAAGACAAAAAAGAAATTCAAAAAGAAAAGAATTTCCTCTGTAGCATAGAGCTGCTAAAAAGTGGTGGAAGGGTAAAGAATTTTTAATAGAAGTAATTTACAAATCTGTTTAATTTTCTGGTACTAGTTGATAAAAAAAAAATATGTTTACCATCGGAGTACCCCTTTAAGTGTTGGCAGAAAGGAAAGAGTAGCATGTACAGTATTTGATCTTTTTTATTTTTATTTATTTTTTTACTTCTCCAAAACTTACAGCGCAGTCTCATTGGCTTTTTTTTTGGTGTGTGTTATCAGTACTAAGGGCATACACCCGGAGAGGGCTTTCCCCACCCATGTGATGCTGCGTCATGCTTTCTGGAGAACATGTGCAGCCACCAACGCAAGCATTATGTCATGGTTACTGCTTTCTACAAATCACCAAGCTTTGGAGAATACCTTAGACCCCTTGTAGGGACTTCTTTGTATTATTTTATTTCATCACTTCCTTAACATATGAAAGAGGCTTAATATTAAACATTATCAATATTAAACATTATCTAGATTTTGTCTTGGAAAAATTAATGCTGTATTTTGACTGGTTGTTATGATGAAGAAACATATACACATCCGACAGCTCTTGGGCAAAGACTTGTTCAGAGATAGATAGATATGGTAGATAGATACAGTATAAATAAATATATATATATATATATATATAAATATATATATATATATATATATACCAAAGGAGAACCGCATTCCCAGTGATTAATGGCCAAGCCTGGGTCAAGGGCTCCCACAGGTAACCAGTCCAATAAAAGCACTGCTGCTTTTGTTGGACTGGCTATATATATATATATATATATATATATATATATATACGTTCTATATACAGTGTATATATATATATATATATATTTATATTCTAGAGGAGGGGTAAACCACTGCCAAACACCTCTAAAAACAAAAGGATCAGGGGGTTGAAATCCAGTTAGACCAACCCTTCTCACTACTGCCATCATCTGGAGTCAGGAGGCTCCCATAAACAATAGAATGTCGTCTGGTCCTGCCAAAAGTGGTGGGTTCGCATTACTTTGCGAATGTGCAAGGGGGCCTGAACACTGAAATTTTTTCTCAAAACGGTTATAAAGGTCATTATTTTCTGTACAGATCACATAAAATAATAAGGTCCCCTTCAGATGACACATTCACTGTGAACACCATGAAAGGTATAACATGGCATAGCTACAGACCCCATGCAGTCTACTTGTAGCTACAATTAGCCTGTTTAAACCAGTATATGTTTTATTTGTGGAACAGAAAAGTGTAGTCTAAAACTAAGGCAAGGTTCACATCTGCGTCGAAGTGTCGCAGATTCTGTTCAGGAGTTAAAGGAGCTTGACGGTCTGCTGCATGATGCACCCCAAAGGAACTTGAGAAACCCCATTGAATTACATGGGGTCCATTGGGTTTTTGTCTGTTGCAGGATCATAACGAGACAAAAAATACTGCGGAGGACGCCCTAACCAGTGCCTCCAAAGTAGTTGTGAACAAAGCCTTACATATACCAAGGTAAAATAGATCAAACGTAGCCCCAAGTAGACCATATTTGATCTTTTGAATTCTAAGGCCATGCCTTGAGTACACAGTGTTATGTTCGATTGTCCTTTTGATGGTATTCAGACATATGGAATTCCAGTATTCTTCTATTGGTTTAATTTGATGGACTTTTTTTATATTTCAACTGTAGCGACATATACTGGCAGTGGACAGAGGTAAATAGACAGGTAAATAGCTTATGCAATTAATGTCTAATATTTTCAATTATAATCTCCCCCGGCCATTCTTTGTATATTTAAAGCGACAATACAATGGCAGCTTCACCTATTAAAATGAGCCGATAGGTGGCTGCCTGCTCAGCTCTTTCTCTCACTCCCCTAGATGTCAAATGTCAAAACACATTCAGACTATAGAGACATGAAATAAATACCACCCTTTACTAAATGTATAATAAAATATCTGGCTTCAAACTGCTTCCTCTGCATCTTCTAACTTTTTCTATGATCCTACAAACAGGTTTATCACCAGATAACAGTCCTCGGAGCTCGGCCTTATCTGCTAGCTACTAGCTTCAGCTCTCACGCCCTTCAGGAGCCAACTTATCAAAAAAAGGCGCGCAGTGAATTCGGCAGTTCTGCTAATCTCACCTCTTGGCCACAATAAAAAGTTTCTTTCTGCATTCCAAATAACCACAGTTCATCCATCAAAAGAGAAAGGAATAGAATAAAAACAGTTTTTACAACTCCTTTGGAAGAGCTAAGGCTGGTATTAGAAAGTTTTTTTTATTTAAAGGTGACGTCCAGGATTAGAAAAATGCTGCTTCTTTTTTTGCAAAAATAGTACCACTCCTGTCATAGGTTGTGTGTAGTACTGCAGCTCCGTCCATTTCACTTCAATGGACCTAAGCTGCAATAAAAGACACAACCTGTGGACAGGAGTGGTGCTGTTTTTGCAAGAAAGCAGCAGTGTTTTTCTAAACCTAGAAAACACCTTTAATATTAAAGGGGTACTCCGGCCCTGAGACATCTTATCCCTTATCCAAAGGATAGGGGATAAGATGTCTCACCGTGGGGGTCCCGCTGCTGGGGACCCCCACAATCTTGTGTTTGCCACCCACCTGTTTGAGCTGCACGCCGCGGTGCCAGCTCACAAACAGCCGGGTGGCGACCACAGGGCCGGAGTATGGTGACGTCACGACTCCGCCCCCTGGGTCACCACCCGGCTGTTTGTGAGCTGGCACCGCAGCGTGCAGTTCAAACAGGTGAGTGGCGAACACAAGATTGTGGAAGTCTCCAGCGGTGTGACCCCTGTGGTGAGACATCTTATCCCCTATCATTTGGATAGGGGATAAGATGTCTCAGGGCCGGAGTCAGTGCTTTCAACACCATTTTCTTTTCTTGATAAATAGGTAAATCCTGGAAACAGACGGATTATGATCTTCACATGGGTCTATATTAGCATTATGTTAATAAACAAAGCATATCTGTCACCACTCAAAAATATTTCTAAGTACACAAGATGGTTTCGTATTGATTGAAATATCATGGTAGACATGGTTGCAGCTCAATCATAAGCATCAAATAGGAAAGACCCATCTGATACAATACATAAATTAGACTTTTACGTTATGTCCCCATTCCCGAGGTATAGAGGCTTTTTACTATTTGGTTGGCTGTATACTTCACTGAACAGTCAGATGGGTGGGAGCTGTTCTACAAAAAGGGTTGTAAAGGCTAGACTCAGGGGGTGTGATTAGGAGGCTGCGAGGTGTCAATCATGTTATTGGGGTGTGAAAATAAAGCTCCAATCCCTGAGCCTAGTAGTCACACTTTATTTTTCTATAAAGTTCTGGTAAACAAGTGAGCTGGTCACAGAATCCCAAGGCTAACTGATACACATGGAGAACAAGGGTTAGAGCAAAAGGACTACTGTAGACAGAAACTGCAAAAACTTTAAAACTGGCTAGAATAAAAGGGTTTAAAAACACACTAGGGATCATAGTTTGCTGTTTCTAGGCCTGCAAAGCCACAGATTAGTCAGACTGCCCATACTGCCCCCTATCAATTGCATACAATGCTCATGTGCCTATTTTCAGTCCCCCCTTTCACGCCACATCCGGTTCCTGTGATGCACCACAGGTAGAGTGCCAACAATGTCATAATGACCAGCTCTGCTCGTGGCAGAGCTGCTCCTTACAATCGGAGACATGGCAGACATACTAATAAGGAGACAGAAGCGTTGGGCTAATCTGTTGCTGTGCCAACATTCCACATCTCCTGAACGGTGGGACATTTAAACAGGTGTCTGTTGTCACAGACGTCTGTAATTGTGGCTCCTTACCATCACACACATTCTGTCCTTAGATATAGTACTGTTTCCTGGACCTGGCCTCTTGATAGTTCCCATACATTGTCTCCTGTCTGCCAATTTGAAGCTGACCCTGTTTGACCCCTGCTTGTTGTTCTTGCCTTTTGATCTGATTCTGTGCTGCAAAGTCCTTTTGGTTCCGACCCTATGCCCATTTCCTGGTTATCCCATTTCATGTACTGACTCTGTCCTTGACGTGTCCATGTGGTATTGTCAGTCCCCTTTAGCACCTCATGTATTTAGTGAGTGTAGAGAGTCTAGAGACCAACTTGTAGTTGGGTTGCTTAGGGTGGATAATTTAAGTAGGTAGGGAGAGTGGTTGGGGGGGGAGTTGAGGGCTACAATTGACTATGGAGCAATAGTCTTGGTCTTATCATCATGTGGATGGTCAGGTGCTCATGGGTTGCTTATCTGGGGAAGAGATGACACTAGGATGCACTATAGGTTGATGGCAAGCCGGTGGAGGCAGTGTAATGCCCTGGGCAATATTGCCCTGGCATCCATGTGGATGTAACTTTGACATGTTCTACCTAACATCATCAAGAGCAGGAAAAAGCAGAGAGCACTTGGGACAGGAACCCAAAGGAGCAGGGGTCTTTTCTACAAAACATTTAACCCCTGACAACCCCTTTAAAGGATCTGTTGCAAATGTTTTTGTACCAGATACCATAGGTCTTGGAATGTCAGAGCTGTAAGGGTGGCAGGAGGGGGGAGCATTACAATAATAAGCAGAAAAAAGAGAACAAGCAAAAGGGGGTTATGAACGAGCGCTACTGCTATTGAGAAAAGGATTCAGGACGCCACAATTAATGTATGACGTCCTGTAGCCTGTGTTGTGCTAGGATGGCGTGGCCACGCCATCCTAGCACAACACAGGCTACAGGACGTCATAGCTACAGGACGTCATACATTAATTGTTTTGTGGACCTGAGGAAGGCACATGCTAGTGCCGAAACGCGTTGTCCTATCGCTTTGAACCTTAATAAACTGTCCTGTGCTACAGTGGCGTACTGAATCGTTTTCTCAATAGCAGTAGCGCTCGTTCATAACCCCCTTTTTCTTGGTCTCTTTTTCCTGTTTCCATTGTTTCCGTACCCTTTGCGGACACGGATAGGGGTATCGAGCTGCACAACTGCCCCGACCGCCTTCCACTCCACCCACTTCCCAGGTGAGGTGCTGTCGCTGCTGATTACCCCAGCAGGACATCACATTACTTTGGGTGCAGTGTTTTTTTGCCGTCCAACCACTTCCCCACTACACATGAGAGAGCGCCCCCTACCTTTTTTTACTTCTTTCTCACAATAATAAGCAGGTGATTTTAAAGGGGTTATCCAGGATTTGAAAATCTGCAGCAACAGTGCCACTCTTGTCCTCGGTTTTGTGTGCGGTATTGCAGCTCTTTTCTATTAACAAGGTAGTCAAGGTGTTATAAAACACATAACCTAAGGACAGGTGTGGAACAGTTTTAGAAGAAATCTATGTTTTTTTGTTTTCTAGACAACCCCCTTAATATCATGTCTGAATAGTCTATGTCTATAGCTGTGAATACTAATATAAACACATTACCGGCATATACTGTGATCTGTACAGTAATGGTTATCATAATCAAAATAACGTTCTGTGCATATTATTGATATGCTAAACTTACAGTATTATAGATTTCAATGAATGTCTTTTTGATGAAGGGCTAGATGGTATGCATCGGTATACTTTTTTTTCCATATGTTCTATACTACATTACAGAGAAAGCCAATGGTCGTGGTATGCATATGTTGGGATATTTTGGTGTGAACAGGGCTTAAGTTATCTAAACTACTACAGCTTCAAAAAACACTAGGTAACATTTAATAAAACATTTATTCAAGGTATGCCAACTATATAATTGACACACTCCCTATACATTACCTGGTAGTACTCTCTATATCACTATATAGTAATACCTAATACTTAAGAAATAGCACAGGCAATTAATTAACACAAAAAAATAGGATAAAATACATTAAAAAGGCAATGTATTCCACAAAAGGTCCTGATTCAAGTTCCCATCCAGTATACAATGTCAATATAAGGCTTGCATCCAATAAGAAATAGACACAGAAAGACACTAGTCACATGTGTAAAAAAATAGGATAGGTATGACAAGTAACAATAACAATAAACTCATATACATATAGGAGAATAAAGGATAACCACCTCTATGTGATTAAGTTATGGCACATAATGATATAGACCGATAAATGTTCACCATATAACTTGCACATATAATATGACAAAAACAGAGGGGCAAAGGGGGAGATTTATCAAGACCTGTGCAAAGGAAAAGTTGCCCAGTTGCCCATAGCAACCAATCAGCTCGCTTCTTTCACTTTTAACAAGGCCTCTGCAAAATGAAAGAAGTGATCTGATTGGTTGCTATGCATGTGACATATTCCTCAGGAATGAACGACGGGGCTGTGGGATAATGGATTTTTTATTTTTTTTAATTATCAAATAACTCTGATAACACATCAAACCTATTTACACATTTGTCAATCAAACCATTTTACATCATATGATTTTATATAATTTCCCTGTGTATTTTTCTTTTACATTTATATCCATACAATCATATTCAATATCCAAAATATATTTTTATATATTTTTTTATATATAGCATATTTTAACATCTATATACACTAAAGTTTCTAATCATGATTCTACACATATACTTCATACAGATATTTATATTACAAATCTATATTTCTATGTCATTCATATATATATACACACTATTAATTTATTAACACATGACACACTGAATCATCTACCGATAAGATAGATACAAACTAAAATATCATTCATTATACTTTTGAAATCATTATACACATTTAGTGGTTCATTCAATATACATCACTCTTTGACTCGGACTACCATACAAACACATACATGCTCATACATATATAAGTCTCACACATAATTTTGCACACAGCAATCTTCAAGATTACATTTTCCCGTACTATGCAATAATTCTATGGTCAAATATGCTTATATGCTCTTTTTCATTTTATATATTTTATATTTGATCCACTATCCATATATTCCATGAAAAATCCGGAACCATCCAGATCTCATGTCCTGAAGGAGATTCAGTACTGATTTCAACCATAGCCCAGCCAATTTACTAATTACAGAGACCCCACATAACAGACAAACCAACATAGCTATTGAAAAAGAGACCGAAGCGTGTCTCGAAACGCGCCTAGCCCACCCACCTTATACCAGCAGTCTGATACAGACACCTTGATCAAAAGCCAGGAACGCACTTTATGATTTGCAACCGCTGGAGACCCTTGGACTGGGGCCCACTGCAATACGTGCGCATCAGCACACGAGGACACTGCCAGTATCCATTGCCAGCATCCACTGCTGATCCTCTATTTTACCACCGCTTCCGTGGACACCCGCTCAGCCCGGACAGTTTCCATCGGCCGGACGCCAGCCGTGCCAGTCCGGCATCACGGGATCCCACGTAGCTGCTTTGCGGCTTATCCTCCAGACAGGCATCTACCAACCTAGAGCCGGATGCAAGCCGCGCCAGCCTGACTGTGTGCCTAGGATTACCGCTAGGAGGATCGGTAAGTGGTGCTGTGCACCATCATATGGATACATAATTGCAATATACCACCTTCGTCCATAGGAATATATGCTATAAAAACAATTTATTTAAGGATACCGGTATCCACGTTTTACCACAACCATTGTGATACTAACAATTGAACGCTAAACTATCTTCACAAACCGGATACAAACTATAATACTGCAAGGTTATCCAATACTATTGCCTTTTATCCTGGAAAGCGAACAATAGCTGGTTACCATATATTTACACCTGTATATGTATATATGTGTATAAGTTTTATAAGCTTTATTATTATTTTTTTATTATTTTTAATTAAAAGTTATACATTTTAAACTATTTTACTATCAATTGTACTATTCTACCCTATGCAAGGGTATAGGCTATATTATAAATAAATATTGAAATATATTGAATTCTCCTAAATCACTTATTTACCACCCATACACTATCCACTCACATCACCCAATCACTTATTGTAATTTCTACTTAATATTTATACACATTTTCTACATACACATATACTCAGGTGATATACCCGGATATATATATATATATCACATCCTTTTCTTTCTTTCACCTTATACCACCAACACATAAATCAATTTATTTACAACTATTTAGTATTTAACTAACTATATAAGCCCAGATTTGAGAAAATACGCAATCAGTATATATATCCATATATACACCTCTTCTAGCTGTAGGATACTGGTTCACCTCATTGTAAAGTGTCAAAGTATGAAGCAGAAATCAAAGGCTTTCATCAGAATTTCAGAGAAACCTCTTTGAGAAGACCACCCAGAAATGGAATTTAAAAGCGGTCTTTTGTGGAGGTGGTCTTCTCGAAGAAAATCCATGCAACACGTTTCAACGCACATGCGCGGCTTCATCAGGCATGCCTGATGAAGCCGCGCATGTGTGGTGAAACGCGTTGAATTTTAATAAACCTTTTCTACTCACCTGATGTGCCTGTTACGAGTCAGCGCCGCAAAAGACCCACCGCACCTTTGAAGTCCATTTGTCGCTATCTACTTGGTTGGGAGGCTGCAGACCGGGCTCTGACAATCCTTACACGCTGTCCATTGTTGTGTGTGAGCTCACACAACCACCTGGGGTAAGAGGCCTTAAAAAGAATCCTTCCACCAATACCTACCTAGTCATTTTTATGCTATGGAGCGCTCTCTTTTATATTTATATAAGAAAATGGCCTCTATGCAGTGGACTGAAAATCTATCACAGGAAATCTGGTCTCAATAAGGGGATGGTCTTCTCAAAGAAATGGTATGAAAGAATATGTTCACACGGCGGAATTTCCGTGTGAAATTTCATGGAATAATTCTGCCAGAAATTCGGCCAGAATTTACTATTACAGCTAAATTTCCGCAACGGGCATTTTGCCGTTGAAATTTCACTTTCTGCATTAATATTAAATGAGGCAAATTTTTTGCAGAATTCTGTGGCAGAATACCATTGAAATCAATAGGGCTTGAATTTCATCAGAATTCTGTGTTCTGAGAACACAGAAATTCCAACGCAATTCCGTTCAGCAAGCTTTGCTGAGCAGAATTTCTGCAGAATTGCAGAAAATCCCCCGTATGAACATAGCTTTAGAGAAGTTTCAGTGTATATAGGTAATAAGACTCTTACAATCATTATTTGTTTATACATAGAGTACATTGCAAAAGTTAATTCACCATCTTAATTCAGTTCTATGAACGCTAAATATGTGCAGAACCCCTTTAATAAATAGAAAACTGTGAAATACAAATATTGCATACAGACTATCCTAAACCTAACTATTGTAATGGAAGCCAACTATTACATAAAAAAAATAACTAAATAATACCTTATCACCCAATAACACCTAGTAAAACCCATTCAATTTTTCCAGTAAACTACATTTTAGATTTATCTGTATAAAAACGTAACATTTGTTATGTGTATGGCAAAACAAAAAAAACACAAAAATATTTACATTTCAACTCTTTTTTTTTTTTTTTTTTGTTCCAAAAGATCTCTGTTCTCTAGGTTATATAGGTGAAATTAGTGGAGAAAGATAAGTGTAAAAAAAATATATATATAAAAAAAAAAAAAAAAAAAAAATTGATCATTATTTTGTATTCCACATAGGCTGCTGAAGAAAGGATGTCTATCCTGAAACACGTCCAGCCGATTGATCTATTTTAAACCTACATTGCTGCCTTTTACTACTACAGTGATCCCTCAACTTACAATGGCCTCAACATTCAATAGTTTCAGCATACAATGGTCTTTTCTGGACCATTGTAAGTTGAAACCAGACTCAACAATGCTACGGCCAGTCCAGATCTGTGATACCTGTCAATGGCTGGAAGATCTGACCAATCAGAATGGACATTCACTGGTAAAACCCTTGCATTACTGAAGCGTATGCACTGACTGATGTCTGGTAGCGCCCCCTACAGTACAGGGAGGTATTACATGTTCTGTACTCTTTACCTGTACCAGGGTTACCTGCTCCTTTGGACACCAGGTGAGGGTGACCCCATGTAACTTTTTTAGGACATTGCGTGTACTGTACAGGACCCCGAAGAAGCTCCTGTCCTCTACACAGACAAGTGTTTCCCAAGCAGGGTGCCCCCAGCTGTTGCAAAACTACAACTCCCATCATGCCCGGAGTTGTAGTTTTGCAACAGCTGGAGGCCCCCTGCTTGGGAAACACTGACATAGACAGTGATTTACAGCTCCCAACAGATCTTTCTTACTTTTATATGTAAGGATTTGCTTTATCTGTATTACTTATCTGCTTATTTTTCTTTAATCCTCACTTTTTCCTATTTTTGGATGACATTTTGGTGCCTTTCGAACCAATTACCAGGTTTCCATAGAGTTCTGGTCTCAACATACAATGGTTTCAACATACAATGGTCGCCCTGGAACCAATTAATATTGTAACTTGAGGGACCACTGTATATGGATATTTGCTAAATACTTTACCCACGGAGACCACAAATCCCAGCTTGCCCTAAAAAGTACTGTTCAAACTGTTCAAGGCAGTTACCATTCCAGGGCTGGTTATATTCTAGATCTCAGCTCATTCTGAATAAATTAGATATATACAAGCAGCATTTTATATATTCTTACTGTTTTATGATTGTATTTTATACAAATTATTATATGTATTGGTTGTGAGTCACAAGGGCCCTGTGACTACACTGACTAGTTCACCAACATCTCAATAAATGTATTTATATTGTATCCATTTATGTTACATATTCGCATAGAATATTATCAAATGTACTTACTATTTTCCAATACCATTACCTATATACATTTATATATATTCTACGACTAAGCACTCCGGTGCGAAACGCGTCAGTTTATCCTGTGTACTGCGTTATACTGAAATAAAGTTCAGAGTTCTTAACTGCAAACAACAGCTCTGTGTCGGACTATCTTTTTGCTGAGATATATATATATATATATATATATATATATATTATATATATTTTTTTTTTTTTACATTTATCTTTCTCCACTAATTTCACCTATATAACCTAGAGGACTGAGATATCTTTTGTTTTCTCACTTTGTCTATACACTCCCGGGGTGTGGGAGTCCATGTCAGTAACCTCAGTTATATTTAGAGAGAGCTGCACCCACCCCATACCTATCTTTTTTATTATTTTTTCCGTTTAAATAATGTATGTCAATGGAAAACGTATTCTTCTGTATGCCATACAGCAGCATCTGTTAACATATATGTGTATCAGATATATGTGTTAAACCAGTGTTTCCCAACCAGCGTGCCTTCAGCCGTTGCAAAACTACAACTCCCAGCATGGCCGGACAGCCAACGGCTGTCCGGGCATGCTGGGAATTGTAGTTTTGCAACAGCTGGAGGCATTCTGGTTGGTAAACACTAAACCGAAATAAAAACGCAGCGTTAACCCAACCTTACACAATAAAAATGGAAAAGATCAAGCAACACGTAGGTCGACAGCATACAAATCTAATCAAATAAATAAATATAAATAAAATAAAAATAATAAAATAGAAATAAATGCATAAATTTGGTTTCCTTTTTTTTTTCTGGTTTCTAGTTAAACTGGCAGACTAAAAAAAAGCACATGATATCCGCTCTATTATGGGTTAAGGTTTATGAGGAAACTGGAAACGTACAGTTCCCGACCACAAACAGAACAATTTCACCTGTTACATTTAAATAGAACAACACGTAATACAGAATGTCAGCCTGGAAAGGAATGATCGTAAAGAATGGGAAATCGGATTTACCTTGCTTCCTGCGGCCCGACCCTTACATTGGATCCAATGTCACCGCCACAATGGAAGTCAAACTTAGGGACAAAGGAGAAAGGACAGCTGAAAAAAAGGACACTAATACACAGCTCTGTACATTTTGCAGACACAAGACACACCCCATGTTCCAAAATAAGATTATCAGTAAGTGAGCAGGGACATTCCTGCTCTGAGATACTCTCTCTATAAGGGAAGCGCGTACAGTCAGCTGTGGAATGCCATGAACAGGCTGGCAGTCACTCTACTGGCAGGACATGGCAGCGACGGATCACGCAGGACGTGGGCTTTGGGAAGCGACATTCCAGCAATAATTGAGGATATTTATTGGAGCAACATGGAAGAGCACCCTAAAGAATCGCCCGTACATAGTCCTTACAAATCTATTCATCTGTTTATAAGGGTGCATTCACACCACGTTTTTGCAATACAGTTCCCGTATCAGGTTGTTGATGAAAAACGGATTCCTCAAAACCTGACTAAACTGTATCAAAACGTGTGTACAAATTTTAACCCGTATATTCTTAAGAACTGTATACGGTTTGAAAAATGATGTCCGGTTGCATCCGTTTTGTAAGAAAAAAACGTATACGTTTTTGACTTTTCACTCCATTTTGAAGAAAGTTTCACTTGTTTGATTGAAATTCCAAAAGAAAAAAAACTGTGCAAAGTCAAAAACCGTATGGTGAAAACCGGATGGAACCGTATGCACATACCGTTCTGTATGGTTCCCATTGACTCCCATGTTTAAAAAAAACGTATACGGTTTAATACAGTTTTTGGGTTCGGGGAAAAAAACTGGCAAAACCGTACGGGATGCAAAACGGACACAACCGGATGCATCTTTTGGCACACGGTTTTCAATGGAGAGTCAATGCATAGGGTTTTCAATACGGTCCCGTACGGTTTTCACATTGAAGACGTATACGGGAACTGTGTGGCAAAAACGTGGTGTGAATGCACCCTTAGTTCTATCTGGGGGAAAAAAATTGGTGCACATAGTATTGCAGAGTCATGGATGGCAAATTTGTACTGTATAGTTATGCAATGCTATGGGAAAAGCAGATGTATCACGCATTAAAGACACATTTTAAGGCATCAGGGAATTGGAAACCCAGATGACATCTCCTGGACCATTACTGCCCAACCTTTAGACTTCCAACTGTTGCAAAACTACAATTCCCATTAGTTCCCCAACCTATGGCTGTTTAGCTGTTGCAAAAGTAATACTCCCATCATGCCCTGAAAGCCAAAAGTGTAGACATTTAGGAAGCCTAGTAGGCTAGTGTTTTTACCCATCCTGTGGCGCTTCAGCTGTTGCCAAATGACGACTCCCATTAGTTTCCCAACATGTGGCTCTCCAGCTGTTGGAAAACTACAACTCCCATCAGTTACCCAATCTGTCGCTGCTGTTGCAAAACAACAACTCCAATCATTCCCAGAAACTCAAAGTCTTAGGTGTCTCGGAAGTCTAGGTGACATCTCCTAAGCTACTGTTCCCCAACCTCTAGCTCTCCAACTGTTGCAAAACTACAACTCCCAGCAGTTCCCCAACCTGGAGCTGCTGCTGCAAAGCTACAACACCTATAATTTCCTGAAACTCAAAGCCTAGGTGATATCTCCTAGGCTACTGTTCCACAACCTCCAGCTGTTGCAAAACTACAACTCCCATCAGTTACCCAACCTGTCGCTGCTGTTGCAAAACAGCAACTCTAATCATTCCCAGACACTTAAAATCTTAAGCATCTTGGAAGTCTAGGTGACATCTCTTAAGCTACTGTTCCCCAACCTCTAGCTCTCCAACTGTTGCAAAACTACAACTCCCATCAGTTCCCCAACCTGGAGCTGCTGTTGCAAAACTACAACTCCAATCATTTACTGAAACTCAAAGTCTGAGGCATCTGGGAAGCCTAGGTGATATCTCCCAGTCCAATGTTCCCCAAACTGTAGCTCTCCAGTTGTTGCAAAACTACAACTCCCATTCGTTTCCCAGCCTATGGTTCTACAGCTGTTGCAAACCTACAGCTTTTGTAGTGTAACCGCTGTACCTGCAGAATGGGGAACACTGTCCTAGGCTATGCTGTTTTGTACACTGTCTGTCCAGAAACAGATAATCATAAAATGTTATACTAAACCGACAATGTATACACAGAATGAGAACCAAAAGTGACTTCTACACAGGTTTCTTAAAAGGTGCATTGTATTCAAGAATGCTGAACCTGACAATTTACTGTTCTCTGCTCTAATAGAGCTGAGAAGAAGTGAACCGCAATGTCTGATACATTGTATATTTACTCAATATGAATACACATGTATGTAAAGATAAAATAAGTGAAGCTATTGTAAAAAGGCTGGAGGATCAATTTAGGAGCAGCGGTTCCCGATACCTCTCCATGTAAGAGCTGAGGGTGCCATCCTGTGGAGGAGGCAAGGAAGGACACCCTGGATTTCTTCATTGTTACCAACATGTCTGGTGCCATGGTGAATTAAAAAATGTTCTAAAAGTGAATACCAAGGTTTTCTGACCTCTTCTCAGTATAATATTTTGAATGGAATACATCAGCACAAGATGAAAGAATGTGAGCAGTACAAGAAAAATGAGCAACTGAAAACAATGTCAGATACTAGAGAAACATACCCATTGTGTTCTTTATACCCACCATGTTCTTTATACCCATCGTGTTCTTTATACCCATCGTATTCTTTATATCCGCCATGTTCTTTATACCCATCGTGTTCTTTATACCCATCGTGTTCTTTATACCCGCCGTGTTCTTTATACCCATCGTGTTCTTTATTCCCATCGTGCTCTTTATTCCCATCATGCTCTTTATACCCACCGTGTTCTTTATACCCACCGTGTTCTTTATACCCACCGTGTTCTTTATATCCACCGTGTTCTTTATACCCACCGTGTTCTTTATACCCATCGTGTTCTTTATACCCATCGTGTTCTTTATACCCGCCGTGTTCTTTATACCCGCCGTGTTCTTTATACCCGCCGTGTTCTTTATACCCGCCGTGTTCTTTATACCCGCCGTGTTCTTTATACCCGCCGTGTTCTTTATTCCCATCGTGTTCTTTATACCCACCGTGTTCTTTATACCCATCGTGTTCTTTATTCCCATCGTGCTCTTTATACCCACCGTGTTCTTTATACCCACCGTGTTCTTTATACCCACCGAGTTCTTTATACCCACCGTGTTCCTTATACCCACCGTGTTCCTTATACCCACCGTGTTCTTTATACCCACCGTGTTCCTTATACCCACCGTGTTCCTTATACCCACCGTGTTCCTTATACTCACCGTGTTCTTTATACTCACCGTGTTCCTTATACCCACCGTGTTCCTTATACCCACTGTGTTCTTTATATCCACCGGTGGAGATTTATCAAAACCTGTCCAGAGGAAAAGTTGCTGAGTTGCCCATAGCAACCAACCAGATCACTTTCATGTTTCCCAGGCCTTTTCAAAAATGAAAGAAGCGATCTGATTGGTTGCTATGGGCAACTCAGCAACTTTTCCTCTGAACAGGTTTTGATAAATCTCCTTCACCATGTTCTTTATATCCACCATGTTCTTTATACCCCTCCATTTGATGAAGATTATTATTATGACTGTTGTTGACTGTATCTAACCAACAAAGCCAAAACCGGATCCCAAGTCGTTATAAGGGTACATTCACACTATAGTTTTATTCTGAGGTTAATTTGCATCCAAAAATACATCCAAAGAGTCAAACTAGTCTCCAGATCTTGGTTATCCTCACAAATGCTGTAGTGCATTTTGCAGCATAGTTTTTACACTCATGGGAATTAAAGGGGTACCCAAGCAATCTCGGCTGCGGCACCCCCAGACATCCATGCACAGAGTGAACTTTGCTCCATGCTGGATGACTGGCGATGCGGAGACTCGTGACGCCACGGCCATGCCCCCTCAATGCAAGTTTATGGGAGGGGGTGTGACATCTGTCACGCCCACTCCCATAGACTTGCATTGAGTGGGCATGGCCGTGGCGTCACGAGTGGAGAGCGTCCGTGACATCACAAGCCTCTGGCGCTGAACCCGACGCTCTAAAAGAACGCTGGGTGCAGCGCGCAGATCGCGCAGACCCCTGAGATCAGATATCTTATCCCCTATCCTTTGGATAAAGGGTAAGATGTCTAGGGGCAAAGTACCCCTTTAAAAGGCAGTGGAAGGACAGACAGGACAACAATTAAAAAAATGTTGCTTGAATTACAATTTACCAACCAAAAAGTCAAGGTTGGTAAAGTAGAAGAGCTTCACTAAGAAACATAAGATCCCTATAATCCAACCTTATCCATTTACAAGACATTCTTTTAAAAAAAGACATTAGTAAGATGTTACTTGAATCTCACTCAAGCAGCCAACTTTTGCTAGAGACCTTTTTGTGGTTTTAACCTTTAAAGGGGTACTCCCATGGAAAACTTTTTTTTTTTTTTAAATCAACTGGTGCCAGAAAGTTAAACAGATTTGTAAATCACTTGTATTAAAAAATCTTAATCCTTCCAGTACTTTTTAGGCGCTGTATACTAAAGAGAAATCCAAAAAGAACTGTCCAGGCCAGGAGATAATCCCCATAGCAAACATATGCTGCTCTGGACAGTTCCTAAAATGAACAGCAGAGGTTAGCAGAGAGCACTGTGGTCATGACATCAGAGGAAATGCATTTCTTTTTTGGATTTCTCTTTAGTATACAGCCCCTAAAAAGTACTGGAAGGATTAAGATTTTTTAATAGAAGTGATTTACAAATCTGTTTAACTTTCTGGCACCAGTTTATTTAAAAAAAAAAAAAGTTTTCCACTGGAGTACCCCTTTAACTATAAATGTCACCACTATGGCATTGGCTCATAAAACAGGATCAAGAAATATAATGGCATTTTTCCCATGTGCTTCAAAAAACCCTTTAGGCTGTGTTCACACGCATCGGTAGTTTACTGTATAACCATGAGCTGCTATGATTCTATAATGCAGGTATTAGCCCTGCAGTTTTTTTTTTTTTTACAATTGAAATATATTTAAAACCCCATGGCCGGAGAATGCACCACAAAAATGCAATGCATGGTAAGACAAATGCAATTTTGCTGCAGGGTGGCTGACCATGTGTGAACCCAGCCTGATTGTGCTGAGGTTTGGAGCATAGTTGTGATGCTCTCTATAGGTGTTTTTCTAGCTTTGCAATTTTGCTTTTTCATAAGCAATACAAGGCTGCTGCATTATGGGTCTAAGTCATAAGGCTATATGATACAGCATTTATAGATTGCTATGGACGAAGACATATTTTCTCCCACAAACTCAGAACCTTAATGGTTCTATTGAGCCCCTGATAGTACCCTGCATGGTGGACAGCTATTTCTCCTTCTCCACATTTAAAGAAACAGGACCTGAGCTGTTTTGCCAGTAGTACAAACACAGGCGATTCCTCTCATAGTTGTCTGTCCAATCAGAGCACAACGCTCAGTCTTTACTGCTATGCCATGCAATGCTAGTAAAATTAACCGAAGAGGCCGATTCTGCAGGGGAATGTTTGATGAAGGGACAGCTGTCCTGATCTTTATATGGGTGATTAAAGATAAGACAGAAGCCTTGATTTACCTTTTTGGACAGTCCTACGCAGGCAAACTGGCTCAGCGTCCAGGCACTCTGCACAGGCTCTCTTTATCGCCTCCACATAGCATGCTCTGTGCTCCACTCTCACTTCCTGCATTTTGTCCTGGGTCTTTCAGTTACTTGAGACAGAAATCTCCTCACAAACAGAAAATGGATAGGAGATTGCAAAGAAGGGAGACACTAAACAGAGCAAAGTTGTTCAAAACAACAATGCTCATTTAAAGGGGAACTCCGGCGAAACAAAACTTATCCCATATCCACAGGAAAGGGGATAAGTAGCTGATCGTGGGGGTCCGAGCACTGGGACCCTCCGCGACCACCAGGACGGGACCCCGGCCCTCGCAGAGACGAGCGCATGCTGTCTACTGGTAGACAACACGCCATCCATTCATTTCTATGGAAGCGCCAATGATTTCCACAGAAATGTATGGAGCGTGTGCCGGCTGCAGCATGTGCTCAACACCGAGCCCCGGGTCCCGTCCCCAGCGCTTAGTCCCCCCGCAATTAGCTACTTATCCTCCATCCTGTGGATAGGGGGTAAGTTCATTTTTGCCAGAGATCTCCTTAAAGACTATGTTCACACACTGTGTTTTTGGTCATTTTGTAGCCATAAAAATATGACCATTTTTCTAAGCAAAGTTTTCAAAATTGATGCAGTTTATTTCACATTTTTACAGCCTTTTTTCTGTGTTACGTATTTAGTTATTCTAGATGTTTAATATTACGTACAGCCTTAAATAATAAACATGCTCATTATTTTAATGGCTGTTAGGAATTATGGCTGTTTGCACTGATGGAAGCTTTTCTATAGACTTTAATACAACACATTATTTTGCAAAAATACATCCATAATTTTAACCCAATTTTACAGCTGCATTTACCCATGTATTTACCCATAAATGCTACCAATAAAAACTATAGCTCAAGGAACGAAAACAGCTTTGCAGATATAAAGCATAAAAAAGGGGTCACAACATTTTTTGTTTGTTTCATTTTTAAAGTATTAAACTAAAGTATTAACTAAACATAGACATAAATAATATGTATATATGGCTTAAGATATAAATACATAAAACAAACATAAACATGCTACTAATGCAATTGTACTGGCCAGCAGAATTTATTTAATTTGTCTTTTTATTCAACGTTATACAAAAAAAGGAAATTTGCATACACAGATTTTTTAAAGGGGGTTTGCATTAGACATACTGTCCTGCATGCTGGGAATTGTAGTTTAAAACAGCTGGAGGCACATTGGTTGGAAAACACTGCATTATTTATTATACATCAAAATAAAAGGTGCGTTTAACAGACATGTCAAAAGTTTTGATCAGTGGAGGTGCTGAGACCCCCAATGATCTGTAGATATAGCTTACTGATCAATCCGACTTAACGCAGGAGACAGACTCCATTATAAGTCTATGGGGATCATCTCCTGCAGATTGAGCAGTGAGCTGGGGAGTGACACCCACAGCCGTGCACATCTGCTGGTTATATCTACAGATAAGTGGGTGTCTCAGCACTGAGACCTCAACCTTTAAAAACTTTGCACATGTCTGTGAAAATCATGTGCTCTGTCATATTGGCAATATTAATAAATGGAAAGATTGTATGCTCCACAATAAATACTCCACAATATTACAAACTTAACCAGTGCCCAATATAGTCTCAGTGGCTACAGTCCATGTTTTTATTGATATTTAATGCAATCACAACAAAAATACAAAAACATGATGTAAACAAATATTTAGAAGAATTCTTTAGAAGAGTGGCGCCATCTGTCGCGGGTCATCGGGCAGTACGCTAACAGAGTCTTCTGCTCTTCCACACAGCATGCAGAGCATGGTATACTCCTGAAAGAGACAAAGTCATGGCAGCAATGCCCGTCACAACATTTACTTTCATCAGCTCCTCCTCATCAATGCATGGCCAACATTTCCGTAATAAGTTAAGGTAATGTAGGGAGGAGGTAGGCAATGGGAGAAACCTCAAAGCCTTTTTATCGGTTATGCTCTGGGCCACATGACCTCTATGTTTATATACGGTAGTTTCTTTTTATTATTATGGATACCAGATATATAGGCCCCATTGGGCCTCCATAGGGTAAGTCCTATATAGGTACAGCTATATTTACACAAGCTATAGGGCTATGATGCAGAAGTAATACTTAGTTTCATATGCAGTTTAAAAAAAAAAAACTTAAATAAGATTTATCCTAAGGAGAACACATTGTTTCCATCGGTCACAACAGCAGAAAACCTTTAAAGAGTAGCTCCCACCATCCTATATTTTTTTTTCTGTCCCTGCCTATTGCCCATCTACCCCTAACCACCTCCCTGCCTTTTTACTATATTAAAAATGCCTTTTAGTCTGCCTGGTAGTGTGCTCACTTGCCAGGCAGACTTCCCCAACATGCGTGACGTCACTGATGCCTGCTGGGGCCGACACTTCCGCCCTTAGCTCATCTATACATGACATGATTGTTTTCCTAAACAGTGTACCTCAGGCTGTGTCATCACTACAATTCACAGCTTGTCCTGACATCTATTGGCTGTCAGGGTATGCTGTGAAACAACTGGTGGCACCCTGTGTTGAAAACAATTATCTTTGTTACGGTCACGGTGCAACCCCCCCTCTCTCAAACGGCTCACTATAAGACCATGGCCGCGGCGCAACCCGCTCCCCCTATCCCATACAACTCTCTATAAGACCTCAGATCAGACATACTCATGTACAGGACAGGCAGCGCAGCACTGAGATTCAGTGCGCGCTGCCACGCATATATGTCGGGAGGCGGGGCCGGCACACAAGGCCTGGGAGCCAATGCGCACAAGCCCGAGCTTTCACAGCGCTCGCTCCGCCGGACTATTCAGCCTGCAGGGAGCAAGTGCAGGCTGAATGAATTAGGACCGATTGTAGTACATAAGTACCACAACATATAAAAAAAAAATGTTGGTGACAGTGCCCATTTAAAGTGACACAGTCATGTCTCTACAACAGTGTTTCCCAACCAGTTGTGCCTCCAGCTGTTGCAAACCTACAACTCCCAGCATGCGGGGAGTAGCTGGAGGCACAACTGGTTCAGAAACAATGTTGTAGAGACATGTCAAAAGTTTTGATCGGTCGGGGTCTGAGTGTTCAGACCCTGAATGATCGCTAAAACAAGCTGGTAGAAAAGCGCACTAAGCAGGGAGACAAGCACTCAGCTATGCTCCTCTCTCAACAATTTTTAATTTTTTTTTTAAGGGATGGGTACACTTTAATTGTTTCATTGTTAGATTTGAAAATGGCCCAATAATCTGATCGTCGCCAGCACAGCTTTTGACAATTTAACTTGTATCTTCACTGCAGGGAAAACATAGTAAATTACAAGGGAATCATTCAAATGAATAGGTGCTTATGTAATACCTGGACAAATCTGGGACCACCAAAGTGGGAGCTGCTGAAAGGGAGGGAGGATGTGTGGCAGAGCCCTAAGTAAGCTGACCCGTTAAATAACTATAAAACCTGAACAAATAACATAGCCCTTAGCAGACTATGAATAGAAGTCTTAGGTAAAAATATGTAATGGTACTAATATATGCTCTAAGAGAGTGATGTCAGACATAAAGTAGCCACTAGCTGAGTGGTTTCTTATAGAGTATGCTTTGTACCTGATATTCATCCACCACGCTGAAGGTATACTCATGCTTTGCAATCACATGGTGACAGTTTTTGCACATATCTGCAAAACAAACACAATAGTAAGAATTTACATCATGGACGTCTATCGTATTTATGCCATGAGGGCTCCTACATGCTGTCAGTGTTTTCTGGTGCTAGACAGTACTGTATGTTCCATCCCTAAAGGAAAACTGTCAGCTTACTGGCTGGTAGTGCAGGGGACGCTGATCAGTTTGATGCTTACCGTGCCCGGATCCGCCCCGCCGTTCGGCCGTAATCTTCTATTTTCAGTATATGCTAATGAGGTGCTAACTGGCACCGGCCGGGCTAACTGGCACTGTGATGTCAGCGTTTTTGGCCGCAGCTCCGCCCAGCTCATCAATATTCCTCCCCGCTCTGTAATGAAGAGAGAGGGGAGGAATATTGATGAGCTGGGCGGCGCTGCGGCCAAAAACACTGACGTCACAGTGCCAGTTAGCCCGGCCGGTGCAAGTTAGCACCTCATTAGGATATACAGAAAATAGAAGATTACGGCCGAACGGCGTGGCGGATCCAGGCACGGTAAGCATCAAACTGATCAGCGTCCCCCGCACTACCAGCCAGTACTGCTTTAAAGGAAAACTGTCAGCCTGTTCACCCACACTAAACCTTATACACTGGGATATAGTGTGGGTGAACAGGAGTCCAACGAGGGGTCACTTACTTAAATATGTCCAGTAGGTCCTGAGATATGTCCCCCAGAAATTCCTCTGCTGAAGTCAGTGAATTGCCCAGTGGAGGGCGGGGCTTCACAGGGGCACAGCTTCTTGACTCTCCTTCACTAGGATGTGGAGTCACAGAAAATGAATATGTAAATTTAGTCAATGAAGCCCCCGCCCCCACTGTGCGATTCACTGAATTCAGCAGAGGATCTTCTGGGGGACATATCTCAGGACCTACTGGACATATTTAATTAAGTGACCCCTCGTTGGACTCTTGTTCACCTACACTGTAAGGTTTAGTGTGGGTGAATGGGATGACATTAACTTGTTGATATCCTTTAAATATCAACAAGTTAAAGAGCATCTGCCACCTAAGCTGACCCCTGTAAACTTGCCCTATAAGCACATACTCCTCACGGTGCTATTTCCTTGCATACTTTTTTTTTTTTTTTTGGCTGAAAACAAGATAAATTAGCACTTTAGAATTCAATGGCTAGTGTCCTGGAGGCAGGGCCAGCAGGTCCGGAGCTGCACCAAGCCGACGCTCCTCTCTCACCAACGTCACCAGCTTTTGATTGACACACAAGGCTACTATGCCGGCAGCCGCACTGAATGTGCAGTCTATGGGTGCGCTAGAAAACCCAACCCAAGTTTGAAAGATCCCATCAATTACCCATCATGCCTTGAACACCACAGTAGTTGCTGAATGCTTTCACCTCCTCATATGTCCCAATGAAGTGATGTCAGTAATATCTACAGAACATTTAT
The DNA here is from genome assembly GCF_029499605.1 of Hyla sarda. Classification (NCBI taxonomy): domain Eukaryota; kingdom Metazoa; phylum Chordata; class Amphibia; order Anura; family Hylidae; genus Hyla; species Hyla sarda. The sequence continues at coordinate 32,896,076 of NC_079199.1, read as the reverse complement.
GTTACATACAATGTCCTACCCTGCCCACTGAACAATGGAATTACTTACGATCAAATGTAATAATCTCTTCTCCATCCTCTTCATCCGCTGTTTTGTTAGCGATGAGCACAAAGTCTCGCGTATTGCATTTTGCACAGCTCACATAATTTAGCAGAAAGGATCCGGTCTCCAAACACGTGTTACCCTAAAAATAAATGTACAGACTAATATAAAGACTCTGTGAAGGGTATACAGACAAAGGTTATATCATATCTCTTACACTAATTCTGGGAGTTTCTTGTTTAGTCTAAGCTGTAGATAAATGCTATATACTCTGTCAATCTGGTGACTGTAAGGCTATTCTCACACTGCCCTTGCTCACCGTCGAGAACGGCTGTCAAAGTCTCTCTTTTTTTTTTCCTGACTTTAATGGCTGTTCTCATAACGGGGAGCAACGGCAAACAACGGGTCCCGGCTGCTCCCATTTACTATTAAGGGGTCTACTGGGCGGTGTTATGAATTGCCGGAGAAAAAGCGAAAAACATGCGTTAATTTTTCTCCCGTTATTCTGCCCGGCTCTCCCAGCGGCCGTCACAATACAGGGTAGTGTAAAAGGGGCCTAACATGTTTTATCAATCCGTCAGACTTCAGAATAAGAGATAGGTGATTGATCGTGGGGCGTCCAACTGCTGGAACCCCTGTGATCGAAGTATAAGGGACCTGACTCTTCCTGCCGAAAGCAGAGGAGGGTCAACAATTATCCTCTATCCACAGGAAGTCACAGTGGTTGGATCCCCCCAGACCCTCATCGATCAGAGCCCTATTTCCTATCCTGGGGACTTTTGTCTCCCCCCAGAGGCCTGTGATGTATTCCACTGTATAGTCATTGAGTTGGATTCAACGCCCATAAAGTCCAACTGCAAAAATATATGTCTGCAATGCAGTATTTGTTTTTTTGTTAACTGTAGACCTATTTCTGGAATAGCACAGTCTACTATACTATTCCATACCCTGCCATATACTAATGTACAGGACCATCTTTTGGCCTCCTAAATGAATAAAGCCGTATGAGTAAGCTTGGCGTGGGCTCGAGTCAGGAGCCTGCACCATCCACCTCTGCCATCTCAGAACGAGCTTGCTCATCCTTAGACGGAAAACGGTTAATGTGTATAGGGCTCTCCTGTCTCTCCCTTTTGGTGGCTGTCAAGGAAAGAATTATTCTTTTTTTCCCTCCATAGTACATAGGTGATTGCCCGACCCCTCTTATTTCCCTCTCTACACCGAATAGCATGCAATATAGAAATGTATATTGCAGAGTCAGGAGAACTTATCTAAAGTGTATTAGCACCCTTAGGCCTTATTCCCACAGCGGAATCCAGCAGAAAAATACCGCTTGGAAATTTCTTTGCATCAGAGTCCCATTGTTTTTTACGGAATTCTGCTGCACAGTGCACACAGTAGAATGTTCCGCCTATGAAATTCCAATTTCAGCTTCCGCAGAAAGAATTGACTTTTCAATTCTTTCTGCAGAATCTGCTCGGAAATGCATTGTCGTCTATGGACCCATTTCCGAACGGTCCTAGCCCTAGCATCAAGTAAGTGAGCAGCAGCACGATTGTGGGGGGAGCAATCCACTTCTGAGGTAGCCGGAGGGCTTACCTCTCCTTCCCTGTCTGCTGCGGCTCTGTAATTGATAGAGCCTGCCTGAACCAGGCTTTATCAATGGAGCGCAGAGCACACAGATCAATGTAGTTCTAATGATTCCTTCTAAAATTCCATTAAAGGAGGACTACGGGATTTAACATTTTATCCCCTATTCTAAGGATAGGGGATAAGTTTCAGATCGCGGGGGGGTCCGACTGCTGGGGCCCCCCACGATCTCCCGTACGGGGCCCCGGCTCTCTGCATAGAGAGGGCGTGTTGACCACCACACGAGGCGGCGGCTGACACGCGCCCTACATTTACTGCTATGGGAGAGCCGAAGCGCTGCCTTCGGCAATTTCCAGCTCTCCCATAGCAGTGTATGGAGGAGGCGTGTCGGCCGCGGCTTCGTGTGGTGGTCAACACGCCCTCTCTATGCAGAGAGCCGGGGCCCCGTATGGGAGATCGCGCGCGGGGGGGGGTGTTTGGGGTGGCCCAGCGGTCGGACCCCCCGCGATCTGAAACTTACCTCCTATCCTTAGGATGGGGGATACATTTTTCAATCCCGTAGTTCTTCTTTAAGGGGACTGATAAAGTGTAAAAAAAATAAAAATAAAAAAGTTTGAAGGACCCCCCTTTTCCCAAATTTAATATAAAAAATATGTAAACATTATAAAAATAAACATATGTGGTATCGCAGCGTGCGCAAATGTCCGCACTATAAAAAATAAACTGCACTTTCATTGGCGTTTACGTAAAACATTACTAAAGTCCAAACCTGCATATCTTTGGTCACTTTGTATACCCTAAAAAAATATATAAAAGGCGATCAAAAAGTCCCTTCAAAACAAACATTGTACCAATAAAAACTTCAGATCACGGCCAACGGCTGTCCGGGCATGCTGGGAGTTTTGCAACAGCTGGAGGCACCCAGGTTGGGAAAGCAGTGTTTCTTAAACTATGGACCTCCAGCTGTTGCAAAGCTGAGGCCAACGGCTGTCAGGGCATGCTGGGAGTTATAGTTTTGTAAGAGCTGGAGAGTAACAGTTTAGGGGGCCCGATGGGGGTGATGTTATTTGTCAAGAGGAAACAGACGCCAAAGCTCAGAACCATGTCCTCCCCAGCCATGATAAGGAAGGAAGCTCCCCGTAGCTGTAGCCCTGCCATGTCACCCCCCGGTGCCGCCCTCCTCCTCACCCGGTCCGGGTACTCCTGCTGCACACAGCCCCCGCACATAGCGATGCCTACTGCGCCCGATACGCTCTTCACAACGTAAGTTTCGTAAATCACAGCCTGGACGGACAGGCTCTACGCAGGAAGCGTACAGACACTACGTTGTTCCGGGATAGTATTCTCGCGAGAAGAGACAGTAGAGGCGACCGCTGCATTCTTACAAAACACCACCAGAGGGCGCTCTGCATCGCCACAATTTATACAGGATTGTTGTGTAACTGTATCTACTAAAAGAAAAATAGTATTGTGCAATATAGTATAAAAAAAACAAATAAAATCTGAATGAAAAACTACCCCAAGTAGGGCCATAGTTTTAAAAAAATACTTATAATAGTGTTTTGCAAATTGAAGTTTAAATGGGCACTGTCATATGCTACAATTGTTTACATAATGTAGATTAGATTATATTTGCAATATACATTGTTTAAAAAATGTTTCTATATTTTTGGATGAAAAAATGTTCCATACTTCTTATCACTGGTGATGAGAAAAAATATAGGAAGTGTGGGCAGGACAAGCAGGGATCTGTGCATGCTTGCGTCTTGACAATTAGCCTGCTGTGTGATACTGGGGTATGTCACAGAGCCTCACTGCACAGAGCAGCCAATTGTAAACTCTGAGAAGTGAGGGAGGAAGTTCCTGCATGAGATGTGCGGGCAAGTGTCATGCTGCCCAAGGTAAAGCCTCCACCTCCTCAGTGAACTGCATACAGTGGGAGCAACACGAACAAGGAAATTAGGAACCATAAAAGCGGGATTTAAAGGGGTACTCAGAGGAAAAAAAAAGTTCTGTAATTACTTTTATTTAATAAATCTTAATCCTTCCAGTACTTATCAGCTTCTGTATGCTCCAGAAGAAGTTGTGTAGTTCTTTCCCATTACCACAGTGCTCTCTGAAGCCACCTCTGTCTGTGTCAGGAACTGAACTGTGTTTAGACTGGAAAATACTTCACAACTTCCTCTGGTACATACAGCAGCTGATAAGTACTGGTAGGCTTAAGATTTTTGAATAGAAATATTTTACAAATCAGCACAACCTTCGTGCACCAGTTGATTTGCAAATAGGGTTTTTCCTTTGGAGTACCCCTTTAAGCACACGGACAGGATCAGCAGTGGTTAAAGAGTACGTCTGGATCAGATAGATAGATATAGATATCTTGTGACAGGTAACACTCTAAAATGCAATACATAACATTGGAAAAAAGTCAAATGTAATATTTAAATTTTCATGCAAACACGTATGCGCTTTTGAAAATGTCCCCTAATCTAGACTAAATCTGACACCATGCCCATTTTTCAAAAACTGGAGTGCATTTTGCAAACTTTTGTGCTTTTTGTTGTAGACCCCTTTGTAAATGTAGTGTGATTATTTTGTGCTCTGTAAAAAGAGGCCCAAATGGTTTTGAAGCTGTCCCCTCGCCGAGGTATTTTAATCCCTTTCTTCTACAGTCAGGGCTGACAATGTGTATACATGGACCCATCAGCAGAGATCATAGGTTAATCACTGAACAGTAAACAATAAGTAATTCCCCTGCCTCAAATTATATGTAGACTAACATGCAGCTTAAAGGGGTACTCCACCCCTGGACATCTTATTCCCTACCCAAAGGATAGGGGATAAGATGGCTGATCACAGGGGGCCTGCCGTTGGGGACCCCCGCAATCTCACTGCTGCACCCAATGTTCATTTAGAGCGTCGGGTGCAGCGCCGGAGGCTTGTGACGTCATTGTCACATCCGCATGTGATGTCACTGCCACTCCCATAGACTTGCATTGAGGGGGCGTGGCCATGATGTCATGAGCGGAGCGTGGCTGTGACGTCATGGTCATGCCCCCTCAATGCAAGTCTATGGGAGTGGCCGTGACATCACAAGCGGACGTGACCGTGACGTCACGAGCCTCCACACAGCATTGCCAGTCATCCTGCACGGAGCAAAGTTCGTTCTGTGCACCGGATGTCTGGGGTGCTGTAGCCAGCAGCGGGACCCCCGCGATCAGACATCTTATAGATATCTAGATAAGATGTCTAGTGGCGGAGTAAAAACACACTTAGGTTATGTATCAGTTTACAACTGCATCAAATGAGTTTCTAATAGTAAGTAATGAAGGAAATTCATAGTAGTAGAGAAAACTTCAATGCAACATGATTGCGTATTTTCACATTAATGCCAGGTTTTGCACAAGCGCGTTCCAAGCATATTTGTCTTTCTGTATTACGGACAGAGGTCCTGGCCTGTCCGCATTTCTGATCACCTAAACTCACAGCCTGTCAATTTATCAGACCTGTGATCAGGCCAGGACCTCTATCCGTAACACAGAAAGACAAATATGCATGGAACCAATTAAACCAGGCAATATGTTAATAGAAGGTTTATGGCGGGGTGTGTGGCGGCAGGGTGTGTGGTGCAGGACAGATGTTGTTACCCTAGGGGCAGATGGCATTAACCCCTTGTTTTCGTGACGCCAGGGCATGGTTTAGCCCATAAACACCTGAAGGTATACTGCTGGTTCCTGGGCTAGGCACGGGGGCAATAAAGACTCCTACGGCAAGTTACGGACAAAGGTAGCTTTACTGAGGGTAGACAGTTGGTAAAGTCTATACAGTTCAGCCAGGGCCCAAGGAGTTGACCAGTGACGCAGAGATCTTAAAGCGGTTCTCCGGTGCTTAGACATCCAAAGGATAGGGGAGGAGATGCCTGATCGCGGGAGTCCCACCGCTGGTGACCCCCGGGATCTTGCACACGGCACCCCGTTTGTAATCAGTCCCCGGAGTGTGTTCGCTCCGGGTCTGATTAGCGACGACCACAGGGCCGACGGCATGTCAGGTCATGCCTCCGCCTCCGTGTGACGTCACGCTCCGCCCCTCAATGCAAGCCTACAGGAGGGGGTGTGATAGCTGTCACGCCCCCTCCCATAGGCTTGCATTGAGGGGCGGAGGGGATAAGATGTCTAAGCAGCGGAGAACCCCTTTAAGGGCTTGCTGGGACTTGTAGACTGGACAATTGAATGCAGACCACGCTGACTTGACAGATGACAGGGACTGACTTGACTTGACTCATAAAGCTGTGACTTTAGCTTAGTTGAATTGATGGCGGCTGTAGGACTTGACTTTGAGGCCTCCAACACTCTGGACACACACACTAGACAAGACTGCACTGGACCTCAGCAGGAAGCAAGAGCTAAGAGAGAGAAGCTCCATCCAGGGCTTATATGGGGGAGACTAGCAGGCAGCCCATAGGTCACTCTTGGGGTCACCTGGTCACCGATACCTCCTGGGTAACAATAACATGACATATCACATGGTATAACTCTTAAAGCAACATTACATTTTATAACACTTTACATGGTAAAACATATTTACAACGGGAAAACAAGTACAGGGGGCATTGAGGACACAGAAGGAGGCTGCCTGACAGGACAGCAGGAGCACGGGGTAACACCTCCCGTACTGGGCCACCGCATTAACAACCCCTTAGAGACCAGAGCAGTTGGTCATGAAGGGAATACACATGTGGAAAACATTGATGTGTATGTTAATGTTCAACATACTGATCCTTTGTTCCCCCAAGTGATTTGTGCTCCCATAGCCAGAGGTGTCCTTGTCCTCTAATTTACTTCCAAGCATACATGTTTATGGGGGAGTCAGCTCACATTTTCACACTTGTGTTGTATTTTTCCTAATCACTACCATTTCATCATGACAGTACAAGATAATATTTATGATGGTGTGGCTTTGAAGGCGCTTCTATTAGGAAACGCGTTACATTGCAGCTGTAGTAAATTTGCCACGTAATTTGCCATCCCTCCCTTAGTTACATAACGTTGTTTACACTACCTGGAATACATTGGCACACCGTAATTAATATTGAAATAACTTACTGAACTAGTGTTTAGGAGATGCTAAAGTCCTTTCTAGCTGGGCGTACATGTTTATTATAGCGGCAACAAAAAGATGAACTGCTGCCAGATAGATTATAGATTAGAAGGCCTTTCAGGCCGGTCCCTGCCTTCTTCTGTATCAGTTTGTTGTTTACTCTGTTATATGTTCATTGTAATCGCATTTGATATATATTTGAACCCAGTATCATATGTACAGTGACCTTGAACCAAGGGTGCCATAAAATAAAGAATAATATTAATAATAATTATAATCAAAATAAGTCTGGTACCGTGTTTCTCCAAAAATAATATTATTAATTTATATTAATTTTAGTCACAAAAAACACACTAGGGCTTATTTTCAGGGTAGGGCTTATTTATTTACGGTATGTACCTTGAACAACATGGGGGGCTGTAGCAGTGTGGAGGATGGGGGGGCTGTAGCAGTGTGGAGGATGCCGCACCCCCCATTTTCCACACTGCAACAGCCCCCCATCCTCCCACAGCCCCCCATCTCCACACTCCGGCAGCCCCCCATCCTCCACACTCCTGCAGCCCCCCATCCTCCACCCTCCTACAGCCCCCCATCCTCCACACTCCTACAGCCCCCCATCCTCCACACTGCTACAGCCCCCCATCCTCCCCTTCCCCAGTCGTCTTCCACACTCCTACAGTGCCCCCCACCCCTCTGCCATAATAAACTACGGTACACATTTCAGCGGAAACCAGCACTTCCCTACCTTCATACGGTAGTGTCCGCAACTTGTACTGTACGGAAGCTGCAGCTCTCGGCAGCGGCAGGATCTCCTTCTGTTGCTTAGCAGCCGGGGGACACGTCCATGACATCGGCCGTGCATACGCACGGACGTTTTAAAGCGACAGCGTCCCTGTTGGGAAGTCTGCAGGCATTACTGGCAGCCGCGGTCCAGATCTGCCAGTTCATTACCCCTGGCCTAGGTCTTATTTTCGGGGTAGGGCTTATATTGCAGCCCACCCTGATAATCCTGCTAGGGCTTACTTTCGGGGTATGGTTTATTTTCAGGGAAACAGGGTAGTTGCATATCTGCTAGGACAGTGCTCTCCAACCTGTGGACCTCCAGATGTTGCCAAACTACAACTCCCAGCATGCCCGGACAGCCGTTGGCTGTCCGGGCATGCTTGAAGTTGTAGTTTTGCAACATCTGGAGGTCCACAGGTTGGAGACCACTGTCCTAGCAGAACAAACGACGGGGTGTGTTGAAATTAAATGCTAGCCTTACCTGTTTCAGTAGCAAATTACTCCGATTAGCAAGTTCCGTCGCTAGTTCCGTCCTAAAAATCAGCTGTCACCGGCAGTAACCAAATCCTATACGTCCGTTAGAAAATCCCATTATAGTCTATGGGATTTTTCTAATATCCGTTTCAATCCATTATAGTCGGTTCATGAATTATTTTCTTCCGTACTATTTTCCGTCACAAAATAACGTCCATTATCAATAAACGGACTATAATGGATTAAAACGGATATTAGAAAAATCCCATAGACTATAATGGGATTTTCTAACGGACGTATAGGATTTGGTTACTGCCGGTGACAGCCGATTTTAGGACGGAACTTGCTAAACGGAGTAATTTGCTAGTGTGAAAGAAGCCTTAGATAACTGGTGGCCAAATGTTAATTCGGCTATTTCTCCCACTTCCCTCGCATGTATGTATTCTCAGTCTAATGAACGTGTACTCTAATCGGAGAGAAAGCTTTCTTAAGACACCTCTGAGGGTGGCTTATTGCCCCAAGAAAAAAGGGATCAGGCATGTTGGAATCCAACATGCCCAAGTGTTTATTGGGGGAGGGTCTGGAGGTCCTGTGCACATTCAATATCTGCCTATTGCACTAAAATGGTGGGTTTGGACAATTTTAATCTACTGTGTGTGGTCAACCTGACATGCCCAGTCTATCCTTCCTCCAACATCTGTCATTTGGGAACAATAGTGAATCCTCCAAGGTCATTTATTTTCACAGATTCAGTGTGAGTGTATATGTGATAGGCATAGCACAATATTTTTTCTATATTTCTTCCATTTTCCATACAAAAGGCTTAAAGGGGTACTCCGCCCCTAGACATCTTATCCCCTATCCAAAGGATAGGGGATAAGATGTCAGATCGCCGCAGTCCCGCTGCTGGGGAGCCCCGGGATCCCCGCTGCGGCACTGCGCTATAATTACAGCACAGAACGAGTTTACTCTGCACGTAATGACGGGCAATACAAGGGCCGGAGCATCGTTACGTCACGGCTCCGTTCCTCGTGACGTCACGGCCCACCCCTTTGCCCATCCCCTTTCAATACAAGTCTATGGGAGGGGGTGTGGTGGTCATCACGCCCCCTCCCATAGACTTGCATTAAGGGGACGGGCCGTGATGTCACGAGGGGCGGAGCCATGATGTCACGCTGCTCCGTCCCCTGTATCGCCCGTCATTACGCACAGAGCGAACTCGCTCTGTGCTGTAATGATAGCACAGTGCCGCAGCGGAGATCCTGGGGATCCCCAGCAGCGGGACCACGGCGATTTGACATCTTATCCCCTATCCTTTGGATAGGGGATAAGATGTCTAGGGGCGGAGTACCCCTTTAAAGGGTAGCTTTCATCAAAAAAACTTTTGATATATAATAGATTAATGTATGCAGGATAACTTTCCAATAGTATGTTATTAAAAAATATGCTTCTTTCTATTTAATTTTCCACTTTCCACTGAAAAAATGACCACTAGGGGTCTCCCTACCAGTCCTTTTTTATAGATTTCAGACTCATGCTGGAGTCCTAAATCTCAGACTGCTGCTGGGACACAGGCAAGCACAGCACTGCCCCCTGTCAGTGAGCAGTGCTGAGTTTGTCTGTGTTCCAGCTGCAGTTTGAGATTTAGGACTCCTGCATGAGTCTGAAATCTATGAAAAAGGACTGGTAGGGAGACCCCTAGTGGTCATTTTTCAAAGTGGAAAATTAAATAGAACTAAGCATATTTTTTAATAACATGCTATTGGAAAGTTATTCTGCATAGATTAATCTATAATATATCAAAAGTTTTTTTTGATGAAAGGTACCCTTTAAAGGGGTACTCCATTGGAAAAAAAATAATTTAATCAACTGGTGCCAGAAAGTTAAACAGATTTGTAGTGCTGTGATGAATAGGAGACCTCAGGCTCTGTGCAGCTTTCAGTGAGGCTCTGTGCATGTTTCAATGAGGCTCTGTGTAGCTTTCAGTCTGTGCAGCTTTCACCGAGGCTCTTTGCAGCTTTCAGTGAGGCTCTGTGCAGCTGTCCATCAAGCTCAGTGCAGAGAAGCACTTCCTGAGTTTGTTCTCCTGCCAGGCCTGGAGGAGACCGAACTCTCTGTATCAATTGTGGCAGGGAACAGAACAGAGCCACCTAGTGGCCATCATTTATATTACATTTTAAACATATTTATGTTGATAATTTTAAAAGCAAGTGAATGGGAAAGTCTGCTAATTACACAAGGAACACTATATTAAAAGTTTTATTTGGTGACAGGAACTCTTTAACCTCTTAAGGACCAAGGACGTATGAGTACGTCCTTGGTCCCGCTCCCGTGATATAACGCGGGTCCCCGCATCATATCACGGCGGGCCCGGCGTCATAGTGAAGCCGGGACCCGCCGCTAATAGCGCGCGGCACTGATTGCGGTGCCGCGCGCTATTAACCCTTTAGCCGCGTGCTCAAAGCTGAGCCACACGGCTAAAAGTGAAAGTAAATAGTGCTGGTTAGCTCAGTGGGCTGTTCGGGATAGCATCGGCAAAATCGCAGTCAAGTGGCAGAATGAGCAGTCAAGTGGCAGAATCATAGATCACTGGTTTCCTATGAGAAACCAGTGATCAATGTAAAAAATCAGTGTGTGCAGTGTTATAGGTCCCTATGGGAGCTATAACACTGCAAAAAAAAAAGTAAAAAAAGTGTTAATAAAGGTCATTTAACCCCTTCCCTAATAAAAGTTTGAATCACCCCCCTTTTCCCATTAAAAAAAAACACAGTGTAAATAAAAATAAACATATATGGTATCGCCGCATGCGGAAATGTCCGAATTATAAAAATATATCGTTAATTAAACCGCTCGGTCAATGGCGTATGCACAAAAAAATTCCAAACTCCAAAATAGTGCATTTTAGGTCACTTTTTATTTCATGAAAAAATGAATAAAATCAATGCATAGTCCTTTCAATACATAAATGGTACCGTTAAAAACTTCAGATCACGGCACAAAAAATGAGCCCTCATACCGCCCCATACGTGGAAAAATAAAAAAGTTATAGGGGTCAGAAGATGACAATTTTAAACGTATTAATTTTCCTGCATGAAGTTATGATTTTTTCCAGAAGTCCGACAAAATCAAACCTATATAAGTAGGGGATCATTTTAATCATATGGACCTACAGAATAAAGATAAGGTCTGTGTGGAGTGGATGTGTGCACTACCTCACAAGCACAAACACTGGCCTGTCTGCAAATTCTTTGTTTATGTTTTTATGCTCTCAATTCCATGCTGCCATACACTGATGCCATTGAATATTGTGGACGCTCTAGATCTAATAACCCACTTTTGTGACCTAATGTTGGCTCGTTTATTGTTAGTATTGTACTGTATCTTGCTCTGTTCTGTGCTATACTACCATAAGACACTTTTGTTTATTATGGCGAGATCCGCCTTTGTTGTTGTTTAATGAAAAATAAAAACCTTTTGAAATGAAAAAAAGAATAAAGATAAGGTGTCATTTTTACCTAAAAATGTACTACATGGAAACGGAAGCCCCCAAAAGTTACAAAACGGCGGTTTTTTTTTCAATTTTGTCTCACAATTATAATTTTTTCCGTTTCACCGTAGATTTTTGGGCAAAATGACTGACGTCATTACAAAGTAGAATTGGTGGTGCAAAAAACAAGCAATCATATGGATTTTTAGGTGCAAAATTGAAAGAGAAAGGCTAAGTTTCCACTTGTTTTTTTTCTGGCAGTTTTTGGAAAACTGCCACTGCAGTTTTTGAGCCAAAGTAAGAAGTGTATTCAAAAGGAATAGGACATATAAAGGAAAGACTTACACTTCTCCTCCCTTATGGATCCACTTCTGACTTTGGCTCAAAAACTGCAGTGGCAGTTTTCCAAAAACTGCCCAAAAAAAAAAAACAAGTGGAAACGTAGCCTTATGATTTTTTTAAAGGCAAGGAGCCAAAAACGAAAGTGCAAAAACGGAAAAAACCCCAGTCCTTAAGGGGTTAAAATACAACATGACTCATCTTTCTTTACCCATGATCATAAGTTGGGGAAGATTTAAAGAGGTATTTTAGGATTGTTTTTTTTATTTGATTATGCTACAGGGGCTGTAAAGTTAGTGTAATTCATAATATAGTGTCTGTACCAGTAATGTCCATTTATTTGTTTTTGTATTTTTCTGTTTAGGTGTGTATTCACACACCAGTTTGTTCAGAGCAGTTTGCTATTCCACCTGGATAGGGAATGGTTAATGCTCTGAGCGAATGAGAACTCGGGTGGAGTTATTTAGCCAGAGTAATCCTGCATTCTGGGGCTGGTTATTTCAGTGCAATACTGTTATGTCTGTTAGTTTAATGCCACCATGTCTGCTTGAGATTGAACCTTGTATTTATCTTGTGATATTATCTGAGTTTGTTCATTGTAGTTTTTAGTCTGTGTTACATTTGTTGGTTTTAGGATTATGTCTGTTCAGCTTTGTCGGTGTTCACACTGTGTCTGAGTCTTGCTTGTTACCTGTGCCCTGTATATTTATATCTTGTTTTCTGGAGTCTATTCAGACTTTTTATGTAGTCCAGTTTTGTATGTTCTGTTTTCCAGTGTGAATAGTGTCCTATGTTGCCTGTTCAGTTTTTGTGTTTTGGCTTTCAGTTCTTCCGCTATCCTTCTGCTGTATACTCCTATCATGGCTAGTTCTTTTTATCATGTCTGCCGTCTATCTGATATCTGGTTTTGTGAACTGTTTGTTAATTCACTATATTCTGTTCTGTTTGTGAGCTTATTTTCTGCCCTCTTAGTATTTGTATTGTCTAGTAGTTTTCCGTTTCTGGCCTGTGACCGACTATGTTTATTATTTATTTTTACGCCACTGCATTTTAGCGCAGAAAGGGACCGGCTCCCAGTTGTCGACTCACCGTTTAGGGTGAGTGGGCAAGTAGGCAGGGAGAGATGTGTTAGGATCAGTTTAGGGCTCACTCTCCCTGTCCCCCCGGTCGGTCCGTGACCGTACCTGTGTGTGACGGTGGTCTCGCAATTCTTATGTGATTATTGCCACAATATTTATTTTTAACAGCATACAAAATTACTCAGGTCTCGGGATTTCCCAGGTTGCAGTGCGTAAAAACATGACCTCACTAGTCAGTTGTGCAAAGGGAGCCTGTCTGCTTCAATGGGTCAAGCGACCGCTGGGTGGGAGAGAGATCATTTTGCAACAGCTGTAGGCCCCCTGATTAGAAAACACTGGTCTTTTGAATGGATGCTGCTCATTCATGCTGCAATGGGTGGGGTGGCTGATGTGTGAGAGGGAGGAATGTAACTTCACACTTACAAGCATGGAACTATGGGATGTGTAGTTTAAGAGTCCGAACTTCAAAAGGAAATACCCAGTTCACAAAAAGAGAGCCTGGCAGGTATGTACTAAAATCACCTTATGGTGGATAACCCCATAACGACAATTGGTGTAAATGTACGTCATGGTGCCTTGATACGTAACACACCATGACGCTCCGCCATGATCATGAGAACCGGACAGGTGCTCGCGTCATGCGCAGCAGGTCCCAGCTGCTATCAGCAGCCAGGGACCCACTGGTAATGGCGGACATCCGTGATCGTGCAGATGTCCGCCATTAACCCCTCAGATACCGTGATCAATACAGATCACGGCATCTGTGGCAGTGCAGTACTTTAAATGGATGATCGGATTGCCTGCAGCGCTGCTGCAGGGATCTGCTCATCCATAATGGCGGACGAAAGTCCCCTCACCTGCCTCTGTTCGTCTCCAGGGGTCTTCTGCTCTGGTCTGAGATCGAGCAGACCAGAGCAGAAGATCACTGATAACACTGATCACTGCTATGTCCTATGCATAGCACTGAACAGTATTGGCAATCAAATGTTTGCTATAAATAGTTCCCTATGGGGACTATTAAAGTGTAAAAAAAAAAAAAAAGTTACAAATGTAAAGAAAAAATTTAAAAAGTAAAAAATCCCCTCCCCCCAAAAAAATGTAAATCATCAGTTTTTCCCATTTTCCTGCCAAAAAAGCATAAAAAAAATTAATAAACATATTCTGTATCGTTGTGTGCGTAAAAGTCAGAACTATGAAAACATATTGTTAAATATCCAGTACAGTGAATGGCGTAAATGTAAAAAAAAATTTTTAAAATAAAAAGTCAAAAATGTATGCTTTTTTGTCACATTTTATTCCCCAAAAAATGAATACCTAAACAAACTTGGTACCAATTAAAACTACAGAACATGGTGCAAAAAATTGGAAAGTATACAAAAAATTGGAAAGTTATAGGTGGTCAAAATAGGACAATTTCAAACATACTAATTTTGTTAAAATAGTTTGAGCTTTTTTTAAAGCAGTAAAATTATAGAAAAGCATATAACATGGGTATCATTTTAATCGTATTGACCCACAGAATAAAGAAAACATGTCATTTTTACCGCAAAGTGTACAGCGTGAAAATAAAACCTTTCAAAATTTGCTAAATTGCGTTTTTGTTTTCAATTTCCCCACATAAATAATATTTTTTTTTGTTGCACCGTGCATTTCGTGGTAAAATAAGTGATGTCATTACAAAGTAAAATTGGTGATGCATAAAACAAACCCTCATATGGGTCTGTGGATAGAAATATAAAAGTTATGATTTTTAGAAGGCGGGGAGGAAAAAACGAAAATGCAAAAATAAAATTGGCCTGGTCCTTAAGGCCAAAATGGGCCTGGTCCTTAAGGGGTTAAGATGCCCCATACACATTAGATGGTTTCTAGTACCATCAAAATCTTCAGGTTCTGCCAACACATGTCTAATGAATATGGGGCCTTTATTCTATAATATAAAGTGCTGTTCAGTTGGATTTAACACTAAACCAGTTCTGTAGGTTCTTTGTTAGAAAACCTCTAGACTGCTATTTGCATACTGATGAATTCTATCAGTGAAATTCCTTCTTGCACAATAGTCAATGTTTGTATACAGCCAGTCTGTTCACACATCTCACAACAGGTCTGCCCAGTTTTGTGTAGTCAGGGCAGTTTTACAAAGGAAATGCCCCCGCAGTTGCCTACGCCTTTGTTTATGCAACTGCTCTATGTAAATGGAGTGGACATTGGTGATAGCTTCCTGTATCAATAGTGACCTAAAGATGTTACATTTAGAATAGGTCATGTCTTAAACCACTTACATCTTTTTGTTCACTTAAAAAGACACAAATGTCCTCATACACACAGTAAAGCATTCAAGCAGCCTCTATGGAAACACTCAGAATCTGTGCGGTTCGGTACTATTGAGCAAGAACAGTTTGAGTGCTTTCACATAATGTCTATATATATCTCAAATCTTCCCCTCCATTACTGTGCCTCCTGCCTGCACCTCCTTCATAACTGTGCCTCATGCCTGCATTCCCCCCTTCCCATCCAATACAGTTCCTCAATCTTGCACTGCCCCCACACCCTTTCACTGTGCCTTATTCCTGCACTCCCTCACCCCCTTCTCTATATTACTGTTCCCCATGCCCCATCCACCCTAAAACAACCACTATGTAACATACCGAGCAGGCACCTGTGGCTCCACTGCTTCTGTGTTTGCTAACGCTGTCTTCCTGCCGGACGTTGGCGCCATCCTCAGAGCGACGCAGCTAGACTCTGCCCACCGACATACAAGCATAGAAGCTCTGAGTCCGATGTGTGGCAGAGGTCACACCACTATAAGCTCTATTAACACCACTCGCGACCGCAGTCAGTGTTCTGTGACCACGGTCGCAACGGCAGATGCAATGCAAGCGCCTGGCGGCCTTTGTGGCAGGCCACCTATGCGGGCCTCTGGGCCTATTTTAACATAGAGGCCTGGAGCTGTAGCTCCATCCGGCCCTATGCAGTGGGCCGCAAAATTTTGTTCCGTTCCCACGGGCTGCGAGTTTGAGTCCCCTGCTCTAGGACATCTCTAAAGTTTTTTAAAGCTACAGGGACCCTTTAAATGTCAAGACAGATTTAGAACTGTGAAATTTCAGCCCCTTCCTGCTCATGTCTGACCTTTGTTGCTTTTAGGGATCTTGGGAGGAGATTTATCAAAACCTATGTTATTAAATCCTCAACCCCTTGGGTGAGATTCATCAAAACCTGTGTAGAGGAAAAGTTGCCCAGTTGTCCCTACCAACTAATCAGATTACTTCTTTTATTTTTGAGAGGCCCATTCTCCTCTACACAGGTTTTGATAAATTTCCCCCAGGGGGTTGAGGATGTGTTTTATGTCGGTAACTTTGTGCAGATTATTGTTGGGCTCATTGGTCATAATAACAGAACTTAATGGACTACATCACTGGTCTGGGTAACCCCCACAAACATGGCTCATTCATGTAGATCGTCAATAATTACATTTCTCTAAAGTGATTCTTGTTATTTTTCATTCGCAGATACCTACGCAGGTTTCCATGGCGACAGTCTTGCCAGCGAGCAAGTTCTGTGTATGACTAAATCATCTGTATGCACAGCACCCGGTGAATGATGTAATAGCATGAAACACATTTATCGTTACTTACAGCCAAAGTGATTTAAAAGAAATCCCAGTCCCCCAAGCCGACGTGGATAATTGCGTTGCAGCACATTTAGAGCTTGTTCACATGTATACCACAGCAGTACTCTGGGAGATACATTTAAATGGTCACCAAACATATGCTGTGGTATACCTATAGACTTCCATTATCCAAAATGCCAAGCCAGTTTGGGCCTGTTTTTGTCCCCTGTACATTTGTGTATGATCTTTTTTGAGGGATAGAAAAGTTCTGCACTACTTCTCTATACCACAAGAAAATAGTATGCTCTGGTATACATTTTTTCCACATAGAAGTTGTTACGCCGAGCGCTCCGGGTTCCCGCTCCTCCCCGGAGCGCTCGCTACACTCTCGCTACACTCTCGCTCCCGCAGCGCCCCGGTCAGATCCACTGACCGGGTGCACTGCGATACCGCCTCCAGCCGGGATGCGATTCGCGATGCGGGTGGCGCCCGCTCGCGATGCGCACCCCGGCTCCCGTACCTGACTCGCTCTCCGTCGGTCCTGTCCCGGCGCGCGCGGCCCCGCTCCCTAGGGCGCGCGCGCGCCGGGTCTCTGCGATTTAAAGGGCCACTGCGCCGCTGATTGGCGCAGTGGTTCTAATCAGTGTGTTCACCTGTGCACTCCCTATGTATACCTCACTTCCCCTGCACTCCCTCGCCGGATCTTGTTGCCATTGTGTCAGTGAAAGCGTTCCCTTGTTTGTTCCTAGCCTGTGTTCCAGACCTCCTGCCGTTGCCCCTGACTACGATCCTTGCTGCCTGCCCCGACCTTCTGCTACGTCCGACCTTGCTTCTGTCTACTCCCTTGTACCGCGCCTATCTTCAGCAGTCAGAGAGGTTGAGCCGTTGCTAGTGGATACGACCTGGTCACTACCGCCGCAGCAAGACCATCCCGCTTTGCGGCGGGCTCTGGTGAAAACCAGTAGTGACTTAGAACCGGTCCACTAGCACGGTCCACGCCAATCCCTCTCTGGCACAGAGGATCCACCTCCTGCCAGCCGGCATCGTGACAGTAGATCCGGCCATGGATCCCGCTGAAGTTCCTCTGCCAGTTGTCGCCGACCTCACCACGGTGGTCGCCCAGCAGTCACAACAGATAGCGCAACAAGGCCACCAGCTGTCTCAACTGACCGTGATGCTACAGCAGCTACTACCACAGCTTCAGCAATCATCTCCTCCGCCAGCTCCTGCACCTCCTCCGCAGCGAGTGGCCGCCTCAGGCCTACGACTATCCTTGCCGGATAAATTTGATGGGGACTCTAAGTTTTGCCGTGGCTTCCTTTCACAATGTTCCCTGCACTTGGAGATGATGTCGGACCAGTTTCCTACTGAAAGGTCTAAGGTGGCTTTCGTAGTCAGCCTTCTGTCTGGAAAAGCTCTGTCATGGGCCACACCGCTCTGGGACCGCAATGACCCCGTCACTGCCTCTGTACACTCCTTCTTCTCGGAAATTCGAAGTGTCTTTGAGGAACCTGCCCGAGCCTCTTCTGCTGAGACTGCCCTGCTGAACCTGGTCCAGGGTAATTCTTCCGTTGGCGAGTACGCCGTGCAATTCCGTACTCTTGCTTCAGAACTTTCCTGGAATAATGAGGCCCTCTGCGCGACCTTTAAAAAAGGCCTATCCAGCAACATTAAAGATGTTCTGGCCGCACGAGAAATTCCTGCTAACCTACATGAACTCATTCATCTAGCCACTCGCATTGACATGCGTTTTTCCGAAAGGCGTCAGGAGCTCCGCCAGGATATGGACTTTGTTCGCACGAGGCGTTTTTTCTCCCCGGCTCCTCTCTCCTCTGGTCCTCTGCAATCCGTTCCTGTGCCTTCCGCCGTGGAGGCTATGCAAGTTGACCGGTCTCGCCTGACACCTCAAGAGAGGACACGACGCCGCATGGAGAATCTCTGCCTGTACTGTGCCGGTACCGAACACTTCCTGAAGGATTGTCCTATCCGTCCTCCCCGCCTGGAAAGACGTACGCTGCCTCCGCACAAAGGTGAAACAGTCCTTGATGTCAACTCTGCTTCTCCACGTCTTACTGTGCCTGTGCGGATATCTGCCTCTACCTTCTCCTTCTCCACTAAGGCCTTCTTGGACTCCGGATCTGCAGGAAACTTTATTTTGGCCTCTCTCATCAACAGGTTCAACATCCCAGTGACCAGTCTCGCCAGACCTCTCTACATCAATTGCGTTAACAATGAAAGATTGGACTGTGCCGTGCGTTACCGCACGGAACCCCTCCTAATGTGCATCGGACCTCACCACGAAAAAATTGAGTTTTTGGTCCTCTCCAATTGCACTTCCGAAATTCTCCTTGGACTACCCTGGCTTCAACACCATTCCCCAACCCTGGATTGGTCCACAGGGGAGATCAAGAGTTGGGGTCCCTCTTGTTTCAAGGACTGCCTTAAACCGGTTACCAGTACTCCTTGCCGTGACCCTGTGGTTCCCCCTGTAACCGGTCTCCCTAAGGCCTATATGGACTTTGCGGATGTTTTTTGCAAAAAACAAGCTGAGACTCTACCTCCTCACAGGCCTTATGACTGTCCTATTGACCTCCTCCCGGGCACTACTCCACCCCGGGGCAGAATTTATCCTCTCTCTGCCCCAGAGACTCTTGCTATGTCTGAGTACATCCAGGAAAATTTAAAAAAGGGCTTTATCCGCAAATCCTCCTCTCCTGCCGGAGCCGGATTTTTCTTTGTGTCCAAAAAAGATGGCTCCCTACGTCCTTGCATTGACTACCGCGGTCTTAATAAAATCACGGTAAAGAACCGCTACCCTCTACCTCTCATCTCTGAACTCTTTGATCGCCTCCAAGGTGCCCACATCTTTACCAAACTGGACTTAAGAGGTGCTTATAATCTCATCCGCATCAGAGAGGGGGATGAAGGGAAAACGGCATTTAACACTAGAGATGGACACTTTGAGTATCTGGTCATGCCCTTTGGCCTGTGCAACGCCCCTGCCGTCTTCCAAGACTTTGTTAATGAAATTTTTCGTGATCTCTTATATTCCTGTGTTGATGTGTATCTGGACGATATCCTGATTTTTTCTGCCAACCTAGAAGAACACCGCCAGCATGTCCGCATGGTTCTTCAGAGACTTCGTGACAATCAACTTTATGCCAAAATGGAGAAATGTCTGTTTGAATGTCAATCTCTTCCATTCCTAGGATACTTGGTCTCTGGCCAGGGACTACAAATGGATCCAGACAAACTCTCTGCCGTCTTAGATTGGCCACGCCCCTCCGGACTCCGTGCTATCCAACGTTTTTTGGGGTTCGCCAATTATTACAGACAATTTATTCCACATTTTTCCACCATTGTGGCTCCTATCGTGGCTTTAACCAAAAAGAATGCCAATCCTAAGTCATGGCCTCCTCAAGCGGAAGACGCCTTTAAACAGCTCAAGTCTGCCTTTTCTTCAGCTCCTGTGCTCTCCAGACCTGACCCATCTAAACCCTTCCTATTGGAGGTTGATGCCTCCTCAGTAGGAGCTGGAGCGGTCCTTCTACAAAAAACCTTCTTTTTGGTTGACTGGGAGGGCTGTGGTCCTGAAGAGAGATCCTGGGAACCTGAGGACAATATCCTAGATAAAAATCTGGTCCTCAGGTTCTCAGGCTCCAAGAAGAGGGGGGGGACCCAAGGGGGGGGGTACTGTTACGCCGAGCGCTCCGGGTTCCCGCTCCTCCCCGGAGCGCTCGCTACACACTCGCTCCCGCAGCGCCCCGGTCAGATCCACTGACCGGGTGCGCTGCGATACCGCCTCCAGCCGGGATGCGATTCACGATGCGGGTGGCGCCCGCTCGCGATGCGCACCCCGGCTCCCGTACCTGACTCGCTCTCCGTCGGTCCTGTCCCGGCGCGCGCGGCCCCGCTCCCTAGGGCGCGCGCGCGCCGGGTCTCTGCGATTTAAAGGGCCACTGCGCCGCTGATTGGCGCAGTGGTTCTAATCAGTGTGTTCACCTGTGCACTCCCTATGTATACCTCACTTCCCCTGCACTCCCTCGCCGGATCTTGTTGCCATTGTGCCAGTGAAAGCGTTCCCTTGTTTGTTCCTAGCCTGTGTTCCAGACCTCCTGCCGTTGCCCCTGACTACGATCCTTGCTGCCTGCCCCGACCTTCTGCTACGTCCGACCTTGCTTCTGTCTACTCCCTTGTACCGCGCCTATCTTCAGCAGTCAGAGAGGTTGAGCCGTTGCTAGTGGATACGACCTGGTCACTACCGCCGCAGCAAGACCATCCCGCTTTGCGGCGGGCTCTGGTGAAAACCAGTAGTGACTTAGAACCGGTCCACTAGCACGGTCCACGCCAATCCCTCTCTGGCACAGAGGATCCACCTCCTGCCAGCCGGCATCGTGACAGAAGTAAAGTATTATGTGGTATGGTGTGGTATGTGAGCCTACCTTTAGCTGGGTTAAGGTTCTGATGGTGATATCTCAAAGGGAAGCTATATCCCTAACGTTTGTAGCATATAAGTTATAGAAGGATTTAGCTATGGATGCCATGGTTACTAAGTTAAAGGAGTATTCTAGTGTTTGTTAAAACAAGAAGCTGCTGGGGTAGGGGGGGGGGGGGTAATAGGAACTAAATGCATACTTAATAAAAAAAAACAAGAAGTTCCAGACTCGGGGACCTTGCACGGGAGGCAACTGCACCCTCACTGGATGACATAATAGGTCCAAAACCTAGGAGGACCTCTATCGCTGCTCTATCTGGCCTTTTGTAACCATTTCCTTAAATTAGACCCTAAAAAGCTTTTCCATACTTTGGAGAGATGGACAGGGAACACTGACATTACTGCCACTATTCTGGGGGGGCGATCTGTAAACATGCTATTAATGAATTAATGAGCGATGGCAGGAGACCTACTTTAAATTGTCTCATGCAGCCTTATACGGCTGACTACTGGCGGTTGGTGCGCATTTATATTCATGATCACTGGAAGACGCTACTCCTGTTTTAACCCCAATCCCTATTGTTTAATCAATTATGCCTGGCAGAGGAAGAGACAGGGGAAGAGGAGAGGATCCCACAATTCATACATATTGTACTTCTAGTAGCACTAAGATGTGGTTGGATGCGGTAACTCCAGATTTGCCAATGCTGTAATCCCAATTGAAAGTCTTACTATACGCCGAAAGACATATAAACTCTGGCACGAAAATATTCTTTAAGAAATGGCGATCGTTTATCGTGACTCACGTCGACTCTCAGGGGATTGCTGACATTGTTCACCCTTTACAACACACCACGTAGTATAATATTGAGTCTCTGAAGGGCACTCTGGGAACCCTGCGGTTACCGGATGCCTAATTATTTCTGCCTCTTGGCATCTTGTTCTCTGCTCGGATCCCTTGGGAGTCGAGGTGGGCAGCCCTGAAACGGGGCCATGTTCTTCCTGTATTCTGTACTTGGGGGGGGACAGACTATGGGTAGGAGATGTGTTTTTAGTTATCAGTGGGTAGTGGGTGGGTAAGCTGTTACTCCTATGCACTACCTTGAAGGTTTTCTGCCTACTGTCTGCTTGAGCTTTCTTTACCGAAGAGACTCTGGGATTCCGCTCTTGACCAGGAGTGACTCTATTGGGACTGTTGTGTCACTGCCTTTGATGCCTACGTTTCCTAGTTTCACAAGGGGTTTGTTATATCTTAAGGTTTGCACGAAGCGGCGGCCGACACGCCCCCTCAATACAACTCTATGGCAGAGCCGAAGTGCTGCCTTCGGCAATCTCCGGCTCTGCCATTGAGATGTATTGAGGGGGCGTGTCGGCCGCCGCTTCGTGCGGGGGTCGACACCCTCTATCTGGCCGGAGAGCCGGGGCCCTGTACAGAGAGATCGCAGGGGGCCCCAGCGGTCGGACCCCCCGCAATCTCAAACTTATCCCCTATCCTTAGGATAGGGGATAAGTTTTTCACCACTGGACTACCCCTTTAACTTTAATGTATGGGTTTAATGGAGCAATTTGCATCAAATTTATTTAAAATGATGTGTTGTGTAGATCTGCACCATTTCCCAGTTTAAAGATATGTCCAGACGAGCGGATTTTCCAGGTGTTTAATCATAGGATTAGAAAAAGGAAAACAGCAGCACTGGATGTGTTACATGGCAGACAATGAAGGTTTCTGAATGACCCCATCAACTTTAGTGGGGTCTGTCAGGATTCCATAATAGTAACATTCATGTTATTGATCAAAACATAACATAGTGTCCATATTAGCCTCCTAGTCCAAGCCCAAAGCGTTCTCTCCCAATGCTTAGTCATGTGGCCGAGACATATAATGTAAGTCTAAGGGACTGTATTGTTTACATAGTGGGGTTCTTACCGATCAGTATAAAGAGCAGGACGAAGTGCGCAATAGCACTCTTTACTCCATGGTTTACTCCGGCAGAGAATCCCTCTGGAGCGAGTGCCGGCATAACAAGCTGGCGCTAGGACAGCTTGAAAATATGCCGTCTCAATAGAAAGCAATGCATTTCAAAGCGAATTCCACTGCGAAAATAAACATGTTCATTCTTTTAGCGGAGTCGGGGGTCAGGAATCTCTGTTGCGGAACACCAGCCGTGGAAATTCTGTAGTGTGTATGGTGCAGCAGAATGCCACAATGGGAAGTTGCTGCACTGCAGAATTCCGGAGTGCTCAGAAAATCAGTTGTGTGAATGGGCCCTCAAAGGAGTACTGTGGTGCTGTACAACTTATCCCTTATTGCGGGGGTATGACCACTCATCCTCAATCTCCTGCACGGCACTCCCCAGGAATGGAGAGTGTCCTCTCCATATATCTCTCCGAATGCTGTATCACCGGCTTTCCCATAGAGATGAAGGGGGTGTGTTGGTGAGCTCTTTGTGCGGTAGTCAACACACTCCGTTCCTGGGGAGAGCAAGGGTGACATGCAGGAGATTGAGGGGGGTCCCAGCAGTCAGACCCCCTCCCCCTTCCCCTGCGATCAGACACTTCACCCCTATCCTTTGGATATGGGATAGGTTGTATGGCACCACAGTACTCCTTTAAGTTTCCACTTGTTTTTATTCTGGCAGTTTTTGGAATACTGCCGATGCAGTTTTTGAGCCAAAGCCAGAAGTGTATTCAAAAGGAATGGGAAATATAAAGGAATAACTTACACTTCTCCTCTCTTATGAATCCACTTGTGACTTTGGCTCAAAAACTGCAGCGGCAGTTTTACAAAAACTGCCAGACACAAAACCAAGTGGAAACTTAGCCTAAGACACCTGCTATCTGGCCAGCGAGCCGGGGCCCCATACAGGAGATCGCAGGGGGCTCCCAGCGGTCGGACCCCCCGCGATCTGAAACTTATCCCCTATCCTTAAGATAGGGGATACGTTTTTCAGCACTGGACTACCCCTTTAAATGTGTATGTATAACATGATTTAAACCTGAATGCAAAGGAGCTGTTGAATGCTTGAGGGTAGTGTGATGAGTGGCCTGAATCAGGGGCGCACTGCTTCATACAGCAGTTTCAGCCATGATGGGAATTGTAGTTTTGATGCAGCTGAAGAGGCAATAGTGGGAAACACTGTGTTACTAAAAAGGAGCCTGTCAGCATCTTATTGCCCTGCAATCGGCTCCCATTACCTCACAACAGCGTTAGTGAGAAGCATATTGTCACTGTATGTATGTCAATTTTGACCAGCGGTCCCGGCGTGGGGTAAGGCTAGGTTCACACCACTTTTTGGTCTCTGTTTCCGTAACAGTCTGTTTAACTTTACTGTATGGTTAACCCACGCTATTGTGTACCCCCAAAAAACATATACATTATGGTCCGTTTACTTTTTTATATAAGTCAATGGGAAACTGATGGCATCCGTTTTTTTTCCCTTCTTTGTCTCTACTTTAAATGGAAATCAAAATGTGGCGTGAATGTAACCTTAGTAGTCACAGTGAAGGAAATACAGCAGAATCTGGCCATGCTACTAGAGATGAGCGAACTTACAGTAAATTTGATTCGTCACAAACATCTCGGCTCGGCGGTTGCTGACTTTTCCTGCATAAATTAGTTCAGCTTTCCGGTGGGCTGGAAAAGGTGGATACAGTCCTAGGAAAGAGTCTCATAGGACTGTATCCACCTTTTCCAGCCCACGGGAGCACCTGAAAGCTGAACTAATTCATGCAGGATAAGTCATCGACTGCCGAGCCGAGAAGTTCGTGACGAATCGAATTTATTGTAAGTTCGCTCATCTCTACATGCTACCGTCACCCTCCTCCATGACTAGTTGCAACATGCTGGGACCACCGGTCTAAGTTGTTTTAATGATTTATTCTTGCCACCATTGTGAGATTGTAGGACAGGGTTTCCAAACCAGGGTGCAGCCAGCTGTTGCAAAACTACAACTCCCAGCATGCCCAGGCACACTGGGAGTTGTAGTTCTGCAACATCAGGAGGCACCCTGGTTGGGAAAAATTACTATAGGGCTACAGGGGGCTGTCAGGTTCCCTTGAAAGCCATAAGGAAAAGAACCTTATTTATTGCAATATATATATATATATATATATATATATATATAAATACATATTTATTGCACTATATATATATATATATATATATATATATATATATACATATATATATATACATATTTAGTTTATTGTACACTTTATATGGGCCAACAAGGCCCTCGTAACGCATAACGTTATACAGTATAATCTCCTGTGGTAACATGACGCATCACCACAGAGGATTCTCCGCCCGCCATTTTACACCACACAACACAGCACGCACTGCAGCACTTCTATCACCGCTCTAAACCAATCAGCGCGCCCCATTCTCAGGCCACTCCCCCCAGTAGCCACCATTTGGTGAAGAGCAGGACGCAAGGAGGGGGCGGGGCTTATATGTACGCCCCTTTCTCCTCAACCACTGAGCGGGGTGTTCACGTGACGCAGACCGTGCCCCCAACTGTAGCCCCGCCCCTTACAGTTTGTAACGCTGCAGATTTGGAGAGTGCGTCATTCTGGGAGCTGCAGCTGGAAAGAGATAGGCTGGTGGTGAGTGCTGAGGTTTGGCTGGGTGCGGTTTTTAAGTCGGTTATATTACAGTTTAGTTTATCTTTTTAATATGTATATATATAATTATTTTTTTTAACTACATACGTTACTAAGTGGGTGGTCAAATATAACACTATAATATACGTTGCTGTGTATTGTAGAAGCCTGTGTATCCTAATATAACGTTATAATCGTCCTGCCTGTTGTGTAGATGCGGGATATACGGGGGTGGAGCGAAGCTCCGCCTCCTGGCCAGGCTGCAGGCGCCATCTTGGAAAGCTTGTGACCTAGCTTTTGTCTAAAAGGGATTTGTTACAGCAAAAATATTTGTGTTTTGTATTTGACATCTTTTTATACCTTAGGCACTTATGTTAGCATTCTGTAGTAATGCTTCCATTTGTTGTAACTGCACACTTGCATATTTGTCCCTTTTATGCAAAAAATAAAATAAAAATATATACCGAATATACTCGATTATAAGCCGAGGCCCCTAATTTCACCCCAAAATCCCAGGAAAAGTTATTGACTCGAGTATAAGCCTAGGGTGGGAAATACATCATCCTCCCTGTCATCATCCAGAACCCCGTCATTAACACCCTCATCATCATCATCCAGACCCCTGTCATTAACACCCTCATCATCATCATCAACGCCTGTCATCATCCAGACCCTCATCATCATCACCTGTCATCATCCCCCCTTCATCATCCCACACACCCCCCCTTCATCATCCCCTTGTTATCATCACCACATGTCGTCGTCGTCATCACCGCTTGTCAATGTCTGATACAGTGGTCTTCAACCTGCGGACCTCCAGATGTTTCAAAACTACAACTCCCAGCAAGCCCGGGCAGCCATCGGCTGTCCGGGCTTGCTGGGAGTTGTAGTTTTGAAACCTCTGGAGGTCCGCAGGTTGAAGACCACTGCGGCCTTCGACATCATCCAGCCCCTCACCCCCTTTAGTTCTGTACTCACCTCCGCTCGGCGCTGGTCCGGTGCTGCAGGACTGTCCGGTGGGGAGGTTGTCCGGTGGGATAGTGGTTCCGGGCTGCCATCTTCACCGGGGGGCCCCTTCTTCGGGCCTGGAATAGAGGCGTTGCCTTGACGATGACGCAGAGGGACGTTGGTAATGAACGTACCTCTGCGTCGTCGTCAAGGCAACGTGACTATTCCGGGGCCGGGCGCGGAGAAGAGGCCCCCCCCCCCCCCCCGGTGAAGATGGCAGCCCGGAACCACTATCCCGCCGAACGACCTCCCCACCGTACAGTCCTGCAGCACCGGACCAGCACACCCTAACGTCCCGCCGAGCGGAGGGGAGTACAGAACTAAAGGGGGGGGGGGGCTGGATGATGTCGAAGGCCGCAGTGGTCTTCAACCTGCGGACCTCCGGAGGTTTCAAAACTACAACTCCCACCAAGCCCGGACAGCCGATGGCTGTCCAGGCTTGCTGGGAGTTGTAGTTTTGAAACATCTGGAGGTCCGCAGGTTGAAGACCACTGAGGGCGGAGAGTTCACTCGAATATAAGCCGAGGGGGTTGTTTTCAGCACGAAAAATCGAGCTGAAAAACTCGGCTTATACTCGAGTATATACGGTATATTCTTTTATGTTGGGGAGTGCTTGTTATGTAGCTATAGGGTTAACTGCTTATATAGAAGGGTGGAGCTGTGTCAATGGAAACCAATTGTACTTGGCGGCTTCTAGTGTCTGGTACGTGTATATTCTGTTTGTAATGTTGAAACAATTGTCTTTCAGGCTTTTTGTTCTAACCTATCGTCAATATGAGCGGCTGCAGAGTCTTCATCGGTCGGCTAAACCCGTCTGCCAGAGAAAAGGATGTTGAACGATTTTTCAAAGGATACGGGAGGATCAGAGACATCGATCTGAAGCGAGGCTTTGGCTTTGTGGTGAGTTATTACTTATCCTAAGGGTGGTGTTTTCCTATCAATATGCCTCCAGCTGTTGCAAAGCTATCAAAGGCTGTCTGGGTATGCTGGTGTTGTTGTTTTGCAACAGCTGGAAGCACCCTGGTTGAGAAACCATATCCCAAAGTCTGACGATGCATCACTGACTTGTATAGTACAGTGTTTCCCAAACCAGGGTGCCTCCAGCTGTGCGAAACTACAACTCCCAGCATGCCTGGACAGCCGTTGGCTGTCCGGGCATGCTGGGAGTTGTAGTTTTGCAACAGCTGGAGGTGCCCTGGTTGGGGAAACAATAGTATAGGGAAAGTGTTATAGATATATCATTGTACAGGGAGGAGCAGCTTTTACCTGTTGTGAATGTAGGATCCTATTATTGTTATCGGTCACTGTAAACTTGCCTGTGATCACAATGGTGGGGCTCTTAAAAGTGTTATAGAGCTTAGTGGCCTAAGGGGGAATAAAAAAATTGGGGTGGATTGAGGGGAGAAAATAACAAAATATATAGATAGCTTTATATTATAGTTTGTTTTTTCTCATGGCTCCTAGCTTGTTCTTAAAATCCTAAACAGGATGTTGTAATCGTAATATTTACTCTACCTAAAACTACATTTATTGAATTGCAGGAATTTGAAGATCCGAGAGATGCAGATGATGCAGTTTATGAACTTGATGGGAAAGAATTGTGCAATGAAAGGTAAAGATTATACATTTTGTGGGTTATTTAATATTTTCTTGTGTTCCCCCTTCTTTTACTATGAGGTATTTATTACGTTTGCCAATATTTTGCTTCTCCTTTTTTAGGGTTACAATTGAGCATGCACGTCTGCGCCCCAGGGGGGGTGGTGGAGGTGGTGGTTTCAGCAGAGGAATGGGACGGGGGAGATACAATGATCGATTCAGTAGTCGCCGCCCGCGTAATGATAGAAGGTAAGTTATTTTCATTAGTAATACTCAAAATGTATTAATTGAGGCAAACTAAAACATGATACAGATGCTAAGTGTATGTACTTTTTTTTCCTTAGTGCTCCACCAATAAGGACTGAAAATCGTCTCATTGTGGAGAACTTATCATCCCGTGTCAGCTGGCAGGTTTGTTATCTTATTTCACATGGGGTAGATAAGATCAAAAAGCTTGCCGGTGTAATCTTCCATTTTAGATACACATTATGGCAACTGAATGTTGTAGTATTCTTATAATTGGGATTTGGGTTTTTGTGTTTTATATTTTTTATTTATTTTTTTTTGCTTTTTTTATTTTTTTTATTTTGGTATTTTGATTCGCCTAATTTTAACTTAATATTAAACCCTTTATTTGCCAGCCTATCTGTGTCTCGTTGGCCTTGTGACGAGGAGCGGCTGTTGGTTATCGCTCTGTGTTGGTCACTATTGATTGGGCCGGATTGAATTGCCAGTGAGATCCTATCGTGCCTGTTGGCTACCTAGATCCGTTGCTGGTCTAGACATATCGGAGCACTTCCTTGAAAGTGCCAGGGTGCAGCGACCCCCTGAGAGTTAAAGAAATCTGGTCCTAAAATTGAGATGTTCTACCTGTAAAGATTCCGAATAGGAGGTCGTGGCCGCACAGTTGAAAGATACGCAATTAGGTGGTCGTTGGAATCCCTGGTCGCAATAAAGTCCTTGGTAACAGCACAAGAATAGAAAACGATGGCCATCGTCCATAGTCTTCTTATAGGGGAGGGTCGTACGATATAAAAGCTTCCATCAATTGGTTAGCCCTCAAGTGGGTGTGAAGAGCCAGTCGGGCTTGTCTCGTGACGGTTCCTCCAGTCGCTTAATGCAGTTTGCTGGTTGACTAGCCTAGGGATTTGTTATTGAAGGTAAAGTAACTTATATTTTTAATGACATCATGGGCACAAAATAATTGGCTTGTATTAAATACTGATTTCAGTAAGATATTATACCTTTTTCTATTTTGAGCTAGTTTTCTTACTTAAGACGACTTCACTTATTTTGTGCCCTATTGTAGTTTTTGCTGTTCTTTATCCCAAGAGTGGTAAAAGTACAATTTCAGCTTTCTGGTCTAACATCATAAACTCTTTTTCAGTGTTTTCTATATTATCCTCTTTTGTCTTAATACTAACACAATCAATTTTACATTAGGATTTGAAAGACTTCATGAGACAAGCGGGCGAAGTTACATTTGCTGATGCACATAGACCAAAACTAAATGAGGGGTAAGTGGGTGGTAATCTCACTACTGTATGTGGCTCAGATGTCAGTAATCACGTAGTAATGACTCCTATTTTTCCCCAGGGTTGTTGAATTTGCATCTTACAGCGATCTAAAAAATGCTGTTGAGAAACTATCCGGCAAGGAGATCAATGGCAGAAAAATCAAGCTGATTGAAGGAAACAAAAGGCACAGGTTTGTGAACCATCATTTTTATGAAATGGTTAAATAGTTCAACTTGAGTCTGTGTAGACTCCTAACTTAGTCTGGTTGCTGGTCTATGGTTTACCCTGAATTGTTATTTCAGCAGGTCAAGAAGCCGTTCCCGTTCCCGCAGCAGAAGCTCATCCAGGTCTCGCAGTCGTTCCCGCTCCAGGAGTAGGAAGTCCTACAGTCGCTCTCGCAGCCGTAGCCGTACTCCCCGTAGTAACCATAGCAAATCTAGATCTGTGAGTAGGTCCCCTGTTAAAGAAAAATCCCCAATGGCTGCATCTAGAAGCCCATCAAAATCCCCTGCATCTGCTGACCATCAGAGGTCTCGGTCGAGGTCTCGATCTGTTGACAGCAGAAACTGAACAATTTGTATATTCTTATTTTGGTGAACTGTAAATACTTTGTAGGTATCAGATGAAGAAGCAGGACAATAGATTGCAGACTTTTTATTAATGGGACCACTACCCAGTAGATTTTCAACTCTACTTTTGATAAACATCTTGTCTGAACTGTACAGATTGTGTAAATGTAACTTTTACTAAATGTTTTGGCATAAGATGAATTTGTCTTGTTGCGCTCTGGTGTAAATAGCTGTACTGTCCAATTCCTTCACCCAAATCCCCTAATGTTTCGTTTGTGAACTATGATTTTGAAATAAACTCTCTAAAATATATCGCTATGAAGCTGTGGATTCAACAAATTTGGGCTTGTATAGTCTAGGAGGCTGCGGGCTGGTGTACACCTTGAATCACGAGTCCAATTTCGTTAAGGCAGCAAGATAAATGTGTTTAAATTCATGCAGTACCTCCAGGACTTACGCAGGACTACTGTTTTTGCTAAAGTGCCATAGGCTTGCATGGGAGTGCCAAATATATACCTAGAACACCATAGTCTCGGGCTCAGAGGTGCTATGAAAATTTAAACACATCATGCCACTAAAGCGAAACTTAATAGGGTACTCCAGTGGAAACTATATCCTTTTTCTCTTTTCAGATCATCTGGTGCCAGAAAGATGAACCAATTTGTAAATTCTATTAAAAAAATAAAAATCTTAATCCTTCCAGTACTCCTCAGCTGCCGTATTCTCCAGGGGAAGTTGAGTTATCTTCTTTCTGACCACATTGCTCTCTGCTGACACCTCTGTCTGTGTCAGGAATTGTCCAGAGTAGGAGAGGTTTTCTATAGGGATTTGCTCCTACTCTGGACAGTTCCTGACATGGACATAGGTGGTGGCTGAGTCACTGTGGTCAGACAGAAGAGAAATTAAAGAAAATAACTAAGAACTTCCTCTGTAGTATTCGGCAGCTAATAAGTACTGGAAGGATTAAGATTTTTAAATAGAAGTAACTTACAAATCTGTTTACATTTGGAGTGTCCAAACCACCTTCAATGAGGCCACTTGCCCAACGACAGTGGAAAAATTCCCTCTTGACCCCAATATGGCATCAGAATTCTATCCACATAAATTTAGTATCCATAACTTGTAATATTACTCCCTAGAAAAACACCCAGGGCCATACCCCCCTCCCCCCCCCCTGAACTTGTTTGAGTAAGACATCACAACATCATGTGGAAGAGTTCCATAGTCTCGCTGCTCTTGCAGTAAAGAATCTCTGTCTGTGATGATGGTGAAACCTTCTTTCCTCTAGACAGAGAGGATGTCCCCTTGTCATTGTTACGGCCTAGGAATAAAAATCTCTGTACTGTCCATTCATATATTTGTGCAATGTGATCAAATCGCCTGGAAAATTATCTTTCTCCAAATGACGAGCTTGACAACTAGAGATGAGTGAAGTTAGTGATTCGATGCGTCACAAACTTCTCGGCTCGGCGGTTGCTGACTTTATCCTGCACAAATGAGTTCAGCTTTCAGGTGCTCCGGTGGCTGGAAAAGGGATACAGTCCTAGGAGAGAGTCTCCAGCCCACCGGAGCACCTGAAAGCTGAACTCATTTATACAGGATAAAGTCAGCAACTGCCGAGCCGAGAAGTTCGTATCAAATCACTGTAACTTGGCTCATCTCTAATGACAACCTGTTTTGGTACTGTAATCCTCCTAACAGAAATTCACCAAGTGTCTCTCTTCCCTGCAATCTTTCGTCCCCTGAGGTTAGGTGAAATAAAGTGGGTGGGTCTTAACTAGTGCTATATGCAGGGGGTTAACCTGGGCTGTTGACCTGCAAGCCGCTGCTCCAGATAACCGTTCCTGAAAGGTAAATAACGGCTTCTTAAATCTCTGACCCCTCCCCCACCTAAATCAAGTTTTGAACAGCTGTCCCTTGTAGGGATCGCCCGATATCCCTTTTTTTAATTTATTTTTTAGGGCCGATACTCTATGGAGGTTAGGGCTGATAACTTAAACCGGAATATCAGTATAAGTTATCTCCTCCTACCTTCCCCCCCCGGCGACACGGCTGCAGATCATTGATTTAAAGCAGGCGCTTTAAATCAATGAACTGTAGCGGCTTTTGTGGTGCCAGAAACTGCTGCCGCCACCCGCTTTTCTCACCCTGCCTGTCCTGGGGTTCTCCTGAGTCCTATCAACGTGCTGCCCCGGCCAGAGACCGCTGCCCCATTGCCTCCCCCATTCCTGGTTTTATAATTACCTGTTCCCGGGGTCCACGCTACTTCTGGCTCTGGCGGCGTCCTCCTGAGCTGTCACTGTGCGCACTGACATGGTGACATTGCGTCAACGTCACTCATCATTGCACAGCGTAACAGGATGCTGCAGGAGCCGGGAACAGGTAATTATAAAACCGGGAATGGGGGATGTAATGGGGCGGCGGCGATCTCGGGGCGGTGTGGGGGGATTATCGGCAAGGTAATTGCAGATACCGATAACGTCCAAAATATCTGCCAAACCGATAATCGGACGATCCCTGGTCCCTTGTATAGATGCCAGTTAGAGATGAGCGAACTTACAGTAAATTCGATTCGTCACGAACTTCTCGGCTCGGCAGTTGATGACTTATCCTGCATAAATTAGTTCAGCTTTCAGGTGCTCCGGTGGGCTGGAAAAGGTGGATACAGTCCTAGGAGACTCTTTCCTAGGAATGTATCCACCTTTTCCACCCCACCGGAGCACCTGAAAGCTGAACTAATTTATGCAGGACAAGTTATCAACTGCCGAGCCGAGAAGTTCGTGACGAATCGAATTTACTGTAAGTTCGCTCATCTCTAATGCCAGTATACCTACCGCTGTAAGTATGTAGCCTGTTGAGTACACTTTTACCAACAACGTAATCAATGGTTATTGCAGCTCACTCCAAAAAATATGAAAAAGCCAAGGATACTGATAATCTATTCCCAGCGCTTGTAATAAAGCTGATGCGAAGCATTCTGTCCTCAAGGCCAAAATAGAATTCTAAAAATACTAGTTGAGTGCACCAAATATACCACCATATGAGTCTCACTGAGACGGGGTAAATATATATCTTGTATCAACTGCTAGATTGCCCTTGCGGCATTTAATGGAAGCCAGCCTACTTCTACCCTATGGGGCTGCATGTTGCCTATGTATAGCGGTAAATGTGTACTGAAATAGAAATTGTTTCTAAGTGTTTTCCGAACAGTGTGTCTCCAGCTGTTGCACAACTACAACTCCCAGCATGCCTGGACAGCCGAAGGCTGTCCAGGCATGCTGGGAGTTGTAGTTGTGCAACATCTGCAGACCCACTGTTTGGAAAGCACCACTATAGAGCAGGTGTCAATATGAGATAAAAGCATCCTGCATAATACAATACGGGACCATAGGTTCCTCATAGGTCATTTTATGCTCATTAAACCCAACTACAGTATAATTACATTTTACAAGTTTATTACATACAACAGTATCCAGACACAGCCCTGATACAACACTCTTGTACTCTTTCACAGTGTTTAAAAGAATACAGTCATCTAGTACAAGTCTAACATCCGAACACTAGTTGTATTTTAGAAAAAAAATATATATAGTTGAGGTTTTCCTCCAGTTCGTCGTCCTAACACAATACAGATGTGCTGTAGCCTAATAATATTTATAAAGCGCACCAAGAACTCACAATATTACATCCGGAAATCAGGTCATTCTGAAGGCGGCCTCTGTCTTCATAAGCGGCACGTATAAATTGGTACTCCGTTCCTGGTAAAAAAAATCTACAATCTGATTCAGCACAATTAAATCAAGCCTAGAATCTGACTGTGTATGGGGAGATATTGAGCATTTCGGACCTTGTTTGAAAGATTTTATCTAATTTAAAGGGGTACTCCGGAGGAAAACAAATCTTTTCAAATCTTTTGGTGCCAGAAAGTTATACAGATTTGTAAATTACTTTTATTTAAAAAAATAAATTAAAAAAACCTTAACCCTTTCAGTACTTATCAGCTGCTGAATGTTCCAGAAAAAGTTGTACAGTTCTTTCCAGTTTGGCCACAGTGCTCTCTGCTGCCACCTCTGTCTGTGTCAGGAACTGTCCAGAGCAGGAGCAAATCCTAATGTTAAACCTCTCCTGCTCTGGACAGTTCCTAATATGGACAGAGGTGTCAGCAGAGAGCACTGTGGTCAGACGGAAAAGAACTACACAACTTTCTCTGTAGTATACAGCGGCTGATATGTACTGGAAGGATTAAGATTTTTAAATAGAAGTAATGTACAAATCTGTTTAAATTCCGGGCACCAGTTGATTTAAAAACAATTGTTTGCCAACAGAGTACCCCTTTAACTCAGTAGGGAAGGATCAGAAACTGACAATATATTCTACTTTTGCCACACACGGGAGCTGAACCACCGCAGATTTATGCATCATTTACCCAGAGCTCTATGGTAACGCTGCCACTGTTGTAATGCCATATATGAGGGAAATTCAGTATGTGTAGATTCTGAATAAACTTTAATAAATAATGCCATATATTATATATTGTGTTGTTTGCAGTTTACTCCTACTTACATGTGTGTCATTTGTTCATAACTGATTTCCTTTTTGTCCTCAGGCAGCACACAAATGCCATCTGTACTGCCTTCAGACCAGAGGAAAGCAAAATTACAGGTTAGACAAATTTTGTTATTCCTCTTCCTCCACGGGCAGCACTGATGGCATTTGTGTTCTGCCCTCAGACTAGAGGAAAGCAAAATTACAGGTAAGGCTGGGTTCACATCACATTGTTGCAATAGATTTTCTGTATCAGGTTTTTGATGAAAAACTGATTCCTCAAAACCGGGCTAAACTATCAAAACGTGTGTACAAATTTTAACCCGTATACGCATAAGAAAAAAGACCTATACCGTTTTAACTTTTCACTCCATTATGAATAAAGTTTTACTTGTTTGATTGAGATTCCAAGAAAAAAAACTGTGCAAAGTCAAAAACCGTATGGTGAAATGTAACCGTACGCACATACGATTCCCATTGACTCCAATGTTTTAAAAAAAAAAAAACGTATACGCTTCAATACGGCTCTTCACCCGAACCAAAAATCCCGGTAGGCTACGGTTTTGGGTACAGGAAGAAAACTGGCAAAATCGTACAGGATGCAACCTGATGCATCTTTTGGCATATGGTTTTCAAATTGAAAATGTATATGGGAACTGTATTGCAAAAACGTGGTGTGAACCCAGCCTAAGACAAGTGTTGTTATTATAAGGGTGACATTATTTGGCAAGCTTTAGGAGTCTCTGGATATCGGGTTCTATGTTGACGGTTGGGAAGTTTTTACTGTAGCGCTTGAAAGGTTCTCCTTCTGGGCCGATGAGAAACTTTTCAAAGTTCCAGGACAGGTCAGATCGGTGAACAGGACTCCATACTATATATCTGGGGTCAGTGATCAGGCCAGATGGTTCATCGTCTGGAGAAGGGAGTTTGTCTTTCAAGTAAGCAAAGACTGGATGAACGCCTTTCCCATTGACTTCACATTTTTGGAACAAGGTGAAACCAGGTTCGAAGCCGTTACCAGGTCTGACATATTTCAAGGAATTAAGAATCTCTTCATTCTTACAGTTTTCCTGAAATACAAAATATAAAAAAATAGATGAGAACACACACAAACTATATGGCACACCTAATTTAATTAAGGATCAGTCATTTGGGACAGCATTTATATTATATATTGATAGCTATTTCTATGAAAATTGTACCTATTGTGTGTGAGACAGGGACTGACAAAAGTGATGACAATGGGCCTCATTTACGAAGGCTTTTCCAAGTAGATTCTGTAGGGTTTTTGTGTGGTATGCCAGAATTTACGGAAAAAAAAAAAACCTTACTGACTCTCCACTCAGAAAACCCAAAAGGAGGGCCTGGTCACTCAAAGGGATGTGTCTCCGACAGTTTTGAAAAATATAATAAAATGTGGATTTGAACTCTGGAAAAGCCAACAGCACAAAGCAGTTGAAAAATAGCAAAATGTAGGAAAAAGTGCAAAACAGAAAATTAGTAAATACTATGTACCATAGAAAAATACCTGTAGAGGAAAAAAAACATAGGTATGGGGTGGGTGCAGCTAAATTATTCTAAGCATAACCGAGGTTACTGAGATGGACTCCCACACCCCGGTAGTGTATAGACAAAGTGAGAAAACAAAAGATATCTCAGTCCACTAGGTTATATAAATGAAACTAGTGGAGAAAGGTAAGTGTAAAAATATAAAAAAATATGTGATATTGAGAACCAGGTATAAAGGCAGCAATGTAGGTTTAAAATAGATCAATTGGCTGGACGCATTTCAGGATACACATCCTTCCTCATCAGCCTATGTGGAATACAAGATAATGAACATTATCTTGTATTCCACATAGGCTGCTGAAGGAAGGATGTGTATCCTGAAATGTGTCCAGCCAATTGATCTACTGTATTTTAAACCTACATTTAGAGATGAGCGAACTTACAGTAAATTTGATTCATCACGAACTTCTCGGCTCGGCAGTTGATGACTTTTCCTGCATAAATTAGTTCAGCTTTCCGGTGCTCCGGTGGGCTGGAAAAGGTGGATACAGTCCTAGGAGACTCTTTCCTAGGACTGTATCCACCTTTTCCAGCCCACCGGAGCACCTGAAGGCTGAGCTAATTTACGCAGGAAAAGTCATCAACTGCCGAGCGGAGAAGTTTGTGACGAATCGAATTTACCGTAAGTTCGCTCATCTCTACCTACATTGCTGCCTTTTACTACTATTAGTATTTCAGTTCTAATTGCCTTTCCTACATCTGGTGTGTAAAAATACCAACATCCTGCCAGGAATCCACGAGGCCGCTATACCACCTGGCCCATCTCCCATCACCTATCATTCTACCTATTGGAGCAGCGCAGTCCGCGATTCTAACAACGGAGCGACGCAGATCGCTAAACTCCAGGGAGCAGCACAGTTTGCGAATCATTCCTGCCTTCCAGATCTCCCTGTACCTGCTACCAGCTAGTGCCGCATGCGCGAACTAGCGAATCCCCATTGGACAGTTACATTGCAGGGAGAGCGGGTAAGATCTATCTTGTTTTCTACCTTCGGTTTACTATTTTTTGGTTGTCATCCACTATACCATCAACGATCTCACTTGCGGAGACTAAAAATCCCAGCATGCCCTACAAATACCGTCAATAACAGTCACTGCCCACATTTGTTATCTACTATACCACCAATAATTATATTTAATGGGTATATGCTATATTCTTATTGTTTTATGATTGTATTTTGTACAAATTATTATATGTATTGGTTGTGAGTCACAAGGGCCCAGTGACTACACCGACTAGTTCACCAACATCTTAATAAATGTATTTATATTGTATCCATTTATGTTACTTATTCGCATAGAATATTATCAAATTTACTTACTATTTTCCAATACCATTACCTATATACCTGGTTCTTAATATCACATATTTTTATATTTTTATTTTTACACTTTCTCCACTAATTTCACTTATATAACCTAGAGGACTGAGATATCTTTTGAGGAAAAAAACACAAAAAATCTACACTCCACTCTTAGTAAATGAGGGCAAATGTATACAGCACAACTGGACATGTTGGTGTTCTACAAGCAGAACAAATAATACATAAATGACAAATGTTACCTGCAGGTATATAAAATGGAAATGTAGCACTTTATAGCTGTACCTGAGAGGGTACAGTGATCCCTCAACTTACAATGGCCTCAACATACAATAGTTTCAACATACAATGGTCTTTTCTGGACCATTGTAAGTTGAAACCAGACTCAACATACAATGTTACGGGCAGTCCAGATCTGTGAAACGTGTCAATGGCCGGAAGAACTGACCAATCAGAATGGGCAATTTACTGGTAAAACACCTGTATTACTGAAGCGTATGCACTGACTGATGTCTGGGAGCGTCCCCTACAGTACAGGGAGGTATTACATGTTCTGTACTCTTTACCTGTACCAGGTTTACCTGCTCCTTTGGACACCAGGTGAGGGCGGCTCCATGTTACTTTTTTAGGAAATTGCCTGTACTGTACACGACCCTGAAGAAGCTCCTGTCCTCTACATAGACCAGTGTTTCCCAAGCAGGGTGCCCCCAGCGGTTGCAAAACTACAACTCCCAACATGCCCGGACAGCCTTTGGCTGTCCGGGCATGCTGGGAGTTGTAGTTTTGCAACAGCTGGAGGCTCCCTGCTTGGGAAACACTGACATAGACAGTGATTTACAGCTCCCGGCAGATCTTTCTTACTTTTATATGTAAGGATTTGCTTTATCTATATTAGTTATCTACTTATTTTTCTTTAATCCTCACCTTTTCCTATTTTTGGATGACATTTTGTTGGCTTCAGAACCAATTACCAGGTTTCCATAGAGTTCTGGTCTCAACATACAATGGTTTCAACATACAATGGTCGTCCTGGAACCAATTAATATTGTAACTTGAGGGACCACTGTACTTGCATGTGGCAAAAGGAAATGTATGTTTAGCTTATTAAGCGTATTTTAAAAGCTATGGACACCATACAAAAAAAAACATTTTACTTCATTCTTACTTTGTACTTATGGTGCAATATTACGTTTTCTCAATAATTCTTTATTTAAAAATGCGCCTACTTTTGCTTGTACAGCCTCCATAATTTGCAGTGTTTACTACCTCTGTTTCTATGTATACAGCTGATATGATTCTTCCCTGTAGACTGCCAGGTATTTGCTTTCCTCTCTATCTCCAGCTTTTGTGAGCTGTCCTCCAGGGTTTCGCTCCCCTGTCTGAGCTTGTGTGTAACCCTTTCCTTCTCCCTGCTGTCATCCATAACAGTGAGACTTAGACATTAGGCAAATTAGAAGAAAATATCTAAAAAGAAGATTCATGAAGTTGCTTTTATTTTGCATTTAGATTTAGAAAACAAATTAATAATAATAATAATAATTAGTGCAAAGGTGTAGCTTTTAAGTCCTTCTTTCCTTTTGCCATTATTTTTAACAAAATCAGGAAAATGTCTTATTGAATTGTATAATAAGGAAATAACAAGCACTCAGCAATCCAATTTCTAAATAATAGAGCTTACCTATCCCCTATTTCTAAGGAATGTAGACTGAAAAACCATAGCAACTATATTTCCATGGAAATTTTTTTTTAAATAGCAGATGACTGAAAGAATTATATGTTAGGCTGGGCTCACAATGGTCCAGCACAGTTGCCATCCGGCATGCCGGCACTAGACCTAAAAAAATTAATGAATAAATAAATAAACAGACAAACATGTTTTTAGATCTGGCCAAGCCTTGCTGGAGGGCAACTATGTCAGATGGTCCATTGATGTCAGATGCAAAAGCTCCAGCTCGATGAATCCAGTATGTATACAGGCTTTTAGTGTACTTGGAATGCCAACATGCAGCCTCATAGGGTTTAGCCTCATTGACTACAACTCCCTGGCATGGCAAATTCAAATCCACAGCAGAAATCCTTTGATTCAGATTTCTCCCTCCAATTTACAGAGCAGGATCCACAATGGAAAAACCAACAGACAAATCCAATGTGTGATCATGGCCTTAAAGGAATTCTCCGCCGCTGTCTGATGTCTGATCATGGGGGTCCGGCCGCTGTGGACTCCCATGATCTCCACCACGGCACCCCAGTCATCTGGTGCACGGTGCGAACTACACTCTGTGCCAGATGACTGGCGATCAAAGCCGCCATGCCCCCTCCATTCATGCCTATGGGAGGAGGCGTGACAGCTATGTACTAGCCGTCATGCCCCCTCCCATATCATAATCATGGAATGGATATCACAATCACGGAAGCCCCAGGCTTCTGTGACCATAACACCGCAGCGCCGGCACAGAGACCATGGGGGGTCCCAACGGCCGGGCCCCCCGCGATCAGACATGTTATCCCCTATCCTTTGGATATCCATAATTTAATAGTAAAATTTAAAAAAATTGTAATATGTGCTATTACATAAAAAATACTTCTTCCCCTCTGCTCTACAGGGCTATACCCCTTGGGAGTCAATCAAATTGATTAATACAGCAGAGTAGGCATCTTCACCGGCAGCAAACAGGCTAGCGATAACTGAGCGGCCATGTTTTCTATTCGTCAACAAACTCCTTTAAAGGAGAACTGTAGTGAAAATTATTCCTTTTCCTTTTTGCCCAGGCTGCAAAAATGAAAAAAAAAAAAAAAAACTTTGACTCACCTTCCGACATTCCCCTGATGTCCCAGTCCTCTGGTGCTTGTCTTCTTCCTGCTTTCTGTGGACGGAGAGTCATACTGCGCTCAGCATATCCCCGGCCACAGCGATGTCCCACCTCGTCCGGTGATAGGCTGAGCGCAGTGTCATGTAAAGAGCCTGGGCAGCAGGGAGAAGGCCAGGCCCATTCCCCCAGGCCCTTTTCTGTAACATGTTATTTTTACTAAGATTCTTATCTTTGTCTGTACCTCTGATTTGTTTGTAATCTGAGGTACACATTAACCCCTTAATGACAATGGATGTAATTGTACGTCCTGGTACCTTGGTACCTAACACACCAGGAAATACATTTACGTTCCTAAGAAGCATCCCGACTATGAAGCAAGCGCAGGAGCTATCAGCAGCCGGGACCTCGCCAGTAATGGCAGACATCAGCAATCATGCTGTTGTCTGCCATTAACCCTTCAGATGCTGTGATCAATACTGCTTAAGGCATCTAAAGTAGCTGCGGTACTTGGATACACTCATTGGACCACCCTTTGTAAGACTGCTGGGGTCCGATGAGGGAAAATGGCAGCTGAAGCTCTGCTTAACTTCGATGTGCTGCTTCAGGGATCTTCTTGTACAGTGGTTCCTCAACATACGATGGTAATCCGTTCCAAATGGACCATCGTTTGTTGAAACCATCGTATGTTGAGGGATCCGTGCATAGGAAAGTGGTCTACAACCTGCGGACCTCCAGATGTTGCAAAACTACAACACCCAGCATGCCCGGACAGCCAACGGCTGTCCGGGCATGCTGGGAGTTGTAGTTTTGCAACATCTGGAGGTCCACAGGTTGAAGACCACTAGTATTGGAGGTCATACTCACGTGTCCCCGCTGCTCCGGACCGTCACCGCTGCCCTGGATGTCGCCTTCCATCGCTGCCGCCACGTCCCCGGGGTGTCCCCGACGCTCCGGCAAGGCCTCTGCTTCCCCGGCATCCTCGCTCTCCGTCGCCGCCATCCCATTGCTACGCACGCCCCGCTCCTACTGGATGGCGGGACGGCGTGCGCAGCGACGTGATGACGACGATGGAGAGCGCCGACGATGCAGGGGATCCCGATGAGGACGCTCCGGAGCCCCGAGGGATGGTAAGTGATCATTGAGCTCATTGTTTCTGTACTACATCACACATCTGAGTAACCCCCCACAAAAATGGATCATTCATATACTTCAATTGCCTCCAAACTGCAGCCCTCAAGTGTTGCAAAACTACAACTCCCGGCATGCTGAGGGTTGTAGTTTTGCAACATCTGGAGAGCCGCAGTTTGGAGTCCACTCCCATAGATCATGATTGCCGTTTCTCTAAAATAATTCTTAAGAAGCCACTCACTCTCATGTTCCAATGCAGCGGTCCACGACAACAGTCCTGTGTGTGACCATAGCATCTGTATGCAACACCAGAAAAATGATGTAAGAGCATGAAACACATTTATAGTTAGTTAGTTACTTACTTGGTAGCCAAACTGATTGCAAGGAAATCCCAGCACCACAAACCGACGTGGATACTTGCACTGCAGATCATTTAGCTGGGTATAGTCCCTGATGGTGGTATCTCAAAGGGAAGCTACATTTTCTATTAAAACCACCCTGCCCCTAAAAACATTGAAGTCTACCTTCTCCCCGTCAAGGTTTGTAGCATGCAAGTCATAGAAGGATTTAGCTATGTAGGCCATGCTTACAATAAGCCTGGCTAGCACTCCGGACAATCGGCTGGTCGGGGGCCTTTTATTTGAAGATCATGTGACTAGTTGTCGTTGATGTGTATCTGTAAGGTATACTTTTGCAGAAACCCAATATGGGAGTGATAATGATACTACCAGCTTGTATGAAAGGTAAAGTCATTGTAGCTGTTCAGTCTATGAGTGATCTTCATAAAAGATGCAAAGACTTGGCTTGTGGTTTTGTGTTCATTTGGAATGATAGATCTGGTTAGCACATAGAATTATAACTTTGTATCTACTACTTGTTACCTATAAAAAACACTTCACAACCCCTGTAAGGTGTACATAAAGAAGCACTCCAGAAATGTTTTAATATATATGTTTTTCTTATATAGTGCAGCATACCCTATTATTAGTGACTAATATAGAGTTTCTTGTATATGCCTATTTCTTACCTCTTTTTGCTGATGTGGCAGGCATAAGATAGGTTCCATTTTGGTTTATAAATACACACTTTTGTGGGTTCTGTAATGCAGCCCCCATTTCCCATGAATCTTCTGGCGTTTGAATATTGTAGCTACGTATCTCATCAGGCTCCTGGTGCTGGAGATCATCCATTAAATACTCATTAGACTCATAAGTGGGTTGGTGTCATTTCACACTATGCAGTTCTGATGTGTTTACATACTCAAAGTATTTTACGGAGAAATAGTGCCATGAGAATTTGACGCCTTTAGGCTGTGTTCACACATTTTGCTGCTTTATAGGCTGTGTTCACACATTTTTACTACATTATAGGCTGTGTTCACATGTTGCAGCAAGTTAGCAGTACCACAGCTAATTTACCGTGTGCGTTTCTGCAACAAATAAAATATATGTGCTGCTGGCCGCCCCAAACGGGGACTTATACTTACCGTCACCCGTCTCTCCGGCCATAGCCCCGCCCTGTCAGCTTGATTGACGGTTAGCATCATAGCTCTGCTCCCTAGGTACCTTTTTGTACGGGAGTGCTGCATTTTCTCTATCATGGAGAGTCTCTCTGGAATACTTTCAAAGTGCCTATAATGGCTTTGGACAGTCTAAAGCTTGCTTTCAGGCCAGCTAGGTGAGGTCAACATCGCCCATCCTTAGTCACCAAATG
This sequence comes from Hyla sarda, assembly GCF_029499605.1. Taxonomy (NCBI): domain Eukaryota; kingdom Metazoa; phylum Chordata; class Amphibia; order Anura; family Hylidae; genus Hyla; species Hyla sarda. The sequence goes on along the minus strand of NC_079199.1, from coordinate 32,852,767 downwards.
TGTTATCTGTGGAAGCCTCTGGATGTCACTATTAGCAGGTCCAGTTGGGCCAGCAGATGTAGATGGCAATGACTGAGCCTGTTCCCATTTGATCTTCTTGTAAAACCTTTGGGATCATTGGTATAGGCAGAAAACATTTGCATGTGGTAAGTTTCATTGCATAGAGATTACATCCTGACACCATGGCCTCTCTCTCTCGGAGCAGAAATGTGCTGCCTTGGCATTTTTGCAAGTGGCCATTTGGTCCACTTGTGGGAGACCCCAGAGGTCTGTGATCTGTTGGAGAATTATCTAATCCAGATGCTATTCTTCTAGAGGCCTAGATCATGGCTTTGTCTGCCAATGAGTTGGGCCTTCTTTAATAAGAGCAGCTAACTGCCGAAGGAAGGTCTCATTAAATATTGGTTCAACTTCTTAAGAAGGGTAGTGGATCTTGTACCTGCTTAGTGTAAAATACTGTCTGCCAAGGAAGTGCAACTTCCTTTTTTGTGTACCGCTAACAGTTGTGGAAAGAAGGTCTCTGCTCAAGGAAAGATTGGTTCCACTTTATTATAAGGGTAATGGATCTTGTACCTTCTTGGTGTAAGATACCTTTACATATGATGTATGCCAAGTAGGTGCAACTTCCTTTCATGTATACCACTAACAGCTGTTAAAGGAAGGTATCTGCCCAAGTTAAGATTGGTTTCCCTTCTATATGAAGGGTAATGCAAAAATAACAATAGAACTCCAAAGTGTGGACAGGATACACAGGCGCTCAACAACCAGGTAGCAGGATAAAATGTATATTCACCCATAATACAACGCGTTTCACAGCACAGCTCCTTCATGATGCCTTATGAAGCAGCTGTGCTGTGAAACGCGTTGCATTATGGGTGAATAAACATTTTATCCTGCTACCTGGTTGTTGAGCGCCCGTGTATCCTGTCCACACTTTGGAGTTCTAGCATTATTTTTGCTATATTTGACAAGACGTGAAGTGGCTGTTGACGCCTTATTCATATTCTACACCTTGATCCATTGTTCCACTTGAGCAATATCCATCTCAAGTGGAGCAATATCCATCTATTTCAATCCCTTTGTGCAACAATGATGTCACACTATGGAACTGTCTTTTGTTTTATTTATGAAGGGTAATGGATATTGTCACCAGGGGCCCACCAAACCCTTTCCCTAGCCAATCTTCACTAGGTTTTGGCATTTGGAATTCATTGTAATCACATTTTACAACACACCTCTTTCACCTTTGGATGGTATCACTAGTTCAGTTACAGGAAGACACTTATCAATCCCCTTCCCCCCTCCCAGTGATTACATTTCACAATGTGCCCCAAAGGCTTGCATAGTACCTTAGGTCAAATTGGGCTCTCTCCTAGCCCATCTGGCTACATACAGGTAGTGTCCCCTGGAGCATAACGATAGAGCATCCGACCCAAATTATTCCCCAGTAGAACATTGACAGGGATATCTTCAGAAATCCCCCACCTCCCACAATCCTTTTTACCTTACCCAAATAAAGGTAGACACATGCCATGGGCACAGCATGCCAGCCACCCCCAATTTCTATAAAAGGCCATGGTTCTTCCTGGGATTATGTTCTTTGTATCAACCACATCAGGCCGCACCAAGGTAAATAAGCCCCCAGAATCATTTAAACCAACAGTCAACCGGTCACCCACAGTTACACTCTGAAGGTTATCCTCTATCTTTCTCTGAAAGGGAAGAGAAGCAAACACATCCAAAGTTTTTCCTCGCAACTATGGGGTTAAATATAATCCGTACTGTTCCTTAAGTAGATGGCACTGACTACAAATCCCCTCCGGAACACCTCCAGATTGACATCCTTCTCCAACATAGGGAATTTTCCAAGCAGGGTTTGTGGTCACTTTCACCCTGTGCATCACTGTGTGCGGATAAAGTTTTCCCTCTCAGCCTGAGAACCGATCTTTACTCGGGCTGAGACCTTCCATCAACAGCAGTTAGCTGTACTCATTTAAAGGAAGACCCAACTCCTTGGCAGACAAAGCCATGATCTAGCCCTCTAGGAGAATAGTATCTGGATCAGATGATACTCCAACAGGTAGCAGACCTCTGGGGTCTCCCACAAGTGGACCTAATGGCCACTTGCAGAAATGCCAAAGTGCACTCATTTCTGCTCCCTGCTCAGAAGAGAAAGGTGATGGACTCTGGATGTAATCATCATCTCATAAAACTTGCAAATGTTTTTCTGCCTATAACAATGATCCCAAATGTCTTACAAAAAGATCAAATGGGAACAGGCTCGGTCATTGCCATCTGCCACAGGCCAACAGAGCCTGGATCACACTGCTAATGTTGATATCCAGAGGCTTCCACAGAGAACACATCTAGTTACTCAGGATGGCTAATGTTGTCCTCACCTTGTTAGCATGGAAGTTGATCGGCCTATTCTAGCAAGATCTGGACTATCCAAAGCCGTTATAAGCATCCTGGCACAATCGAGAGGATGAGGACAGTCTTCTCCAGCAATCTCCCATATAGGGCCTGGCTTGGCCCTGACTCTGCGCTGCTACAGCAGTCAGTTGGTCGAAACATGCCCCCTCCATTCATCTCTATAGGAGAGGCGAAGGCACATGAATGCTGTGTCTCCGCCTCTCCCATAGAGATAAATGGGGGGGGCATGTTTGGACCAGCTGACCTACTGTGTGCGAAAGGTCACACACAGCAGCTCAGACGGGTTGGGGCCCAGTACGGGAGATCGCGTGGGGGGCAGCTCTGGGGTAAAGAGTTTTTCAGAAGCCACTCGTACAGAGATTTGTTAAGGTGGGCCCTATGATTTGACTGATATGGCTCCTAAAAAAGGGACCTTTGTCTTGGTTCTAGTCTAACTCTGTGAAGCCCCATTTGAGCTCTTTTAGAAACATTTATCCTTCACAGCCTGCTTTCTCGTGTTCATAGTGTCCATTAGTCGGATCCATGCTTTAGGAGCCATTTACCCTAACCTAATTTTTCCTTAAAACAGAGTTCTCTTGAGAATTTTACCTCATTCACTCCAAAGGTGCCCTCCGACAACATTGATCATCAGATACGTCATATTGGATATGTTTCCTGATGTCTCTACTAAAGAGCAGAAGAAACTTCACTCTCTTAATATTGGAAAGGCCCTAAACACCAAGTGCACTAGAAATAAGAAAGTCAAAGCATCTCTTTCATTTATTCTGAAGAACAAGTATCTAAGCTGCTTTATGCAGATGGTTCGTTGCACAATGCATGCATCCCGAGAGCTCCTATTGACTTCAATGGGATCCATTGGGTTTCTGTCTGGTGTCTGTTTATTTAGTAGGATTTGACAGGATAACAAAAAAATACAGCATGCAGCATTTTTTGGCTGGTCAGATCCAGCTGTTTAAATGGAATCTGTGACGCAGATGTGAACCCAGCCGAATACATTCAAAGCAACAATCATTATGAAGTTTGTTGCTAAGTGCCAAGTTACGTCCTTTACTTACTCATCATTCTCATCACTGTTATTTGTCTATAAAGATCAAATGACTAACAGGTTGTGTTGCCCCAGAGCTTATGTTGGTTTATCAAGTGCTTATGTTTTATCATGAAGTTTATTCTATGGTTAATTAATAATGAAAGCAGCCCCTAAAATCATCCAATGTAGTTACATTACCTACGTTCTCATATTTCGATTTTGCACATTATTATGTTTTATATCATTATGATTTATTATTTCCTTTTACTGATAATTATTATTTATTATTTACGCAATCAAAATCCAGCTGTCTGATCTGTCTTCCCATCTTCCAATCTTTACTATTTGCCATTGAGGGCAGTTATGAGGCCCCCATACACTATTAGATCATTGGCTGGTCACACCAAAATTGGCAGATTAATCTTATGTTACTTTAACAATTATGGTCAGCTATGGCTGTGTTCATACAGTGTGGTTTTACTTTGTTTTCGATGTGTCTTCTAGTGAGTTTGCAAATGGTGGTATTTTACTTCACCAAAATCGCAGAAACAGCATATCAAAAATGCGGACCAACTGCACTGTGTAAACACAGCCTTAACACTCCACAAATGAACATTGAAACATCAAAGATTATCAAGCGCAATGCATTGATCTATAGGTACATCTCTTATTTGTGACTGTATGTGTCTGACTGTATATAACTTGTGAGCCAATGACATGAATGGTGGTCTGGAATTTCTTTATTTCCCTAAGATACCCGTCATGTAGCAATTAGGTTTTAGCAAACACATATTTTATCCAGGTAAGATATGAGGAATTCATGAATAGTTGATTAAATAGCAGACGATAAGTGCTGAGGCCTTTTTATGGCATGAAAGACAGGTGGGTAGTGGGGTCTTTCATTCCCTTCCTGGCCAGTCAAGGTTTCCAGTTTGGCTTAAAGAGGCACTGTCATTATGAAAAACTTTTTATATTTTGCAGTACTACTGATAAGATTACCTTTTTTTAAATATACATTTATTTTAAAAAAATTCAATTTTACTAAAAAATCATAATGAAAATAGCCGCCACTAGGGGTCATCTGTCTTTATGCAGACAGACTACTCTGTATTTACAGCATACTGGATACTGGCCGTGTTGGTCTCTGGTATAGGAGATCACCATTGCACCACTACAGCCTTCATATGTTCCTAAACTACAATAGCTGGGGGTACAATCTTTGTAAAATTCCATTTTGGAGCTGTGTATTCTCCAGCTCTTGCAAAACTACAGACAAAGAATGTGTGGGCATGCTGGGAGTTGTAGTTTTGCAACAGCTAAAGGCAACACTGATGTAACACAGTGCTTTATAAACAATGCAGCTCCAGCTGTTGCAATGCAAAACTACAACTCCCAGCATGCTTGAACAGCCAAAGCTTTTTCTGACTCCTGAATGACAAAGAAGCTGATTAGACATTCAGGAGTCTGTGAAAGCTGAATGACACTCATAGTGATAGCTATGTTGAATAGCATCCAGCTTTACTAGGAACAGATAGGAAATTTATGCATAAAAACTACTGTACAGTGATTTGCAGACTGCCCAGAGAAGAAAGGGTTACAGAGTGCAGTGATCTGCAGACTGCCAGGCTGCTCCCAGATTAGTCACCCACAGTGAGGGAGAGAAACGGACACGCCCCCTCCAGAAGGCAAGAACACAAAGCAAGTGAACTACATATAATTACTATTTGTTAGGGATATATATAGGTCTTAGATACATAAAAATGATATGTACATGATCAGGATTAGGTACTGAGTAACATATCACTTTTTTTTTTTTTTTTGCACTATGGCAGGTACGCTTTAAATTGGCACAGGTGCTGAAGACAACTGATTAATGAGCTTTAAGGGGGTTATCCAGGAATAGAAAAACAGAGCTAATTTCTTCTTTCAAAAACAGCTCCCCGTCTGTCCCCAGGTTGTGTGAGGTATTACAACTTGGCTCCATTCACTTCAATGGATCTGAGCTCCAGAACCACACCCAACCTGCGGACAGACGGGGAGCGATTTTTGACTTGTGTTAGGAACACATTTGATGACTATTTTGTTGGGTGGCTTGTAGTAAGCCCCCTGTATAGATAGGAAAGATTATTGTATAGTTAGCATTTGAAAAAGCAGGAATTTATTTTGTATTTTGTGCCTGAGCGTGAAGGCTGTTTTTTTGTTTGCATAAAAATAAAAGCAGGAGAAGCTCTGTTTAAACTTTACTTCCATGGGGGACATTTATCATTAAGTGTCTATTGTAGACACAGATCTACCCCTTTACACTGCTTGTCTAATTTACACTCTTGCTCAAAATTTACAAACGTTGTGCATGTCCTTTGATAAATTTTTTGCAAATATAGAAAGCCCCCCCCCCTCCTTCTCTACCTCACACTTCACAGAGCTGCACTTCACAGAGCTGTGGCATTTTCCCGCAGTACACTGCTCACATAAATAGAAGTACCGATGCAGCAGTGTGTGCCGAACAAAACTCTGCACAATAGTAAAATCATAAATCTTTATAAAGTACACACAATGTCTGGGTTTAAAAAATATGTAATTTTTCTGAACAATCTGTCCTCTTACCTCTATATCAGTGTTTACCAACGAGAATGCCACCAGGTGTTGCAAAACTTGGCTTGCTGAGTTACAGTTTTGCAAAAGCTGGAGGCACCCTGGTTAGTAAACACTGTGTACATGTACCAGAGCTGAGTGTGTGATCATGTACTTGTAGCAGAAATTAGTGTGCAAGCATGGCCATGCACACACTCAACTCTGCTATGTATACCTAATCACACACTAAGTTCTGCTGCATACACAATCACACACTCAGCTCTGTTGCATACACACAATTTAGCTCTGCTGCGTACACAATCACACATATACATGGACCTAACAGCCATACCTCCTCCCTCCCTGCACATACAGTGGTATTCTTAGTGCTCGTTCACGCAGCTGTCTGCATCTGTTAATAAATGCCCGTTCTGCAATCCGTTGGATAATTTTTAAACGGGTTGCAACGAGCTGTAAAATAATCCCATTGATGTCAATGGGATTTTTTTTACAATCCTTTATCACACGTTTGCACACGTTTGCTTCCTGTTCCGTTTTTTTTGATGGGAGAAAAGACGGTGCATGCAGTATTTTTTCTACCGTCAAAAATAACAGAATAGAAACGGATATTATAAATTTAACATTGAAGTCCATGGCAAACGGATGAACCTTTAATGTCATCAGTTTGCCCCCATTTATGTTTCTGAACTGTTATTACTTCTGAGCATGCTGCAGACACCTGCAGTGCTGATGGACTACTACTACTCCCATCATGGATCAGACTCATTTCCATTATGGGAGTAGTAGTTCCCCCTGCTGCCGGTGGCTGGGGAGGCTACATTAGTGTTTGTACTACTACCTCCATTATGGAACAGAGTCTGTTCCATGTTGGGGGTAGTAGTACAGGGGATAAGGGATTGATCGCACTGGGTCTCACTGGGACTCGATGCGATCAGCAGTTATAAAGCAGGGGAGCAGGCGGCATGCTCCGCTCCTCTGTGATGTATATACTACTGTGCAAACTTTCATTTTGAAATTCCCCGCCGGGAGCCCTGAATGGCTGGCACCAAGGAGCCATTCAGGGCTCCCGGCAAGGTTTTTAAACTACTACTTTGACCCCATGCATATTTATAATAATTAATTGGCCCCAGTGTGTTTATAATAATTAATTGGCCCCAGTGTGTTTATAATAATTCATTGGCCTCAGTGTCTTTATAATAATTCATTGGCCCCAGTGTGTTTATAATAATTCATTGGCCCCAGTGTGTTTATAATAATTCATTGGCCTCAGTGTGTTTATAATAATTCATTGGCCTCAATGTGTTTATAATAATTCATTGGCCTTAGTGTGTTTATAATATTTCATTGGCCCCAGTGTGTTTATAATAATTACTTGGCCCCAGTGTGTTTATAATAATTCATTGGCCCCAGTGTGTTTATAATAATTACTTGGCCCCAGTGTGTTTATAATAATTCATTGGCCCCAGTGTGTTTATAATAATTCATTGGCCCCAGTGTGTTTATAATAATGCATTGGCCCCAGTGTGTTTATAATAATTCATTGGCCTCAATGTGTTTATAATAATTAATTGGCCCCAGTATGTTTATAATAATTCATTGGCCCCAGTGTGTTTATAATAATTACTTGGCCCCAGTGTGTTTATAATAATTACTTCGCCCCAGTGTGTTTATAATAATTACTTGGCCCCAGTGTGTTTATAATAATTACTTGGCCCCAGTGTGTTTATAATAATTACTTGGCCCCAGTGTGTTTATAATAATTCATTGGCCCCGGTGTGTTTATAATAATTACTTGGCCCCAGTGTGTTTATAATAATTCATTGGCCCCAGTGTGTTTATAATAATTACTTGGCCCCAGTGTGTTTATAATAATTCATTGGCCCCAGTGTGTTTATAATAATTACTTGGCCCCAGTGTGTTTATAATAATTCATTGGCCCCGGTGTGTTTATAATAATGTATTGGCCCCAGTGTGTTTAAAATAATTCATTGGCCCCAGTGTGTTTATAATAATTCATTGGCCCCAGTGTGTTTATAATAATTACTTGGCCCCAGTGTGTTTATAATAATTCATTGGCCCCAGTGTGTTTATAATAATTCATTGGCCCCAGTGTGTTTATAATAATTACTTGGCCCCAGTGTGTTTATAATAATTCATTGGCCCCAGTGTGTTTATAATAATTCATTGGCCCCAGTGTGTTTATAATAATTCATTGGCCCCAGTATATTTATAATAATTACTTGGCCCCAGTATGTTTATAATAATTCATTGGCCCCGGTGTGTTTATAATAATTTATTGGCCCCAGTGTGTTTATAATAATTCATTGGCCCCAGTGTGTTTATAATAATTACTTGGCCCCAGTGTGTTTATAATAATTCATTGGCCCCCAGTGTGTTTATAATAATTCATTGGCCCCAGTGTGTTTATAATAATTCATTGGCCCCAGTGTGTTTATAATAATTCATTGGCCCCAGTGTGTTCATAATAATTCATTGGCCCCAGTGTGTTTATAATAATTCATTGGCCCCAGTGTGTTCATAATAATTCATTGGCCCCAGTGTGCTTATAATAATTAATTGGCCTTATTGTGTTTATAATAATTCATTGGCCTCAGTGTGTTTATAATAATTACTTGGCCCCAGTGTGTTTATAATAATTCATTGGCCCCGGTGTGTTTATAATAATTACTTGGCCCCAGTGTGTTTATAATAATTCATTGGCCCCAGTGTGTTTATAATAATTACTTGGCCCCAGTGTGTTTATAATAATTCATTGGCCCCAGTGTGTTTATAATAATTACTTGGCCCCAGTGTGTTTATAATAATTCATTGGCCCCGGTGTGTTTATAATAATGTATTGGCCCCAGTGTGTTTAAAATAATTCATTGGCCCCAGTGTGTTTATAATAATTCATTGGCCCCAGTGTGTTTATAATAATTACTTGGCCCCAGTGTGTTTATAATAATTCATTGGCCCCAGTGTGTTTATAATAATTCATTGGCCCCAGTGTGTTTATAATAATTACTTGGCCCCAGTGTGTTTATAATAATTCATTGGCCCCAGTGTGTTTATAATAATTCATTGGCCCCAGTGTGTTTATAATAATTCATTGGCCCCAGTATGTTTATAATAATTACTTGGCCCCAGTATGTTTATAATAATTCATTGGCCCCGGTGTGTTTATAATAATTTATTGGCCCCAGTGTGTTTATAATAATTCATTGGCCCCAGTGTGTTTATAATAATTACTTGGCCCCAGTGTGTTTATAATAATTCATTGGCCCCCAGTGTGTTTATAATAATTCATTGGCCCCAGTGTGTTTATAATAATTCATTGGCCCCAGTGTGTTTATAATAATTCATTGGCCCCAGTGTGTTCATAATAATTCATTGGCCCCAGTGTGCTTATAATAATTAATTGGCCTTATTGTGTTTATAATAATTCATTGGCCTCAGTGTGTTTATAATAATTCATTGGCCCCAGTGTGTTTATAATAATTACTTGGCCCCAGTGTGTTTATAATAATTTATTGACCCCAGTGTGTTTATAATAATTCATTGGCCCCAGTGTGTTTATAGTAATTTATTGGCCCCAGTGTGTTCATAATTATTCGTTGGCCCCAGTGTGTTTATAATAATTCATTGGCCTTATTGTGTTTATAATAATTTATTGGCCTCAGTATGTTTATAATAATTCATTGGCCCCAGTGTGTTCATAATAATTACTTGGCCCCAGTGTGTTTATAATAATTCATTGGCCCCAGTGTGTTTATAATGATTACTTGGCCCCAGTGTGTTTATAATAATTCATTGGCCCCAGTGTGTTTATAATAATTACTTGGCCCCAGTGTGTTTATAATAATTCATTGGCCCCAGTGTGTTTATAATAATTCATTGGCCCCAGTGTGTTTATAATAATTCATTGGCCCCAGTGTGTTTATAATAATTCATTGGCCCCAGTGTGTTTATAATAATTCATTGGCCCCAGTGTGTTTATAGTAATTTATTGGCCCCAGTGTGTTCATAATTATTTGTTGGCCCCAGTGTGTTTATAATAATTCATTGGCCTTATTGTGTTTATAATAATTTATTGGCCTCAGTGTGTTTATAATAATTCATTGGCCCCAGTGTGTTTATAATAATTACTTGGCCCCAGTGTGTTTATAATAATTCATTGGCCCCAGTGTGTTTATAGTAATTACTTGGCCCCAGTGTGTTTATAATAATTCATTGGCCCCAGTGTGTTTATAGTAATTTATTGGCCCCAGTGTGTTCATAATTATTCGTTGGCCCCAGTGTGCTTATCCTTATAACCCCCAGTGTACTTATTTCTCCTCCTGCTGCCTGCTCCTCATCTTGGAGCAGGGCAGCAGCGGGGATGTGTCGGGCGGCGTTGAATGAATGAATGAAGCCGACATGTCCCGCATGTAGGCTTCATTCATTCACAACGCCGCCCGACACATCCCCGCTGCTGCCCTGTTCCTAGTGCAATAGCGCACTGCCAGGACATGTCTATTATTCTCTGCTGCTCATCTCCGTACCCGATGGATTAATGCTGTATCACTGTATAACATCATAGTGTGGAGAAAATCATCATCCTATTACTGTATCAGTACAATACACTAATATCAAGTTGAGAGTCTCTAAGCCCTCCCAGTAAGACTGTATGCCAAATGGGAAATTAATTTCTGCAAGTAGTTTTAACAAATCTGCATATTATCATTATCATTTTTAGCACACCTTTTTTTTATTTTATTTTTAACTTACGGTATGTCTGATGCAAGGGCCCTGGAGAAGACATCTTAGTATATTTTAAATAAATTGTAATTCAATCTATTGGACATATTTCCCCTTGTCTTTTCTTTCTTTTCTTCCGTTTTCATTTTCACATATCATATTAAGTCTAGAGAGCTGGTGCTGTGATTTCGGTATCTAGTTATATACTGAATGATCGCTGCTTTAGGAACACTTACTCTATAGCAGGTTGTTAGCTGGTCCTTTTTTGGGCGATCATGGCTTGCAGATGTCGGGGATCAGATTCCACAAGGTGGTGAACATCCTTCAGACTAAAGCTCACTTAAAGGGGTACTCCGGCGCTTAGACATCTTATCCCCTATCCAAAGGATAGGGGATAAGATGCCTGATCGCGGGGGTCCCGCTGCTGGGGGCCCCCGTGATCTTGCACGCCGCACCCCATTTATAATCAGTCCCCGGAGCGTGTTTGCTCCGGGTCTGATTACCGGCGACCACAGGGCCGGCGGCGTGTAATGTCATTCCTCCGCCCCCGTGTGACGTCACGCTTCGCCCCTCAATGCAAGCCTATGGGAGGGGGCGTGACAGCTGTTACGCCCCCTCCAATAGGCTTGCATTGAGGGGGGCGGCCCCGTGATCAACTGTAATCAGACCCGGAGCGAACACGCTCCGGGGACTGATTATAAATGGGGTGCGGTGTGCAAGATCACGGGGGTCCCCAGCGGCGGGACCCCCGCGATCAGGCATCTTATCCCCTATCCTTTGGATGTCTAAGCACCGGAGTACCCCTTTAAGCCACCACCTTTACACATGACTGGCAAATATCTCCATCTGCTGTGCAGAGAAAAGGTCAACACATTATACTGGTATCACATTATAGTCACACACGATATGAGGGGCCAGCTGTTTCTAATGCAGTGATCTTTAGAATAGGAATACAGAAAGATTTAGGGCAGAAATGTTTGGTACAACTGAAGATGCTTTATTCCAACTTGTTAAAACATGTCAACATCACAGGGAGGGAGAAGAAAAGTAACACGTTTCACGTGCTTGAAATGCCCTTAGTCATGATGATGATGAGTGATTATTCAGGGTAATAATATAAGATATAAATAGTGTTTCAGAACGGCAAAGAAAGTTTAAAAGCAAAATAAGGTTTTAGCTTCTTAACATGATTTATAAGGAAACTCCTTAGTTACTGACTTCAATTCACTCAAAAGCCCATTGTTATTCTGTTGAATGTGATACCTGAAGCAGATACTCGCAATGAAGAGATACCTCAAAGAGAAGCGTCAGAGTTAGTTTTCTAAGTCTATACAGTGGTCCCTCAACATACGATGGTAATCCGTTCTAAACGGCTGTCCGGGCATGCTGGGAGTTGTAGTTTTGCAACATCTGGAGGTCCGCAGGTTGAAGACCACTGGTATTGGAGGTTATACTCACGTGTCCCCGCCGCTCCGGACCGTCACCGCTGCCCTGGATGTCGCCTTCCATCGCTGTCGCCGCGTCCCCATGGTGTCCCCGACGCTCCGGCAAGGCCTCTGGTTCCCCGGCATCCTCGGTCTCTGTCGCCGCCATCACGTCGCTACGTGCGCCGCTCCTATTGGATGAAGGGACGGCGTGCACAGCGACGTGAAGACGACGATGGAGAGCGCAGACGATGCAGGGGATCCCAAAGAGGACGCGCCGGAGCCCCGAGGACAGGTAAGTGATCGTCAGCGGACCACACAGGGCACCGTATACGGCTATCCGGTGGCAGCTGATCAGTCAGCGCTGCCGGATAGCCGTTTATGCGATGGCCCGACATACAAAAGCATTGTATGTTGATGCTGCCTTGTATGTTGAAATGTATGTTGAAATTATCGTATGTCGGGGCCATTGTAGGTTGGGGGGTCACTGTATTGGGTTTGTACATTTGTAAAAACACTACAAGAGAAAACTAAAAGAGCTACTTACATAGCTAATACCTTGTGAATCCCACATAGTATAGAAGTGTATAATCTTTTTTAGATAGGATTAAGTGTCGTCACATTGCAACATCACATCCTCTTGTAACCAGAGCACAACATCAAGCCTTCTGCAAACACGTGAGAAACAATGTACAGTTGTAGCTAACATGTTTCAGACTAACGAAAAATGTAGTCTTCACAAAATTTGTTGCTTCAGTGTTTTTAGATATTTAAATAAGATATTTCTATGGTATATTGAAGTACAATTAGACTAGGTTCAGACTACGGAATTTCCGCCTGCAATTCTGCTTTGGAATTGCAGGCGGAAATTCCGCTTGCTAAAATGTACTGTATAGTAAATGGTATTCCGTTCACAAATTCACACTTCGGAATTTGTGAACGGAAAATCCGCTTGGAAATTTCAGCCTGAAGAAAGGCTTTGCTCTTTCTTCAGGCGGAAAACCGCGCGGAACACATTGTAGTCTATTGGAGACTGCAGTGTCCGCGCGGTCCTAGCGCCGACTGATTCAGCCGGCGCTGGCCGCACTCAGAATCTCTGGGCGGAAATTTTCTGCCCGGAGATTCCGTAGTCTGAACCTAGCCTTATAAGCACTTTAGAAGCTTTTGTATGTTAGGCTGATTTTAGCCAGAGTTGGGTGCCTTGACACACAAAGTTTTGCATTGGTGGGAGGAAGAGTAAGGGCCTATTCACTCGGCAGAATTTCCGCATGCGGAATTCTGCCTCAAATTAAAGCCCATAGACTTCTATGGGATTCAGCTCTCGCCATTCTCACTTCTGAATTTCCGCTTGCGGAATTCCACAAGCGGAGATTCAGAAGTGTTAATGGGAGTGCGGAATCCCATAGCAGTCTATGGGCTCTAATTTGAGGCGGAATTCCGCAAGTGGAAATTCTGCAGTGTTAATAGGGCCTAAGGGTCTATTCATACAGCAGATTTTCCAAACATCCACACCAATTCCCCTTTTGCATTCATTTGGGTGGTTTCTGGCTTGTGCTGTTTTTGTGTGGAATTGGTGCTGAATTGGTGTGGAATTTCACATGCGAAAATTCAGAAGTGTGAATGGAATACCATAGAAGTCTATTGGGCCTTAATTTGAGGCGGAATCTGATGCCTCAAATGAAAGCCAAATATACTTCTATGGGATTCCACATTTAGTTGCAATGCATCAGTAGTGTAATATCTGTATTCTGTGATTTTCTATGTTGGTGTGTAGTTACACCTGCTTTTCATGCCTGACCAGTTTTTGCATGTTGTGTGATATGGTCAGGATACTGTTAATGTTTGCAGACAACAGGCTCCCGGGTGGGGTTATATAGACCCCAGCTCTGCTGGAATTCCTGGCTGCTAATTTCACTATGTTTGACATAGCATCTGAGTCTGTGTACATGTATAGCCATGGCTTTTCATAATGTATTCGTGTATGTAGTTTTTAGCATTGTATGTTTGCACTTGGGGTTTTAGTGTTATGCTTTGTATATATTTAGTGTTCATCAGTTTGAGCTGTGTTCTGGTTAAATTATGTTGTCAGTCCTGTATAGTTCTTGTTCTCAGTCCAGTGTTTATTTATGATTCCTGTTTAGTATTTTGATTCGTATTCCTCCATGTTATGGATTTTGGCTTTTGAAGTTCCTGTATTCCAAAATGTTATGGATTTTGGCTTTTAAAGTTCCTGTATTCCTTCATGTTATGGAGTTTGGCTTTTAAAGTTCCCATATTCCTTAATGTTATGGGGTTTAGCTTTTGGAGTTTCTCTTGTATCTGTCTAGTGTGAATTGTGTTCTAATTTATCCTGAACTGTATGGTGTCTAACATTAGTTAACCCCTTCACCCCCTGCATATTCTGGTCCTATTTTGCCATTTACTATTGTCCTGTTAGGGTGCATGCACACCACGTTTTTGCTATACAGTTCCCGTATATGGTTTCAAGTTAAAACCGTACGGAACCGTATTGAAAACCGTATGTATTGACTTAACATTGTAAACCGTATGTCAAACGCATCATCCGGTTTAGTCCGTTTTGCGTCTTATACTGTTTTATCTGTTTTTTTACCCGTACCCAAAACCGTAGTCTACCACTTTTTTGGTCCAGGTGAAAAACCGTATTAAACCGTATACGTTTTTTTTTAACAGGGGAGTCAATGGGAACCGTACAGAACCGTATGTGCGTACGGTTCCATCCGGATTTCACCATACGGTTTTTGACTTTGCACAGTTTTTTCTTGGAATTTCAATCAAAAAACTTTATTCAAAATGGAGTGAAAAGTTAAAAACGTACACGTTTTTTTCTTAAAAAACAGATGCAACTGGACATCATTTTTCAAACCGTATACGATTTCTAACCCTATACAGGTTGAAAATTGATGAAATGTGTACACGTTTTTTTATACAGTTTAGTCAGGTTTTGAGGATTCCGTTTTTCATCAAAAACCTAATACGGGAACTGTACTGCAAAAACATAGTGTGCATGCACCCTTATTCAGCCTTGTTCATATTATCATATCTGTCATTTATCTTGTATCTGGTTTCTGAACTGATTGTCAGTATGTTATATATTGTCTTGATATTCCTGTTTGTTGGTTATTGTGTTAATCTCTTATGTTCTTGGCACATACCCTGGCTTTGTACAGTTTCTCTTTATTATTTTGACTCTGATGCCCCAGCACACTAGCGCAGTGAATGGACCATCTTCATGGTTGTAGATCTGTCGAATAGGGCGGACATACAATAGGAAGGGACGATTTTAGGAAAAGTTAGGGTGCACTTTCGCACTTTTCCCTGCCCTACGTGACGTTATCATGACAAGTAGTTAACAGAATATTGAAAGGCTGGATCCAGGATCTCTAATCCTTGAGATATTTCTACATCAAAAAGATGAATGAATTTGAAATAACAGGATGTACCCATAGATACAGTGGGTGATAGGGGGTGTATTGTACACCCCGATCACCTTGTATCTTCGGGTCAGTGGGTCACATGTCACCCGTATGACCCGAATCGCGGCAGATCGTTAATGTGAATTCACCAATGATCTGCCACGATCGCCGACATGGGGGGGTCTGATGACCCCCCTGGGCATTTGGGCGGGATGCCTGCTGAACGATATGGATACGCCCTGGGTCATTAAGTACCAGGACGTTAAGGCGTATCCATACGCCCTAGGTCCTTAACTGGTTAAACAGATTTGTAAATTACTTCTATGAAAAAATCTTAATCCTTCCAGTACTTATCAGCTACCGTATGATCCACAGGAAGTTCTTTTCTTTTTGATTTTCCTTTCTGCCTGACCACAGTGCTCTCTGCTCACCCCTCTGTCCATTTTAGGAACTGTCCAGAGTAGGAGCAAATCCCCATAGAAAACCTATCCTGCTCTGGACAGTTCCTAAAATGGACAGAGGGGTGAGCAGAGAGCACTGTGGTCAGGCAGAAAGGAAATTCAAAAAGAAAAGAACTTCCTGTGGATCATAACAGCAGCTGATAAGTACTGGAAAGATTTTCTAATAGAAGTAATTTACAAATCTGTTTAACTTTCTCGAACCAGTTGATTTAGAAAAAAAAAAAATTCCAGTAGAGTACCCCTTTAACCCCTTAACCCCTTAAGGACTCAGCCCATTTTGGCCTTAAGGACTCAGACAATTTAATTTTTACGTTTTCATTTTTTCCTCCTCGCCTTCTAAAAATCATAACTCTTTTATATTTTCATCCACAGACTAGTATGAGGGCTTGTTTTTTGCGCGACCAGTTGTCCTTTGTAATGACATAACTCATTATATCATAAAATGTATGGCGCAACCAAAAAACACTATTTTTGTGGGGAAATTAAAACGAAAAATGCAATTTTGCTAATTTTGGAAGGTTTCGTTTTCACGCCGTACAATTTATGGTAAAAATGACGTGTGTTCTTTATTCTGAGGGTCAATACGATTAAAATGATACCCATTATTACATACTTTTATATTATTGTTGCGCTTAAAAAAAATCACAAACTTTTTAACCAAATTAGTACGTTTATAATCCCTTTATTTTGATGACCTATAACTTTTTTATTTTTCCGTATAAGCGGCGGTATGGGGGCTCATTTTTTGCGCCATGATCTGTACTTTTTTTGATACCACATTTGCATATAAAAAACTTTTAATACATTTTTTATAATTTTTTTTTTTATAAAATGTATTAAAAAAGTAGGAATTTTGGACTTTTTTTTTTTTTCGTTCACGCCGTTCACCGTACGGGATCATTAACATTTTATTTTAATAGTTTGGACATTTACACACGCGGCGATACCAAATATGTCTATAAAAAATGTTTTTTACGCTTTTTGGGGGTAAAATAGGAAAAAACGGACGTTTAACTTTTTTATTGGGGGAGGGGATTTTTCACTTTTTTTTTACTTTGACTTTTACATTTTTTTACATTTTTTTTTACACTTGAATAGTCCCCATAGGGGACTATTCATAGCAATACCATGATTGCTAATACTGATCTGTTCTATGTATAGGACATAGAACAGATCAGTATTATCGGTCATCTCCTGCTCTGGTCTGCTCGATCACAGACCAGAGCAGGAGACGCCGGGAGCCGGACGGAGGAAGGAGAGGGGACCTCCGTCCGGCGTTCTGAATGATCGGATCCCCGCAGCAGCGCTGCGGGCGATCCGATCGTTCATTTAAATAGCGAACTGCCACAGATGCCGGGATCTGTATTGATCCCGGCACCTGAGGGGTTAATGGCGGACGCCCACGAGATCGCGGGCGTTGGCCATTGCCGGCGGGTCCCTGGCTGCGATCAGCAGCCGGGATCAGCCGCGCATGACACGGGCATCGCTCCGATGCCCGCGGTTATGCTTAGGACGTAAATGTACGTCCTGGTGCGTTAAGTACCACCTCACCAGGACGTATATTTACGTCCTGCGTCCTTAAGGGGTTAATGACAATGGATGTAAATGTATGTCATGTTGCCATGGTACTTAACGCACCATGACATACATTTACGTTCCACCATGTCCGCGAGCACCGGACCAGTGTTCGCGTCATGCGCGGCAGGTCCCTGATGCTATCAGCAGCCAGGGACCCGCCGGTAATGGCGGACATCTGCGATCGTTATTAACCACTCAGATGCCGTGATGAATACAGATCACAGCATCTGCTGCAGTGTGGTACTTTAAATGGATGATCGGCTTGCCCGCAGTGCTGCTGCGTGGATCCGATCATCCATAATGGCAGACGGAGTTCCCCCTCACCTGCCTCCATCCGTCTCCAGGGGTTTTCTGCTCTAGTTTGAGATCAATATTAGCAATCAAATGATTGCTATAAATAGTCGCCTATGGTGACCAAAAAAAATGTAAAAAAAAAGTATATCTTCACCAATAAAAACGTAAATCATCTGTTTTTCCCATTTTACCTCCAAAAAAGCGTAAAAAAAATGAATAAACATATTTGGTATCGCCGCATGCGTAAAAGTCTGATCTATTAAAATATATTGTTAATTATCTCGTATCGTGAAAAAATAAAAAGTCCAAAATTGCTGCATTTTTGTCACATTTTATTCCCTAAAAAATTAATAAAAAGTAAAACCTAAGTGAAAGTGGTACCAATTAAAACTACAGATCATGGCGCAAAAAATGAGCCCTCATACCGCCCCTAATACTGAAAAATTAGAATGTTATAGGTGGTCAAAATAGGGCAATTTCAAACATACTAATTTTTTTTTTAAATAGTTTGAGATTTTTTTTATGTGGTACAAATATATAAAAGCATATATCATGGGTATCATTTTAATCGTATTAACCCACAGAATAAAGAAAACCTGTCATTTTTACCATAAAGTGTACACCGGGAAAACAAAACCTTCCAAAGTTTGCTAAATTGCTGTTTTCTTTTCAATTCTCCCACATAAATAATATTTTTTGGGTTGCGCTATACATTTTATGGTAAAATAAGTGATGTCATTACAAAGTAAAATTGGTGACGCAAAAAAAAAAGCCCTCATATGAGTCTGTGAATGTAAATGTAAAAGAGGTATGATTTTTAGAAGACGAGGAGGAAAAAACGGAAATGCTAAAATAAAATTGGCCTGGTCCTTAAGGGGTTAAATGTCCCTACCCCCCCCCTTCATCTTTTGTGACACAAAGGATGTCCTACTACTGTCAACAATTCCCCCTGACACCTACACCCACTATTTATGTTATACACATGGCCCTATTTAATTCTTTTGTTCTTTGAAAAAAAAAAAAGCGATAAGGGAACCTATTTTGAATTTCAAGGAAAAAAAAAAGTTTATTTGTTTTCAGACCATTCCCAAGGGGATGGCAAAAACTAGTCAGGCAACTTCATTGGTCCCAGGGCTTATATTCCATCTGAGGTAAACCCTATTTGCCCCCCCCCCCCCCCCAAAAAAAATAAATAAATAAATAAATAACAAAAATAAATAAATAAAAAAAATAGACCCCTAAAAGAGGTGCTGGATATATCACAAAAAAAAAAAAAAAAAGGAAATGAAGGGAAACTAGCTATCAGTGTGATCCTGATGTGCCCGGACTTTGCATCAGGAGTTGTAGAAAGAGTGCGGGGTGTTCCTGGCCGGAAATGCCCCTAAAAATCGGCCAGGGCTGGTAGCGCGTCTCCAAAAAATCTAGGACAATGCATTTGGTGCAGTAAGCAAAATATATATTCTAAAGGCAAAGTCCTTTCATCTTCAGGTCCAGGACTTTGCATCAAGGAATGCTTTAGGGCAGTGGTCTCCAACCTGCGGACATCCAGATGTTGCAAAACTACAACTCCCAGCATGCCCGGACAGCCGTTGGCTGTCCGGGCATGCTGGGAGTTGTAGTTTTGCAACATCTGGAGGTCAGCAGGTTGGAGACCGCTGCTTTAGGGCATATTATATGTCCCTCGATTATTAAAGGGGTTATCCAGGAAAAAACTTTTTTTTTTATATATCAACTGGCTCCAGAAAGTTAAACAGATTTGTAAATCACTTCTATTAAAAAATCTTAATCCTTTCAGTACTTGTGAGCTTCTGAAATTAAGGTTGTTCTTTTCTGTCTAAGTGCTCTCTGATGACACCTGTCTCGGGAACCGCCCAGTTTAGAAGCAAATCCCCATAGCAAACCTCTTCTAAACTGGGCGTTTCCCAAGACACGTGTCATCAGAGAGCACTTAGACAGAAAAGAACAACCTTAACTTCAGAAGCTCATAAGTACTGAAAGGATTAAGATTTTTTTATAGAAGTAATTCACAAATCTGTTTAACTTTCTGGAGCCAGTTGATATATAAAAAAAAGTTTTTTTCCTGGAATACCCCTTTAATTTATGCCTTCAATAAACACCAGGAGGTAAAGCTTCCCAAATATAAAAAATGTATTCTCGCTATCCCCCTCCATGTATATCATGAGGTAAAAATGTATATACATTTACTCAACATCCCTCTGTATGTGCATTGTGAGGTTAAAAAACAAAACGAACAAAAAACATAAGAAAATTCTTACTAAACACCTATATGAACATCATTTACTTTAAAATTTTTAACGAAGGATATCATCAAAATATCTTTTTTTTTCTTTATCCAGTTACTATGACTAAGTCATGACATGTGAAGCAGTCATTTCTTTCATAGTACTGCCTTTTGATATGGATTTTATTTTTATTTGTTCCTAAAACATGAGCGCCTGTTCCCGATAAAAACAACATGGGCAGACAGAATCTTGGGTATCCGTCATCCTTTGTTATATATAGTATAGTATAGTGCACTAATTCTCCCGTTACTATTGCCTGTCACAAAATAACGGCCGTTATTAATAACGGGCGATAACTGGTTAAAACGGCTATTAGAAACATCCCATAGACTATAATGGGATTTTTTAACGGCCGTTAGTGGCCTTATAACTGCCGATTTCCAGGCTTTTTATAACGGGCGTTCATAATGGAAGTATCTTTATAGTGTGAAAGGGGCCTAAAGAGACCTTGTACGATCAGTCCTTTAAAAAGGGACAAATGTCTTTGTAGCTGTTCTTTCACCCTGTCAAGCTGCTCAAGGCTGCCTCTTTTTCTCCTCCCTCCATGGCTACGGACTGACACGTTTGTTGTTCTGCTGCTCAGTCAGCACCACATAGTCATGTGCACTGGCAGCAGGGTCGTAGCTATAGAGGTAGCAGAAATAGCAGTCGCAACGGGGGCCCTGGTGCCTAAGGAGGCCCCAAAGCACATCTGCCCCAGAAGAAAGCCGTACAATAATTGGAATATGGGGGCCCCGTTGCAGTTTTTGCATCGGGGTCTCCAAAGCTACAAGCTACGCCTCTGACTGGCAGATGTTGTGTTTTGGACATCTCCTTGAGGAGTACAAATTTTACCTCAGATTTTTTTTTTGTCTCCTACCACAAGTACACAAGCACAGCACAACAGAGTTTTGTTTATTTCCCATGTGCTGTGTAGGACAACTATGGGACAAAAAAAAAAATCTAGATTTGGTGAAAAAAATATCAAGCCAATCTCTTTTTGAGATAAAAAAAAAAATAAATAAAAAATTGCAGACCACGTGCACAATAAGCCCTTATGGGTAGGGTCACACGTAACGGATCCGCAGCGTTGATCTGCCGATGACCGACCCTAGAGCGATCCCCCTGCCTGTTCTCGTGTGTCCTCTCGTAGCAGTGTTTACCTATAGACTCCCCCTGAGGAAAATCCAATGATGCTCTACTTTCCCATACACTTTTAAAATAATCCCATAAGCTTTATTATTGTTTTTACAATCTACACACCATTAAAAATCAAATAGTGCTGAAAGCCCTTTTGTTTAGTTTTTTCTCTGTCTTGTTAGAGATCACTCTAATATCATCATTTGTGTCTTTGTATTGAGTCTGAGGGTGCCTGCAGATCACACTCAGTGCTATCTGGGCTAGGCACTATTGTTTAAAATCTCCTACTCTGCCCCCCTCGACATGTTTCGCTACATAAGTAGCTTTATCAAGAGTTGGCGGGCATCTCATACGTGACGGATCCGCGGCGTCTTCGATCCGCCGATGACCGACCCTAGAGCAATCCCCCTGCCTGTGCTCGTGTGTCCTCTCGTAGCAGCAATCCGCTGCAAGAGCACACACAGGGATCTGCGTGAATGTAGTAAACTGCGCATGCGCAATTTACTCACAGACATCGCGGCCGCTCCTCTGCTCCCTGAGCTAGGCCACGGTGACTGAGCGTAAACTGCACATGGGCGAACAGTTTACTACAGTCGCGCTAATCCCTGTGTGTGTGCTCGCTGCTATGAACGGACACACGGGCACAGGCAGGGCTTCACTTTAGGGTCGGTCATCGGCGGATCCTCAGTGTAAAATACGCTGTGAATCCATTATGTGTGACCCTACCCCAAATCAGTGTTTTCCCAACCAGGGTGTCTCGAGCTGTTGCAAAACTACAACTCCCAGCATGCCCGGACAGCCGAAGGCTGTCCGGGCATGCTGGGAGTTGTAGTTTTGCAACAGCTGGAGGCACCCTGGTTGGGAAACACAGCACTAGGTGAATACGCTTTAGGTTAGGGTCACACGTAGCGAATTGTGCGTCGTTTTTTGCTGCTTTGTATTTTGTTACCCATTGACTTGAAAAAAAATACAGGGGACAGAAAACCAAAACTAAAAGAAAAGAAAGAAAATCACAATAACTGCATCAAGGGAGTGCAAAATGAGGGGGCATTTTTTTTTTTGTGGAGTTTTTTTTTGTTTTCCAGGACAAAAAAAAAAACTCCACACAAAAGCAATGCAAAATCCCAGCCTAATTCACACTATTATGGTAAAATAATGGCAAAAATGGCATCTTAGGCTCCCCGCAAACGAGCATATCTCATGCGTATTTTGACGCTTGTGTGAAACCGGCATTAGTCCTAGTATATGACCTCTATATGAGTGCTATCTGGGCATGATGGGAGTTGTAGTTTTGCAACAGCTGGGGAGCCACTGGCTGGGTAACACTGCATAAGGGCAAGTGAGCCCCTTACTTGTTTATTACACTCTAAATTATATATCTTTGCTTTATTGTATATTGATAAAGCCCCAACAAGGCCCTGTTAACAGGTGACGTTATACAGTATAATCTCCTGTGGTAACAAGACGCATCACCACAGAGGATTCTCCGTCCGCCATTTTACACCACACAACACCGCACGCACTGCAGCACTTCTATCTCTGTCGCCCGCTCTAAACCAATCAGCGCGCTCCATTCTCAGGCCGCGCCCCCATCAGACGCCATTTGCTGTTTTTAGCTGTAAACGCCCCATTTTGTCCTCCGTGTATAGGAGAACAACTGAGCGGGGTGCTCACGTGACGCAGACCACGCCTCTCCTGCAGCTCCGCCCCCGTGCAGTTGGTTACGCCGCAGATTTCGAGGTGCGCCATTCTGGGAGCTGCAGCTGGAGAGACAGGTTGGTAGTGAGGACCGAGGAGGGTGCGGGGATTTTATTTTCTATTTTTTTTTTAGTTTAAGGCAGCGGGTTGTTTATATTACGGCCTACTGTACTTTCTGCACTCATCTGTATTTTAGGAAGATACATTTTATTACGTATATGTTTTTTTTTCTTTCAATATTGCGTATATGACCTTATTAGCAGTTGGGTGATGACGTAGATGTATCGTGTATATACTGTATCTTTTATAATCCCATTATAACGTTATATTCGTTCTGCCTGTTATGTAGAGGTGATTTTTGTAGCATTAGATGCGGATAATAAGGTGTGGAGTGAAGCCCCGCCTCCTGGCAAGGCTGCAGGCGCCATCTTGGAAAGCTTGCATCATCCTTCTCCTATGAAGGTTATCCTGCTCCCATCTTTGTTATGGATATTGCTGCCTTATATAAGCAGATATCTCTACATACACTTTATTTATTATATTTATCAATAGCTTTTATAAGGTTATATAGGTTAGCATTTTATATAGGGTCCTTAATCTTATTACAAGAAGTCATTTTTGCTTAAGTGTGTATTTTTAGGAGGTATAAAATGTTTATTTTCTAGAAGTGTCCATTGCTATCAAGTGTCTATAATGTAGCCCAGAAGTGGTAAAAGCAGACAGGTTCTTCTATGTAGCTTAGGCTGCATTCACACCTCGTTTGTTACATACGGTTGCTGGATCTGGCTGGGGGAGGGGAAAACCGGGCTCTCCTGTACCCCAGCCGGATCAGCCCGTGACTCAATTTACTTTAATGAGCCGACCGGAGTCAAACGGGGACTCTGGTCTGCTCAGTTTTGACCCGTATGCAGTTTCCTGACGGTTTTCGGTCCGGTCCAAAAAAGGATACAGGTCAAAACTGAACCGTCCGGAGTCACCGTTTGACTCCGGTCGCCTCATTAAAGTAAATGGAGTCACGGGCTGATCTGGCTGTAGTACGGGAGTGCCCAGTTTTCCCCCTCCCCCAGCCAGATCCGGCACCCGTATGTAAAAAAAACAAGGTTTGAATGCAGCCTTAGTTGTGTTTGGTGCAATTTTTAGCACAATGGGGTTTTCCCCTTTTTTTAATGATTAAGGAGAGGTCCAGTTGATCTTTGTTGGAGGTTTGGTTTCTGTAAGGTTTTATTTAGCAAATATGGAAATTGAAGGGGGAGGGTGAATCTGACTGTATATGGTGATGTAACATGGTCGCCATCTAGTGTCTGATGGGTGTAATTTGTCACTGGCCTATGGGTTAGTATATTCCTGCTAGGGTGCCTCCAGATGTTGCAAAACTACAATTCCCAGCATGGGAGTTATAGTTTTGCAACATCTGTAGGCACGGTGGTTGGATAACACTGCTTCAGTTTTAACAGTCTGACTTGTTTTTCAGGTTTCTTTTGTTCTAACATATCAACATGAGCGGTTGTAGAGTTTTCATCGGTCGGCTGAACCCGGCTGCCAGGGAGAAGGATGTCGAACGATTCTTCAAAGGATATGGGAGGATCAGAGACATCGACCTCAAACGAGGCTTTGGCTTTGTGGTAAGTGTTTAAAAAAAATAAGGGTATCTTTTTTTTTTTTTTTTCTCCAGTTTGAGGGTATGCCATCAATATTTGATTGGTGGGGCTGACACCTAATACACCCTCGCTCCCCTCCCTGCTGATCATCTGTTTTCCAGAAAGGTTCACTGTATAGTGCCTGTACTTACTGCTGCTCGTCTCTCACGGCCACATCACAATGTACAGATTTGTCTGCATTGTTCTCTGAGTAAACGGGTGCCATAGCTCTTCCGAACAGCTAATCAGCAGGGGTTGCAGGGTGCCGGCATCCCAACAATCCGATATTGATGGCCTATCCTGAGGATAGGTCGTTCATAAAAATGGGGCAGAAATTCCTTTTTAATTACAATTTTAAAATGTACCATACCTTAAACTGTAAACTTCTCATTTGCAGGAATTTGAAGACTCAAGAGATGCAGAGGATGCAGTTTATGAGCTTGATGGGAAAGAACTGTGCAGTGAAAGGTATAGTTCTTTGTTTTACTGTTCGTCTCTTACCCTTTCCTTCCCTCCCGTCCGTGACGTGGTATAGATTTTAATGGTCTCTTGCTGCTTTTCAGGGTTACCATTGAGCATGCACGACTTCGTTCCAGAGGTGGTGGCAGCAGAGGAATGGGGCGGGGAAGATTCCCTGATCGTTTCAATAGTCGTCGCCCACGTAATGATAGAAGGTAAAAAAAAAATGTATTAAATGTTTTACCCCCTCAGTATTACTTACAATCTGTACCTAAAACAAAAAACTAAAATACTTGATGATATAATTTTTTAAAATTTTTTTTTTTAGTGCTCCACCTGTAAGGACTGAAAATCGTCTCATTGTCGAGAATTTATCATCCCGTGTCAGCTGGCAGGTTTGTTGATTATACATGGGGTTGATGAGAGAATTTGCCGGTGTACTGTACTTGGATACACATTATGGCAACTGAATGTTGTAATTGGGATTTGGGTATGGTTTTTTTAGTTTTTTATTTTGTGGGTTTTTACTTTTTTTTTTTTTTCTCAACTTTATTTTGTTGCATTTTTTTAAATTGTTTAACTTAATTTTAACCAGATGTTAAACCCTTTATTTGCCAGCCTATCTGTGTCTCGTTGGCCTTGTGACGAGGAGCGGCTGTTGGTTATCGCTCTGTGTTGGTCACTATTGGTTGGGCCGGGTTGAATGTACCCAGTGAGATCCTATCGTGCCTGTTGGCTACCTAGATCCGTTGCTGGTCTAGACATATCGGAGCACTTCCTTGAAAGTGCCAGGGTGCAACGACCCCCTGAGAGTTAACGAAATCTGGTCCTTAAATTGAGATGTTCTACCTGTAAGGATTCCGAATAGGAGGTCGTGGCCGCACAGTTGAAAGATACGCAATTAGGTGGTCGTTGGAATCCCTGGTCGCAATAAAGTCCTTGGTAACAGCACAAGAATAGAAAACGATGGCCATCGTCCATAGTCTTCTTATAGGGGAGGGTCGTACGATATAAAAGCTTCCATCAATTGGTTAGCCCTCAAGTGGGTGTGAAGAGCCAGTCGGGCTTGTCTCGTGACGGTTCCTCCAGTCGCTTAATGCAGTTTGCTGGTTGACTAGCCTAGGGATTTGTTATTGAAGGTAAAGTAACTTATATTTTTAATGACATCATGGGCACAAAATAATTGGCTTGTCTTAAGTACTAATTTTAGTATATTATTTAACACCCTTTCTGCTATAAGCTAGTTTTCTTACTTAAAGGGGTACTCCGCTGCCCTGCTTCAGAAACTCCGCTCCCCAGCGTACGGAAGTTTATTGTTCCAAACGCTGTGTGCGGGCTTCCGTGTTCAGGGCCGCCCCTCCTGACGTCACGCCCCCTCCCCATAGACTTTCGTTGAGGGAGTGGGTGTGACGTCACGAGGGGCGGCCTTGAACACAGAAGCCCGCACACAGCGTTTGAAACAATAAACTTCCGGACGCTGGGGAGTGGAGCTTCCAAAGCAGGGCATCGGAGTACCCCTTTAAGAAGACTTCACTTATTTTGTGCCCTATTGTAGTTTTTGCTGTTCTTTATCCCAAGAGTGGGAGAAGTACAATTTCAGCTTTCTGGTCTAACATCATAAACTCTTTTTCAGTGTTTATTATATTATCCTCTTTTGTCTTAATACTAACACAATCAATTTTACATTAGGATTTGAAAGACTTCATGAGACAAGCGGGCGAAGTTACATTTGCTGATGCACATAGACCAAAACTAAATGAGGGGTAAGTGGGTGGTAATCTCACTACTGTATGTGGCTCAGATGTCAGTAATCACGTAGTAATGACTCCTATTTTTCCCCAGGGTTGTTGAATTTGCATCTTACAGCGATCTAAAAAATGCTGTTGAGAAACTATCCGGCAAGGAGATCAATGGCAGAAAAATCAAGCTGATTGAAGGAAACAAAAGGCACAGGTTTGTGAACCATCATTTTTATGAAATGGTTAAATAGTTCAACTTGAGTCTGTGTAGACTCCTAACTTAGTCTGGTTGCTGGTCTATGGTTTACCCTGAATTGTTATTTCAGCAGGTCAAGAAGCCGTTCCCGTTCCCGCAGCAGAAGCTCATCCAGGTCTCGCAGTCGTTCCCGCTCCAGGAGTAGGAAGTCCTACAGTCGCTCTCGCAGCCGTAGCCGTACTCCCCGTAGTAACCATAGCAAATCTAGATCTGTGAGTAGGTCCCCTGTTAAAGAAAAATCCCCAATGGCTGCATCTAGAAGCCCATCAAAATCCCCTGCATCTGCTGACCATCAGAGGTCTCGGTCGAGGTCTCGATCTGTTGACAGCAGAAACTGAACAATATCTTTTTTTTTTATAATTTTTTTTTTTATTCTTCCCTTGTGTTTTTTATATATTTTTTTTTGTGAAGTGTATATACTTGCTAAATCTTATCAGATGAGAGGACACTAGACATTTTGTTTTTAATTTTTTTTTTTTTTTGTGGACCACTGCCCAGTAGATTCTCAACTTGTCTTTTGATAAACATCACCTCATCTGAACTGTACAGATTGTGTAAATGTACCTTTTCATATGTATTTTGGCATGAGATGAATTTTGTCTCATGTCTACTGCTGTATATAGCTGTACTTTCTACCCTTTCACCCAACTCCCTTAAAATATTTCATTTGTGAAATATGCCGTTTAAATAAACTTTATTAAAGACCTATTTCCTTGTGTATGTGTGGAAGTTAAATATAAAGACTGCTAATGTTTAATATTGAAGCTGAAACTGAGTAGTTCCTTATATAATTGCTTCAGATTTGATGTCACTAGGAAACAATTTAACTTAAGTTTGTGTTAAACATATTGCATAGATTTTTTTTTTTTTTTATATTTGGTCTTACGGGGAAGGAAAAAAAATCCTCAAAGGGATTATATGGGGACTGAAAAAAAAGTACTCGACTGCTCCATTTTTTTCTCCTTCCTGCACACCCTCAAAACTACATGTCCCAGAACTCCTCACTGTAAAAACCAGTATAAAGGGACATGTTTTGAGCTATAATGAAGAGGTGGCTTGGTTGGCTGATAGAAATGGGATGTGGCTTGACTGTTAAACAAAAGGGACATGGCTTACAAGACGTGGGCACTAAAAGCCATGACAGTGTCACATGATCTGTCTCTGTTGGAAAGGTCAGGAGAGAAAGTGGACGGTAGATTGCAGGTTTTTCTTAACGGTTACAGCATATTCCAACGGAAACAGCCCAGTACAGGTAACAGGTGTATATTATGATATAGTTGGTCTGGCCATGAGGAGACAAAATATGAATAATTTTTGAGCACCATTGACTTTAGAGTACCACTTTCTGACTTCAGTAATTTAGTGATCTAGATTTTATCCTGAAATCTTGCAGTTTCTATTCTAGTCACCTAGGTCTGAAAGTTTCGGTTCAGTGAAAGGTGACGCCAGTAGAGAAGAGAACATTGGGTCCACCACCATTCACATTGTTGATTTTAGGTATCTTACACTCAAAGTTGTTTACTATCCTTGCAGTGCCTGTATCCTGCAGGAAAAGTAAAGACTAATTTTTCCTAAAATCTTAGAATCTTAGTACTATCTATCTACTTTCCCCACATGGAACAGAACATGCGATATATACACACTTATGCGGGAGAATATGCCTTAATTGTCCTATTAATGACTTGAAAGAAACACAAAGGGAAAAGTAACTTATCCACAGGATAAGGAGGTAAATGTAAGATCACGTGGCTGGTCTGACTGCTGGGAACCCCAAAAGCATCTTAACAGGCCCTGGATGTCTGAGGAGCACGAGCTGTGGTAGATGAAACTACAATTTCCACTGTTCTCAGCCACTGAAACCACACGATACAGATGGAGCATGGGGCTCTGCCTTCTGTCTTTCAGTGTCTCAATCTGTTGACTGCAACTCCTAGCATGGGCAGGAATGCTGGGAGCTGTAGTTTTGCAACAGCAGAATACAAATGCACTGCCCTAAGGTAACCTACCCAGCATTATATTCTAACGTCTTCTCTGTTCAGCTATTCTCTTCAGCTTAATGTGTTCTTTACTCTTATTAATGTTGACAGCTTTCTATGTCATTTACGGATTGAGAAAATGTCAAGACTTTGGTCAGGGGACTGGGATGTCGATCAAGGGGAAGCTCCAGTGTTCGCACATAACTGCCTTTCAGGACTACTCGGTGAATGAAATTTAAAGAAATTTATTAGATTAAATGTATCCTCACGGGTTATTGGGGGGTGGAGATATATCAAAAGTTGTCCAGAGGAAAAGTTGCTGAGTTGCCTATAGCAACCAATCAGATTGCTTCTTTCATCTTGCAGATGCCTTGTTAAAAATGAAAGATCTGGTTGCCATGGGCTACTGGGCAACTTTTGATATGCACAGACTTGGATAAGGGTGCGTCCACACGGAGGAATTTACTCGAGTAATTCCTCTTGAATTCTCCGCTCCAAATTAATGCATATCCCCTCTGCCCATTGACTTTAATGTTATTTCTGCTGTCCTGTTCACACTGCGGAAATTCTGCTAGCAGAATTCCGACGCTGAATTCCGTTCCGCTTGAAGAAAGAACATGTTCATTCTTCAAGTGGAATCCGCTAGCAGAAATCAATTGAAGTCAATGGTAAAAATTTGTGCGCAATTTGTGTGGAAATGGCTGAAAAACCTTCACTTGTTACTCCCCCATGTCCGCGCGTGAATTGCGTGCAAATTTCCTGCAAAAAATTTTTCAACGTGAATTACGTTACTCTTTTACTCCGTGTGAACGCACCCTAAATCTCCCCCATGTTCTTTTGAAGAGATTCAGTAATATTTTCATTGGAACAGTAGTTATACTCTAGAGCAGCACTCACTACTATGCTGGTGGGGTCACTGGGGGACATGTATGAAAGATTTTACCCCTGTTTTGTGTGTATTTTTTTGCACAAAATTTTGCGCAAGCCCTTTTTTTGCGCAATTTTTTTGCGCACGTTTTGGTAGAGCATGTCCTCCAAATGTGGCTGAATCAGGGTACCTTGGAGTGACCTCTATAGTACACATGGATTTATTAACTGCGTACTTTTTTTTTTTTACACCAAAAATTTTGCCACGAGCTGTTTTTTTTTTGCGCAAATATAAACCATCTTGGACTTAACGTAGCAAGATGCTCTAAATCATTGATTCTATTTTCCAAAGAGTGGATTTAGGAGATTACTATATTTACCCGCAATTTATGAAGTGCATTGCACTTGATTGATAAATTTAGCGCTTCTGCACATAATTTAGAATTCGGGAAAAGGGGTAAAATGCTTCTACCATACACAAATAATGATACATGTCCCCCACTGTGTACATACACAGTACTGATCCTGATTTATAGCCTGTATATTCCAGAGCTGTAATTGCTCTGATAATGGGATCACTGTGCATAATTACTTAATCCTGTACTGATCCTGAGTTATATCCTGTACTAGCTGAGTACCCGGTGTTGCCCAGTTTTTCGTTCATAATCCGTTTTGGGGAGGAAGACTTCATATCCCATCCTCATATTGTTATATCTAGAGATGTGCAAACTTCAAAAATTCGATTCTTCCGATACACTGAATTTTGCGGAAAAAAAAATTTCAGTCCGAATTTATTTGCGATAAATCTATTAAAAATTTCTTTCTGGCCTACAGAGAGCCTCAATAGGGGTATAGAACACTTTGCGCTACAGTACAGTTGGAAACGTATTTTCATTAAACAGCCAGTGATTAGTTTTCCCTTTCACTGTATCTAGACTTGTTACAGATACAAAATAGTAGACTGCTTTGATGTAGGTATGAGGTATGCACGTATGAGGGCAAAAAAATTAGCTACAGTACTCTTGTAAAACACCAGCCGATGATTACTTTTGCCTTGACTTTCCCAGTATCTAGACTTGTTACAGATACAAAATAGTAGACTGCTTTGATGTAGGTATGAGGTATGCACGTATGAGGGCAGACAAATGCACTACAGTCTGCTGAAAAAACTTATTTTTGCACAGCAGCAGGATACAACAGTGCAGCACCATAAAAAAAAAATTTGCACTCTGTCAGAGTATTAAGAATGGTGTAAACTGCTGGTTATTATACCGTTTACAGACTAGTATAATCAGCTGATGATTTCTTGTGGAAAAAATACAGAATTGTGCTGATAAATCATTCCTGCCTCTTGTGATACAGTTCATGAAGTTAAGGCAGCTTGTTGATATGTATGAGGCAACGAAAAGCTATCTGCCCCTCTGATAAAATGCTGAATGAAGTGACTGGGAGGTTTATGGCTGGCATAAAAATCCTCAGTGACAACAAGTAAAGCACTGCACTGCTCTCTGTCCACAACGCTGATGTGACTAGCAGTTGGAAGTGGAACGCTGCGGTATGATCAATTCAGCGACACGCAGCTGTCCTCTCTCTCTTCAGTGAATGGCATAAAATGAGCAGTTGCAAAATGGCTGCGGATTATATAGGGCTGGGACATCACCGGGGTCAATGAATGCTGATAGGCTGCATCCTGCATGTGATTCAGGGTCATCCCGCCTACCTCCCTTCCCACCATGCCTTCCCAGCATCCCCTGCCCCATGTACTGACATGTGGATCTGCCATTTTAGGTGTTCTGGAGCTTGGAACGCTGTAAAATGGAGTTTAATGAAGCAATGAAATTCGTAACAAATTCAGGTTCGTCTGCATCGATTCGCTCATCTCCATATCCCCTCCTCCTATCCCGACCATATCCCATCGTAGACCGACTCCATATCTTGACCTCATGTCCGCACCTCATATCCAGTCTTCATATACCGTCCTCATATGTGTACTTATATCCCGGCCTTATGTCCCATCCTCATCCTGTCCTCAGGTGGGACTGGTTTGTGATGAAGATATTGTAAGCTGAAAATAAAAGGGGACATGTCTTTGTGGGACTGGGCGTGATTTGTGAACCAGACCGATGCACAAAAGGGTAGATAATAAAAGGGGTGGGGCTTAAACAGTGGGTGTGTCTTTGTGAGAGATTGGCTGGGGCTTGCAAGCCGGACTGACACATTCACCAGGAGATGCAGAATGGAGCTTGTGGAGTAGGTGGTGTAGGTAAGGGTTAATTTAACTATCATATATCTTTATTTGACATATAAGTAATTTATGTACCAGGTATTATTGAAATATCTCCAGACGTACGGAAGTTATGTGGGAAAATACATTTCCCATAGATTTGCATGAGACTTTAACCTCTTAAGGATGCAGGGTGTACCTGTACGCCGTGTGCCCGTACCCGTTATATAACACAGGGGTCACGCCGTGACCCCACATCATACCGGGTCGGTCCCGGCGGCTAATGAGAGCAAGGACCCTGGGCTAATAGCATGCAGCACCAATCGTTGTGTCGCACATTATTAACCCTTTAGACGCAGCGTTCAAAGTTGATCGCCACATCTAAAATGAAAGTAAACACTTCCTGGCAGCTCAGTCGGGCTGATCGGGACCATCGCGGTGAAATCGTTAATTTCTAACGATAATTTGTTTTCCCTTAGTCCTAACAGTGGCACAGATGAGGATGGGGTATTCCGCCCCCCGTGGACTGGTTAGGACCGGTGGAAATTTATTGACAACCTAAAAGTAAAAGCAATAGACCCTCCCACCCTCCCCCCCTATAAGTAGGGGGAAAGAGCCCCACCCCCTTGTGTAATTACAAGTAAAAGAAAGAAAAGATTAGTCAGTAAGGGAGGGATTGTTGTGCCACTGTTAGGACTAAGGGAAACAAATTATTGTTCGAAATTAACGATTCCCTTACGTCCTAACCAGTGGCACAGATGGGGATTTAGAGAGGGATTGGCGTGGACCGTGCCGGTGGACCGGTTCTAAGTTGCTACTGGTATTCACCAGAGCCCGCCGCAAAGCGGGATGGTCTTGCAGCGGCGGTGACAACCAGGTCGTATCCACCGGCAATGGCTTCACCCCCTTCGGCATCACGGTCCCCAGACCTGATAGACCTCAGCAGCCGCTGTGTTTTCTCTGGAAAGAAGTACTGGAACTTCTCTTCATCTGAGGAAGAAGACGAGTGGGAGTCATCACGGGCTGCTTCCCCAGACACTTCCATCGATCTTGGAGGCGAAGATGGTCTTGAACGCTTCGCGGACATCATCTGTTTTAATTCGTCAATGGAAGCTCCCATGGTGTTCATGTTTGAGGACATGAAATCTTTGACCCAGACCACCATGACCTGGATAGTGGGTTCTTGCTGGGTCTGGTATCTGTCACGACATGAGGGACAGCGAGAAAATTGATAGTTGTCCTCAAGCAAGGACTGTCATTCGTAGCACTGCAAGTGCTTCCTCTTGGAGGACGTTTTCTTTGAAGAAACCTTCCGGGAACCGTGAGCCGACGACATGCTCTGTAAAATAAGAGCAGTTAAAAAATGGGAAGGGAAAAAAAGGAGAAACTATGTTAATCCAGTAACAAAGAGCTTTACCAAAAGGAGAGCACAAAAAAAGCAGCAAAAGAAATTGCAGGTAGCAAGCTTAAGAAGCCGCAAGGCTTAATAGCAATTCTCAAGATATAGTAGGCTGTTGAAAACAAGCAAGCACTACCGCTCCAGGAGGCCGTCTGGACCTTCTTAGCGGGTTTATATAGGGCCCAGCACTAATTGGGCCATAAGACCCTCCCAATGTGGGAGGATTCAATATAAATTTCTAATATCAAGTCAAAATAATAAAAGAGGCTTACTAGCCTCAGAAGACATGAAGGGGTTAAACCCCCACATCAAACAATTTCAAATATTTAAAAGGCAGACCCTTTAAAATGATAATAAAATACCAAAAGGACCGGAGGTGACGTCAGGCGCCACCTCCGACCCGCCCCCTCCATGAGCAGGGCACGCAGAGCGCGCACAGGAAGGCGGAATTAATATCTTAGAGACAGAGGTGACGTCAGACGCCACCTCCGACCTGCCTCCTCCCCGTAGTAACGCGCGAGAGAATGTGCCCAGGGGAGGGAGAGACGGCAGTAGCAAGCCGCAGCGCAACGCTGGAAGTGACGGGCACGCCGTCACAAAGAAATGCAAAGAAATTGCTCTAAGCCTGAAATCCAGGCTTGAGCAATTGACCGCCGATAACACTGATCTTTGTCGTGTCAATGCACGGCAATGATCTGTGTATGAAATCGGTATGTGCAGTGTCATAGCCACTAGGGGGGGGCTAGAACACTGAAAAAAAGTTAAGAATCGCCCCCTTTTCTCATAAAAAAACCCCAAAATTGTAAATAAAAATAAACATATGTGGTATCACCGCGTGCGGAAATGTCCGTACTATAAAAATATATAGTTAATTAAAGCGCATGGTCAATGGCGTACGTGCAAAAAATTCCAAACTCCAAAATAGCGTATTTTTGGTCACTTTTTATATCATGAAAAAATGAATAAAAATTAAAAAGTCACTTTTTATATCATGAAAAAATGAATAAAAATAAAAAAGTCTGATCAATATAAAAATGGTACCAATGAAAACGTTTGACTGCACAATCACTCCAGAAAGATCTGGCAGACACTGGAGTTGTGGTACACTATTCCACTATAAAGAGATACTTTACAAATATGGTCTTCATGGAAGAGTCATCAGAAGAAAACCTCTTCTACGTTCTCACCACAAAAATCAGCGTTTGATCGCAAGTTCTGTGGACCGATGAGGTTAAAATTTAACTTTTGGGCCAAAATGAGCAAAGGTACGTTTGGAGAAGAAGGAGAATAGAATTTAATCCCCACTGTATTTCCCATTGACTTGTCTGGGACTTTAAACAAAAACCCTGTCCCTGGCAAATGGGGGCGAGTAAGGGTTAACTTACCTATCCTATGTTTGTTATTGACATATAAGTAACATGTGACCAAGTTTCATGTTAAAATCTTTAGCTGTTTGGGCGTGATACACACACAGACACACATTTGGGGAGATTTATCAAAACCTGTGTAGAGGAAAAGTGGTGCAGCTACCCATAGCAACCAATCAGATCAGTTCTTTCATTTTTAAAGAGGCCTCTGAGAATTGAAAGAAGTGATCTGACTGGTTGCTATGGGCAACTGCACCACTCTACACAGGTTTTGATAAATCTCCCCCATTGAGTTTTATATAATATTGATTATTTGTGTATGGTAGAAGCAGTTTACCCGTTTTGGCGAATTCTCAATTAGGCGCAGAAGGGCTAAATTTATCAATCAAGCGCAATGTTTCATAAGTTGCGAGCAAATATAGTAATCTCCTCAATTTACTCTTTGAAAAATGGAATCAATTATTTAGAGCATCTTGCTACGTGCAGTCCAGGATGGCTTATATTTGTGTTAAAAATATGGTAATTGCGCAAGATTTCTGCGGGTAAATGAAATGTACGCAGTTAATAAATTTGTGCGTACTAAATATGTCACTCCAAGGTACACCTAAACGTACATGCTCCACCAGAATGTACGCAAAAAAACAGCTTGTGCAAAACAGGGGTAAAATCTTTGATACATGTCCCCCAGTGTGTACATACATTACATTACTTATCCTGTACTGATCCTGAGTTGTATCCTGTATTATACTCCAGAGCTGCACTCAGTATTCTGCTGGTTGTCACTGAAAACATTTAGCAAGAATAAGAGCACTACCTGTCTCTAAAGAGGTAAGAGCCGCCCTGCCTGGGATCAACCGCTAGTAATGACTTTGGCGCCCTCATGTGGTGACGTCCTGGTAGTTTCTATACAGATATGGGTGGATTCTAGATGGTACAGAGAAGTGGGTGAAAAATAAAAATGTCTAATTTGACTCTTATAAAGAAGAGCCTCTAGCAATGCCCCCCTCATGACCCTTGGTCCAGGGTCACAGATAAAGTCAA
This sequence comes from Hyla sarda, assembly GCF_029499605.1. Classification (NCBI taxonomy): domain Eukaryota; kingdom Metazoa; phylum Chordata; class Amphibia; order Anura; family Hylidae; genus Hyla; species Hyla sarda. Next base: position 32,816,702 of record NC_079199.1, on the reverse strand, counting down.
CATCTCCACCGCTGAGGATGACTGAATGACCCATACATTGCTGTACATGGTTGTATAATCTGCTGTTCAGTTTTTCGCCCACTAAAGGGGCTTTATCCTCAATAATTCTGTTCTGCACTGGTAAATTGGTAAAATTGAGGGTAAAAAATATCTTAAACTTCATAAATGAAGCATATTTCCCTTGTGGAGATTGTCTTGCAAAAACATCATACATACCTCAACTTTTGTTTCTTTTGATGGCATGCATAAATTCAAAATTGGTCAATATATTTCTTGCAGCAGTATTTATGGAATATATTATGCAACATGAGGCTGTACAAAGAGTTCTATAGAGCTTATGTCTAGAGAATTTTAAAGATTAACTTGTTGCATGCGAGACTAAAGACATGAAATATTTATGAAAACCTGTCCAGAGGAAAAGTTGCTGAGTTCCCCATAGCAACCAATCAGATGGCTTCTTTCATTTTTCAGAGGACTTTTCAAGAAGGAAGCTGATTGGTTGCTATGGGCAACTCAGCAACTTTTCTTCTGGACAGGTTTTGATAAATCATGATGTTGTTGAAAATGTCAACCAAACACATAAATGTGATGAGAAGGTCCTGAAAATGAGGGGCATAGGGAAGGTTCATTGTGGCATCAGAGAGGGTGATATTAAAAAAGATTTTTGACCAAAAGGAAAATCGGTGGATTATCACCTTAGGCACATTGGCTCCAGAAGGATTAAATGTTAAGTTTTTGTTCTTTTCTTGGTAGGGATATCATCATCTTTTGCATCAGTATGTTTTTAATACTGTTAAATTTATCTTACTTATTTTAGTAATATACTACATACTTTGGTTGTTTGAGCTCTAATGTCACCTGGTCCTTTAGAGAACAGGAGAACATCTCGGTGGAAATAATGAAGAAGATAGAAGATACCTGGATCCTTCCTATGCAGTATAATGTCCACTCACCAGAGGTCACCAACACAGGCCCACTAATACCCGGCGGCCCCCAGCTGAAGCCGAGAGCCTTCACTAATAGCCGGCATACGGCAATTGCCACAGCCAACTATTAACCCTTTAGACAGCAGCGTTTAAAGGTATCTTTTAACCATCCCTGGAGGTCTAGTGGATGGGATTGCCCCCCCAAAAAAAGGATATAGATACTCTAGAGAGAGAGCGCAGAGAAGAGCTGCTAAACTAGTACATGGACTGCAGTATAAAAACTTACCAGGAAAGGTTAAAAGGATCTTAACATGTATAGCTTGGAAGAAAGGGCTCCCTGCAGGGCAAGCAGCAATGTCATCTAGCTGCGGGGCATGAGGGCAACACCAGTTACCAGGGAGGGGTGCTGAAGGCCCAGATCCAGCTCCTGGAATCTAGGTTGCCTCCAGGACTTCACATTTAGGTATAAGCTACCAGAGGAGGCACCTAGGGGGGAGAATCTGTGCCAGAACACACTGGTTCAGCCAGCATGAATGGGGGAGTTAATGTAAGGGTGAAAAAAGGTGTGGATGTGGGGAAAAATGTGTATGGTAAAAAATCTACAAAAAAGAAGGTTGCAGCAGCAGTCTTGATAAAAAAATGTAGGCTCTTAGCGCAATTTTTGATCAAAACGTGTCTCCCATCAACCAGGTGGAGGTGGCCTCTTGTCGGATAGGACCCCAACATGCTTAATCCACTCACCTATGCTGGGCATATGACCTCTGACTGGGTGACATGCAGGATCCACTATCAATTTTAAAACCTCCTGTGAAACAGGGAGGGGTGCACGGCTAGAGAGGGTGCCACTCCCCCTAACTTGAATGGCAAAAACACAAAAAAGAAAAATACCCAGCACAACCAATACACGGGTGCACGCTGCTGTGGAAAATACAAAGTATACAAAAAAGAAGGTAGCAGCAGCACTCTCTTTGTATTTGCCACAGCAGCGTGCACCCATGTATTAGGTAGTTGTGCTGGCTATTTTTCTTCTTTCTTTCTTCTTTATGGTAAAAACTTGTCTGGGGCTTTGAATGATGGTGTGGGCTGTAGTGTGGATTATGTGGCGGAGGGTGGTGAAGGTACACAGATTAGTAGTGGGGGGAGAAGAGCCTGGTTTAGTTTTACCCCAGCGTTTGCAACACCAGTATGCAGCTACGCAAATGTCGCCACTGGGGGAAGGGGGGCACCTTTCTCGTCCTCTGGCTCTGGGGATGGCAATTTGAAGCAATGTCTTCCAGAAGCTTTAAAAAGAGGGAAGAGAGTAATAAATGCTGAGGGTAGGGAGGTTGGTCTATCCTTCTGGATAGAAAGACATGGTTTTGCTGCCTTCCAAGAGTAAAGGGGTAGGGAGACTGTGTGGTCCCTCACAACAGCTGGTCTAAGTGGTGTCACAAATAATGTGGTCTGGCTTAGGTGAAGATCATGTCCTCCATGATCTAAAGTTGTTGAGGTTCTGCTAAAGTTGGGCTTAAAAGGTAACTGACATCTATGCCTTGATACATTCTTACAATACCCGAGTTTGATATCAGCTTTGTTTGGCCAGAGAGGCCTGAGCTATGGCAGGTTTTGAAAAGTAGTATATTTTCTCTATCACAAATATATATTTGAAATTCATATCATGTTAGTATAGGTTTGTGGATGACGTTTTCATCGTCTGGGCGGGGACCAAGTCCGCTTTTGCAGACTTTGTCTCCGCCCTAAACAATGAAAATGTCATGAATCTCCGGTTCACATGGAAAATAGGGGGATCCAGAGTTAGAGTTCCTTGACGTAAAAGTAGGGATCACTAATGGCAAAGTGGTCACCATGGGTTACCGTAAACCAACGGCGTGCAATTCCCTCCTGCATTATGGTAGTTACCACCCTGAGCACACGAAAAGGACTGTCCCGTATGGACAGTTCCTTAGACTCAAGAAGATTAATAGTAGAGAAGAAGACTTACAGATGCAGGCAAGGGAATTGTATACACATTTGGTACAAAGAGGGTATTCCACCGCTATACTGGACCTAGCTTTGACTAAAGTGAATAATTTCCAACGTGAAACCCTGTTAAACAAGACACATTCTAACAAGTCTAAAAGAAATACTAAAAATTCCCATAGATTTTCCTTCTCCTTTGTGTACAGTCCAGTAGCACATAAAATTAGGAAAGCCATTAATGACAACTGGTCAATTTTGCAGAACGATCCCGATTTAAAAAAAAGAGTACACTATAAATAGACCTCTGGTCACTTTAAAAAAAAAAAAAACTTAAAAAATTGGAATATATTCTGGTCAGCAGTTATTTAAGATATCCCACGTTAAATCCAACCTGGTTAAATAAGGATGCACCGAAATGTAGCTTTAAATGCGGGAGTTGCAATTGGTGCTACTTCTGCTGTACAGAAAAATATGTACGGCTAGGAGGTGTGGAAATAAAACGTAGGGACTAAAAGTGTAATTTACGCCGCTTGCTGCCCCTGCAACAGGTTTTATATAGGATGCACTACCCGTGCGGTTAACAGCAGGTTTAGGGAACTTTTTAATTCTATACGTACAGGTAAAGGGTCTTCCAGACTTATATCACATATTAGAGATGAACAAAATAGTGATGCAAGAGTACTTCGATTTCTAGGAATAGAATGAGCAGTCTCAGCAAACGGCAGGGACATTAAGAAAAAGGGAAATGGATCTTAAAAACGAATGCACAAGGTGGTCTCGGCTTAAACGATAGACTAGACATGAGCGTTTTCATATGAGTCATAATTTATGCCGTTGCATTTTGTTGAAGTTATGTCTATTTTCTGTTTTTGATTTGAATGGAAACGCCCACTTTCCGTGACATGGATAGAGAGGTGTATTTACCGGCATCCAGGTGACGGAAGAGGCATAGTCTGAAGAAGCGCCACCTCTCGGCGCGAAAGCAGCTGTTAACTGCACCACGCTGCGGACCCTGGCGTCCTGAGTTATGGATCTTAAATGCACCTGCATGAAAGACAAACTCTGCACCTTCAAAGAGACTCCGACTCGTAAGTGCCCTCCCCATTTTTCCTTTCATGTCTCTACATATGCAGTGTGATGAAGTCTATATGGGGTTGAGCACAGTGTGGAGGATCGCAGGTGTGCATTAAGGGAAGCCGATAGCACTCCAAGGGAGAAGTATAGCACCTGAAAACTGATTCAACAGTGATATATAATCACTGTGTCTTTGCTTGCTGATTACCGTATTTATCGGGGTATACCACGCACCGGCCTATAACACGCACCCTCATTTTACCAAGGATATTTGGGTAAAAAAAGTTTTTTACCCAAATATCCATGGTAAAATGAGGGTGCGTGTATACCCCGATACACCCCCAGGAAAGGCAGGGGGAGAGAGGCTGTCGCTGCCTGCTTCTCTCCCCCTGCCTTACCTGGGGTCTAGAGCCCTGCTGCCGGCCCTTCTCTCCCCCTGGCTATCGGCGCCGCTGCCCGTTCTGTCCCCCTGACTATCGGTGCCGGCACCCCATTGCCGGCGCCGATAGCCAGGGGGAGAGAAGCGGCGCCGACAGCCAGGGGAAGAGAAGGGGCAGCGGCACCCATTGCCTCCCCCCCATCCCCGGTGGCATAATTACCTGTTGCCGGGGTCGCGTCCGCGCTGCTGCAGGCCTCCGGCGTGCGTCCCCTGCGTCGTTGCTATGCACGGCGCGGCGCACTGACGTCATGCCCCACGCCGTGCAGCGCATAGCAACGACGCAGGGGACGCACGCCGGAGGCCTGCAGCAGCGCGGACCCGACCCCGGCAACAGGTAATTATGCCACCGGGGATGGGGGGAGGCAACGGGGCAGCGGCGCCGGCAATGGGTGCCGCTGCCCCTTCTCTCCCCCTGGCTGTCGGCGCCGCTTCTCTCCCCCTGGCTATCGGCGCTGGCAATGGGGCGCCGGCACCGATAGTCAGGGGGACAGAACGGGCAGCGGCGCCGATAGCCAGGGGGAGAGAAGGGCCGGCAGCAGGGCTCTAGACCCCAGGAAAGGCAGGGGGAGAGAAGCGGGCAGCGACGGCCTCTCTCCCCCTGCGTGTTATACACCGATAAATACGGTATATATATATATATATATATATATATATATATATATATATATACTGCTCAAAAAATAAAGGGAACACTAAGATAACATATCATAGATCTGAATGAATGAACTAATCGTATGAAATACTTTCGTCTTTACATAGTTGAATGTGCTGACAACAAAATCGCACAAAACCCATGGAGGTCTGGATATAGAGTCACACTCAAACTCAAAGTGGAAAAAACACACTACAGGCTGATCCAACTTTATGTAATGTCCTAAAAATTAGGCTCAGTAGTGTGTGTTACCTCCATGTGCCCGTATGACCTCCCTACAATGCCTGGGCATGCTCCTGATGAGGTGGCGGATGGTCTCCTGAGGGATGTCCTCCCAGACCTGGACTAAATCATCCGCTAACTCCTGGACAGTCTGTGGTGCAACATGGCGTTGGTGGATGGAGTGAGACATGATGTCCCAGATGTGCTCAATCAGATTCCGGTCTGGGGAATGGGTGGGCCAGTCCATAGCATCAATGCCTTCCTCTTGCAGGAACTGCTGACACAATCCAGCCACAGGAGGTCTAGCACTGTTTTCCATTAGGAGGAACCCAGGGCCAACCGCACCAGCTTATGGTCTCACAAGGGGTCTGAGGTTCTCATCTCGATACCTAATTGCAGTCAGGCTACCTCTGGCAAGCACATGGAGGGCTGTGTGGTCCCCCAAAAAAATGCCACCCCACACATTACTGACCCACCGCCAAACTGGTCATGCTGGAGGATGTTGCAGGCAGCAGAACGTTCTTCACGGTTTCTCCAGACTCTGTCACGTCTGTCACATGTGCTCAGTGTGAACCTGCTTTCATCTGTGCCAGTGGTGAATTTGCCAATCTTGGTGTTCTCTGGCAATAGACATAATGACAACCGTCTTGCACTGTGTTAGGATGTAAGCACAACCCCCACCTGTGGATGTCGGGCCCTCATACCACCCTCTTGGAGTCTGTTTCTGAATGTTTGAGTGGACACATGCACATTTGTGGCCTGCTGGAGGTCATTTTGCAAGGCTCTGGCAGCGCTCCTCCTTGCACAAAGGTGAAGGTAGTGGTCCTGCTGCTGAGTTGTTGGCCTCCTCCATGTCTCCTGATGTACTGGCCTGTCTCCTGGTAGCGCCTCCATGCTCTGGACACTGCGCTGACAGACACAGCAAACCTTCTTGCCACAGCTTGCATTGATGGGTTGTACACTCCTGAGAAAAAGAAAGTCTCTGTGTAGACTAGTAGTTACACCCAGGTGTGGATATTCACCAACTCCACAGGTAATACATTCATAATAGAAAGGTATGGGCTGTAAATGATTCTTTGAAAAAACTCACGATTAGATGAATACTTTTTCTTTTCTGTTTATTCTGTTATTCTGCAGTTTTTTCACAGCTTTTAGATGGTAAAAGGCAAACGTCCATCCTAGCAGAGGTCTTACACACTAGTTGGGAGCCATCAGGGTCTGATGCAACGTTTCAGGGGACCGGCCCCTTGCTCATGCGTGTACACTCCGTCTCATGCGTGGACACTCCGTCTCATGCTACCACTAGAGTGAAAGCACCACCAGCATTCAAAAGTGACCAAAACATCAGCCAGGAAGCATAGGAACTGAGAAGTGCTCTGTGGTCACACCTGCTGAACCACTCCTTTATTGGGGGTGTGTTGCTAATTGCCTATAATTTCCACCTGTTGTCTGTTCCATTTGCACAACAGCATGTGAAATTGAATGTCAATCAATCAGTGTTGCTTCCTGAGTGGACAGTGCGATTTCCCAGAAGTGTGATTGACTTGGAGTTACATTGTGTTGTTTAAGTGTTACCTTAATTTTTTTTGAGCAGTGTGTGTGTGTATATATATATATATATATATATATATATATATATATATATATATATATACACATACACACACACACATATATCTCCATATCCAAAAGAGGATATAGCAACACTGAAGAATTAGCAAAAGGATATATGGTGGTTGCTCTATCTCCTCCAGAGACCTGACCAAAGTCTCACATCAATCGAAACACCACACAAAATAAGGTAAAGATGGCACTCCAGCAATCCAATAATGAAGAAAGTGATTTATTCACCCAATCAATCCATACAAAATTTAAAGCGTTTCAACCCTCTCAATGGGGTCTTTCTCAAGCACAAAAAAGAAAGCGTAATAATGCCCTTTTTATAGGCCTCATCATATGTGATACAAGGCCACTAATGGGCGGTTACTTAGTGACATCATACATGTAAACAAAATCACAAATCACATGATGCGCCATGTTCTGGACTTACGCATTAGTGATATTTACAAACAGTGGATTAGCGACATAAGGCAGTGAGGCTCTACCAATTAGGACGTGAGTGAACACCTATTAATTTCTGTCAATTTAATATTCATGTACAATGTTTTATGTGATTCTTAGTCTGTACACTTAGGAATATTTAATGTTCTTTGACCTCTTATGTAAACTTCTGAATTGTGGTTATTATATGTACACTGGAGGTTTTTGATTGCACAAATTTATTAGTTTTTTGTTTACATGTATGATGTCTCTAAGCAACCTCCCATTAGTGGGCTTGTATCACATATTATGAGGCCTATAAGGGCTTTATTACACTGTTTTTGTGCTTGAGAAATATCCCATTGAGAGGGTTGAAACGTTGCAATTTTGTATGGATTGACTGGGTGAATAAATCTTTAAGTAAATATATATATATATATATATATATATATATACTGTCACGATTCGGCTAGCTGGATGTGGATCCTCTGTGTCAGCGAGGGATTGGCGTGGACCGTGTTCTAAGAGGCTACTGGTATTCACCAGAGCCCGCCGCAAAGCGGGATGGTCTTGCTGCAGCGGTAGCAACCAGGTCGTATCCACCGGCAACGGCTCAACCTCGCTGACTGCTGAGAAGGCGTGGGACAGAAGGACTAGGCAGAGGCAAGGTCAGACGTAGCAGAAGGTCGGGGCAGGCGGCAAGGTTCGTAGTCAATGTGGATAGCAGAAGATCTGGAAACACAGGCTTGGACAACACTAAACGCTTTCACTGGCACAAGGCAACAAGATCCGGCAAGGGAGTGCAGGGGAAGTGAGGTATTATAGCCAGGGAGCAGGTGGAAGCTAATTAGGCTAATTGGACCAGGCACCAATCAATGGTGCACTGGCCCTTTAAATCTTAGAGAGCTGGCTGTCGCGCGCCCTAAGGAGCGGAGCCGCGTGCGCCAGGACATGACAGCCGGGGGCCGGGACAGGTAAGTGACTTGGGATGAGATTCGCGAGCGGGCGCGTCCCGCTATGCGAATCGCATCCCCGCCGGCAATGTCAGTGCAGCGCTCCCGGTCAGCGGGTCTGACCGGGGCGCTGCAGAGAGAGGAACGCCGCGAGCGCTCCGGGGAGAAGCAGGGACCAGGAGCGCTCGGCATAACATTATATATATATATATATATATATATATATATATATATATATATATATATATATATATACATACACACACACACTGAAAATCCTGAACTGGTTCATGGAAATCTAGTAACATGTACTGGGGTATGGGACGTGGGACCAGCTTTAGGCTACTTTCACACTGTGAAAGGCTTCATTACAAACGGACGTTAAGGGCTCCCCCCCTTTTGACCGCCTTTAAAGGGGTACTCTGCCCGTTGACATCTTATCCCCTATCTAAAGGATAGGGGATAAGATGTCTGATCGTGGGGGTCCCGCCGCTGAGATCGTGATGTCACAGCCATGCCCCTCATGATGTCACGCCCCGCACCTTCAATGCAAGTCTATAGGCAGGGGCGTGACGTCACGATCCTCCAGTCCCTGTATCGCGAGTCATCAGGCACGGAGCGAACTTCGTTCCATGCAGCAGATGACTTGGGGGGGGGGGGGGGGTGTCCAGCTGTAGGAGAGATCACGGGAGTTTCTCCAGATAGCGGGAGAAAAAGACATTGCAAGCAGTGTGATATTGCAACTGGGTCAGAGAGTTTACATTTAATAGTAGTGTATATAGTTTATTAATATATTATGGGTATTATAGGAATTTTTTTATATATATTTTTGTTTGTATGGAAGAATGAGTGTAGGGATAGACCATTGTTAAACTTAGTTATTGGTTTTAGGTTTGGTGTTATATTGTGATCCATTGTTGTGTTATGTTCTGGTGAGATATGGTATTATTTCTGTAATTATTTATTATTATGTTTAATAATTAATTATGTTTAATAAGAGAATTACAGAAAGACATAATAATAATAAAAATACATAAAAAGATCAGGACATCCAGAGCTGACAAGCTGTAGATTGTTTTTATAGTGAGAATGCTGGTAAGGTGATCATGGGATATTCCATTTACAAATACGTTTGTGAATGACAGACAGGTAAATGACTGGACATATAACATGAACTTGTCTAAGATACGTTTACACAACCATTCACCAAATTCATGTGTGGTCATCTTCTTGCTTTAATTCACTAAACGACTGGTATCTGTGGTGTTGAGATTTTCTTTCATGTTATCATCACCGAGATATGATTTGGCAATAGCTGTAGGTAGAAAAATCAGAACACAGAATGTTAGTATCTAAAGACATAAATATGTAATAATAAATATATTTACATGCTATATAATCCATTTTGCATAACTAAGCACACTACTTTATTTATTTATTTATTTTTTTTGCCCAATAAAGGTCTCCTTTTTCCTTTGTTAACACAACACACAAATTGTCCATAAATATATCAGTGAATGACATGTCAGTTACACCAATGGGAAATTTTGAGAGGATCGGGGCTATGTTACAGTCCCTCTCTCTGAAGGACATTTCCCCATCTATGCATTACACAGGCAGCCTATTGATTTCAGTGGGCGCCATAGAATACCTCATTTCCCCTTTGGCAGCATTGCAGGTCACCTTGTTATTAGCTTTTCTCCTGGAAACTTTCTAAGAAAAAAGGTATGGTCAAAATTATTTAGCAAAAAAGATAAAATTTTGTCTATTACATCCTTCTTCATTTTATGTTTCTTGTCTCTTGAAGTAAATGAGCATTTAAAGCATTACTATCAGTATAGAAAACTTTTGAGATGTCATGGGGACATGTCAAAAGTTTTGATCCGCAGGGTCTCATCCCCCACTTATCTCTAAATAAAGTCAGGTGAAGCACACGGCAGTAGCGAGCTATCTGATTGCAGGAGACTGGTTCAATTTTATTCTACGTAACCGGTCACCTGCAAGGAGTGCCGATAATTGTGGGGCTCTCAGCACTGATTAAAACTTTTATGTCAATGGTTTTGTATAATGATAGTTATGCTTTAAAGGGGACCCTTCCTTTTTAATACTTCCTTACTGCTTGGCTTGTCCCATGTGTGTGCTGCCACAGGACAACAAGAAAAAACGTTGTTTCAAATGGCAGGAAATGTTCAATCCCAAATGCAGTTGTGCATTTATGCTGGGGGAGCAGATCCTGCCCTTATGGTCCCCAGCATAAAATGCATACAATGGGGGATGCCCGCAGCAGACAAGTGCCACAATGGCATCCTACACCCGATGAAAAGTGTGGATGTGTAACATATAGAATAATATATAAATTTAAGTGCACTACTGTGGTAGATGTAGATATGATGTTAAAATTTAGACTTTAGCCAGTATATCCTTATATGAAGGACATACCTGAGCCCGCACACCAACGCCAAGGTTTCTTAAGTGGCACTTGGTCCCGTGCCACTTGAGAAACCTTGGCATTGTTGACACAGGACAACCGGAAAGTGTACCTCTCCTGAAATTTTGTCTGTGGGAACACAAGTAAATTCACATTGCTGCATGCTATACAAGTATCTGTGGATCTTTCTGGCTATTATAACAGTTGATCATGGGTGGGTCATTCGTTACATTAATTGGTACTCCGGTGGAAAAACAGATTTGTAAATTACTTCTATTTAAAAATCGTAATCCTTCCAGTACTTATCAGCTGCTGTATAATACAGAGGAAGTTATTTTTCTTTTCTCTTTTAATTTCTTTTCAGTCTGAGCACAGTGCTTTCTGCTAACACCTCAGTCTGTGTCAGGAACTGTCCCGAGTAGGAGAGGTTTACTATGGGGATTTGCTCCTGCGCTGGACAGTTCCCGACAGGGACAGAGGTGTCAGCAGAGAGCACTGTGGTCAGACTGAAAAGAAATTAAAGAAGAAAAGAAAAAACAACTTCCTCTGTATTATACAACAGCTGATAAGGACTGGAAGGATTAAGATTTTTAAATAGAAAGTAATTTACAAATCTGTTTTTCCACCGTACCACCGGTGTGGTCAGATAGAAAATAAATTCAAAAAGAAAAATAACTTCCTCTGTAGTAAACAGCAGCTGATAAGTACTGGAAGGGTTAAGATTTTTAAATATTGAAGTAATTTACAAATCTGTAACTTTCTGGCACCAGTTGATAAAAAAAAAAACAAAAAAAAAAAACTACTTCATTATATATTTAAAAATAGAAAAAAGAAAATTAAGGGAACCTTTAAAAATTCACTTTTATTTCGTCAGCATAAAAAACTTTAAGTTCAAAAACGTATACATAAAATATTATTGTTGACTGCCACAAGTGTTTTACATCTTCTTTCGTCTTCCAATAGTGCTGTATTCTTCAATCGTCGTGATCACTTTCACATAGCTTCTAGTAGACGGATATATTCACTTCCCTGTTGTGTCCGTTCATATGATTAATCCATCCTTCAAGTTTATGAGTCAATTCACATTGATAAATTGTTGTAGATGAGTTTATACCAAAATTATGATAATTATGTGTGTTTATTTTCTAGTTACATAGATGCATGTGTGCATGGTACATTAATTTGTTCCATCCATGAATACCATAGGGCCCTAAAAAGTCCAAGGGCCCAATTATCAAGCCCCAAACCGAGACAGGAGGGAGAAATGTAATTAGAATAATAGGAAACATTGATGAAAAATCCCAGGAAGTGAAAGAAATCTTTCTGATACTGGGAAATACTCAAAGCAGATAAAACTTTGTCAGCAGTTCTATCCCACTGTCCCTCCATAGCCTATGAAAAGGGGGAAGAATTTGAAAGACAGGCTCACAAGGAGTAACTTTGAACCCGAAAAAAAAATAAAAAAATAAAAAAACAGGAGACATGGTTAAGAACAGGGGGTAGAGGCACCTACCACTGTGGTGGGTGCATTATATGCCCGCACATTCAAAAGGGTAATTAATGTGAGAGTGCCAGTACACGTGATATATTCCCCTTGAAACACTGGGCTAATTGTAATACGAGAGGGGTGGTGTATTTATTGAGTTGCCCCTGCCCAGTTAATTATGTGGGGGCTGCGGCGACAGCGATGGAGCGACATCCAGGGCAGCGGTGACGGGTCCGGAGCGGCAGGGACACGTGAGTACTATCTCCCCAACAGTGATCTTCAAACGGCTAACCTCCAGATGTTACAAAACTACAACTCCTAGCATGCCCGGACAGCCGTTGGCTGTCCGGGCATGCTGGGAGTTGTAGTTTTGCAACATCTGGAGGTCCGCAGGTTGAAGACCACTGGATAGGAGATAGTACTCACGTGTCCCTGCCGCTCCGGACCCGTCACCGCTGCCCTGGATGTCGCCGCGTCCCCATCGCTCCGGACGTCTTCTTCCCCGGGATCCATGCTCTCAGTCGCCGTCATCACGTCCCTACGCACGCCGCTCCTATTGGCTGACGGGACGACGTGATGATGTCGAAGGAGAGCTCCGGCCATGAAGGGGTTCCCGGCATGGAGCAGAACCGAGGAGGCAGGTAAGGTCCCTCCCGGTGTCCTGTAAGCTGTTCGGGATGCCGCGATTTCACGGTGGCGGTCCCGAACAGCCGGGTTAGTGTCACTTTCCCTTCAGACGCGGCGGTCAGCTGAAGGGTTAATACAGGGCATCACCGCGATCGGTGATGTCCTGTATTAGTCGCGGGTCCCGGCCTTGATGGCCGCAGGGACCGCCGCGATAGGTGTGTGTATTCGCCGTATAAGATGCACCAACTTTCCCCCCCAGTTTTGGGGAAGAAAAAGTGCGTCTTATACGGAGAAAAATACGCTAAACCTAAAACAAAGAATAGAATCATCGAGGATGGTATTCATGGATGGAACAAATTAATGTACCGTGCACACATGCATATGATTAATCATATGAACGGACACAACAGGGAAGTGAATATATCCATCTACTAGAAGCTATGTGAAAGTGATCACGACAATTATATATATGTGTGTGTATTTCAGAGTACCCCTTTAATTCTAAATGTTTTTTTCTGTTTCTATTGCTAGAATTTCTCTTCAATTCCAAGTCAAAAGGAATATGTGAACCCATTGACATGTGGCCATGGACTCCATGAAAATAAAAATTTCAGAAGTAAATTTTCCACCAACCTTTAGCCTTTATTTTGTCTTGAATGCGGAATACCAGGATCAAAGCAAGGCCTTGTAGTACTTGAGACAGAATATATAGCAAAGGAAACATGAAGTAAACGCCAATAACTTCAGCATCAAAAGTAATTTTTAATATGGCAGTGCAGAGTTGAACATTTTGGCATCCGGTTTCCATGCAGATGGTGCGTCTAGCTCTGTGGGTGCAAAGGAGGCAAAAAGTATAAGAATTGTCTGACCAAGGAAGATATCATTGATGATAACAAAATGGTATATACATTGAATTCTTTATTTCTGTGTAAATTAAACCTAAAATATTCCTGAAACTATGCAGTGGATAGAGTCTAGAGGTCATTGGAGATAGAGACAGGGGTGTAGCTATAGAGGTAGCAGTCTCACTAGGGCCCTGATGCATAAGGGGTCCCCAAAGCACATCTGTTCCATAAGAGACCAGTGGCATATTTTGTAAGTTGGTCCAAGGGTCTAAGTTAGGGTATGTTTACACAGCAGAATGTCTACCCAGAAAATTTCTGCAGGCTGCCAGCATCGGCAGGACCCCTCGGAAATGTCTCTATAGTCTGCAATGCATTGTATTTCCGAGCGGATTCTGCAGTAAGAAGTGACATGTCAATTCTTTTTATGGAGGCCAGAATCTAAATTCCTTTGGCAGATATTTCTCTGTTAAAATTCCACCATGTGCACGATGCAGCAGAATCCCATTGACAACAACAGGGAGTCTGATGCAATTAAATTTCCAAGCTGAAATTTTCCTCCATGTACTGCGCAAAAATTCCGCCATGTGAACAGGGTCTTAGTGCAGCAGAATTATCCGAGTATTAGAGGCCATTTTTTTTTTGACCAGTAGCTTGCATCTGGAGGGAAATTTGATGCAGATATGTCACATGGATTTCCTTGCAGGCTTGCCATACGTACTAAGGGACGAGTTGTATGATTGGACATGTTAGCTGGAGAGCCAGTGTTTTTAGCTGTAATTCTCTGCAGGAAAGAATCTGTGTGACAAATCCAAACCAGATATAAGCACCTGCTCAGTGGGCATTTGTTATTATGGCCGCATTATGTTACAGAACAACAGATTACCAGTTTGAGGGCTGACCACCTTGCTTGAGTCTGCAGGGATATTTGGTGTGGATTTGCCATACTGGACTTTATGAAAAGTGTGTCAGAAAATCTCCTACATTTGAGCTTAACTTTAGAGATGCTCGATATGTACTATGCAATATTTCTGTTTTGTTTATTTTTCATGATAATTATATAAATTAATGAAATGTAAAAAAAAAAAAACCCTAAACAAAAACCTACTGTTCATGAAGCTGGAAGATGGAAGCCATTGCATAACCAAGTACATAGCCAAAAAAGGGCAACAGCAGTGAGGCTCCAATCATCTGAGGTGAAAAGATTTTAAAAACATTGCTTTTCAGATAGAAAAAGCTCAACACTATAATGACCACTGCAAACACCATCCCAAGGATACAGCCAACCTATAAGAAGACAATTGTATATAACATTGAAATATCAATAAGACTAAAAAGATGCAAAGAATTAGGACAAACATAACAAAGTAAGCAGTAATACAACAAGTATTACATCTAAAATAATAACACATCGTCTTTCTTATTTCCCATTGCTAATATACACTCATGGGCCACTTTATTAGATGCATCTATTTAATTACTTGTTAACATAAAAAGCTTACCAGCCAATCACATGGCCAAGTTAGGCATGTAGAGGGAGTTCAAACAGGGCATAGGGAAGAAGGGGGACTTCAATGATTTCGAGCACTGTGATTTTAACACGGTTGTTGGTAACAGACGGGTTGGTCTGAATATTTTAGAAACTGCTGATCTACTAGAATTTTCACGTTCAACCATCTCTAGGGTTTACAGAGAATGGTCTGAAAAATAATAAATATCCAGTGACCAGCAGTTGCATGGATGAAAATACCTTGTTGATGTCAGAGGAGAAGAATGGGCAGACTGGTTCAAGATAGAGAGGGGGGACTTAATAATGTACCTGGGGGTGGAGTGGAGGGAGGGGTTAGAATAGTTAATAGGTATAGGCTTCATAGAAAAAAAAAACACCATTGAATTGCATGTTGACTAATGCCAGAAGTCTGACCAATAAAACTGAAGAACTGGAGTTGATAATGTCTGAGGAGAATTATAACATAGTGGGTATAACAGGGACTTGGTTGGACGATAGCTGTAACTGGGCGGTCAACATACAGGGTTATAGTCTATTCAGGAAGGATCGGACAAAACGGAAAGGGGGAGGAGTTTGTCTTTATGTAAAGTCCAGTTTGAAGGCCGCATTGCGGGAGGATATATGGGAGGGAAACGATAATGTGGAGTCATTATGGGTAAAAATTCTGATAGGGGTTTGTTATAAGCCACCAAATATAATGGAAGAGGCAGAAGATCAATTACTGAGGCAAATAAACAAGGCAGCAAATCAGAATGAGGTGATAATAATGGGGGACTTTAACTATCCTTATACAGTAACCCCCCCACCTACGATGGCCCCGACATATGATAAAATCGACATACGATGGCCTCTCAGAGGCCATCGCATGTCGATGTCAGCATCGACATACGATGCTTTTATATGTCGGGGCCATCGCATTAACTGCTATCCGACAGTGCAAAATGCTTAAGCTGCTGTCGGATAGCAGTTTAAGCATCCCTGGCAGGTTCGCTTACCTATTCCCGCTGCTCCGGGTCCACTTCGCGATCCTCCAGTGTCTTGTGCATCTTCTCCAGGGTCCGGGCCTCGCTTTCCGGGGTCGTTATTACGTCACTACGCACGCCGCGCCGGCGCAGCAGCGTAATAACGTCACCAGAAAGCGAGGCCCGGACCCTGGAGAAGATGCGCAAGACACCGGAGGATCGCTAAGAAGACACCGGAGCAGCGGGACAGCATCAGGAGCCCCTGGGACAGCATCGGGAGCGGTGAGGACCTGGTCCGGAGCGACGGGGACAGGTGAGTATAACTTCCTATACTTTACATTGCACGGATCCCTCAACATACGATGGATTCGACAAAAGATGGGTCGTTTGGAACGAATTACCATCGTATGTTGAGGGACCACTGTATAAACTGGGAGACTGAGACCTGTGAATCTCATAAAGGAAACAGGTTTCTGACTATAGCTAGAGACAATTATCTGTCCCAAATGGTGCAGAGCCTGACCAGAGGGGGCGCCCTACTAGACTTAATATTAACCAACAGACCTGACAGAGTAACTAATGTGCAAGTAGGAAATAGGGATCATAATATAATACATTATAACTTGTACTTCAATAAGGGAATCTCTTGAGGGGCCACAAAAACAATGAACTTTAGGAAGGCAAAGTTCCATCAACTCAGAGAAGCCCTTAACAATATAAAATGGGATAATGTCCTCAAAAACATGAATACTGTGTTACTGTGAGTACAGTGTTCAAGAAAGATATAGTGGAGCTAGAGAGGCTTCAAAGACGAGCAACCAGAGTAATACGGGGAATAGGAGGACTACAGTACCCAGAAAGATTATCAGAATTAGGGTTATTTAGTTTAGAAAAAAGAAGGCTTAGGGATGACCTAATAACTATGTATAAATGTATCAGGTGGCTGTACAGAGATCTCTCCCATGATCTATTTATACCCAGGACTGTATCTATAACAAGGAGGCATCCTCTACGTCTAGAGGAAAGAAGGTTTCTACACCAGCACAGATGGGGGTTCTTCACTGTAAGAGCAGTGAGACTGTGGAATTCTCTCCCGGAGGAGGTGGTCATGGTGAATTCTGTAAAAGAGTGAAAAAAGGGGCTAGATGCATTTTTGGAGAATAATAACATTACAGGTTATGGATACTAGATTTATAGCGACAAAACGTTGATCCAGGGATTTATTCTGATGCCATATTTGGAATTTTTACCTCTAGTATGAGGGTTTTTTGCCTTCCTCTGAATCAACTCGGTAGGGACTCATTAGGGTTATAGCTTGAACTTGTTGGACTCTGGTCTTTTTTCAACCTTGTTAACTATGACAGAAAAGCAACAGTAGCAACAGGTAGGTAGAATACCATCTGAATGCATAACACATCCAACCTTGAAGAAGATGGGTAACAGCAGCGAATGACCACACCGGATACTGATTCTGTCAGCTAAGAACAGGAAACTGAGGCTACAATTTGCACAGGCTCACCAAAATTGGACTAGAAGAACGTTGCCAAGTCTGAGGAGTTTCGATTCCAGCTGCGAGATTTAGATGGCAGGGTCAGAATTTGGCATAAACAACGTAAAGCATGGCTCCATCCTGCCTTGTATCATAGGTTCAGGATGGTGGTGGTGAAATGTAGTGGGGGCACTACATTTGGGCCCATTAGTACAAACTGAGGATTTTTTAAACACGGCCGTCTACCTGAGCATGTCCATCGCTTTATGACCAGTGTACCCATCTTCTCATGGCTACTAGGCAAAAGGGATTCCAACCTGGTACTAGCAAGGTTACACTGTTCTTAAGGTTAAAAAGAAGAAAAGAAAAAAAAAGAAAAATTAAAAATAAAAATAAAACACACAACACACAAGTCCATCAAGTTCAACCAATATCCCTATTTTGTCCTTACTGTGTACCTAATAAAGTGGCCACTGAATGTTTATTACCAACATATTCTGAAGCTATGAATAGAAATCATAACCATTCACATAATTCCCTTAATCTTCTTTCCCGATTCAGACACACACACACTATGGTCATTTTTATAGGATGTCAAGTAACCGATCGGTATATTTTTTGGAGGAAACTTAAAAGGGTAGCTCTTTCTGTCCCTGCCTATTGCCCATCTATCCCTAACCCCCTCCCTGCCTTTACATTTTTTTTTTACTATATTAAAATGCCTTTTTGTCTGCCTGGTAGTGTGCTCACTACCAGGCAGACTTCCCCAGCAGGCACCACGTCACTGATGCCTGCTGGGGCCGGCACTTCCGCCCTTAGCTCACTATACAGGGTGCCTCCAGCTGTTTCACCACTACAACTCCTAGTTTGCCCTGACATCTACTGGCTGTCAGGGCATTCTGGGAGTTGTAGTGGTGAAACAGCTGGAGGCACCCTGTGGTGAAAACAATAATTTTGTTTAACCAGCGCAGCAGTGCTACTTCGGGAGTAGCAGCAGCGGCGCTCTCCCGAACCCCGCTTCCCCCACCCCATAGTGGTGCAGGCTTACCGGAGGATAAATGAGCTGCCTCCGGACAGGGTAACTGGGGTGGGCGGGGCCGCATGCGAGGCCAGTGGAGCTGGCCAATGCGTGCAGCCCCAACTATCAGCATGCTCGCTCTCACCTGTTTGATTGACAGGCGGGAGCGAGCACCGCAGTGACTGGATTTCGACTCATTGCCAGGCTTAAATGAGTCGAAATCCAGTAGTGACGTCACTGCAGAATGCATTCGGCCACTAGGAGGGCAACCCCTAGTGGCCAAATTTAAAAGGGATTTTAAAACTTGTTTATAATCACTTTTGTAAATTAAAGTATATTAGAGATATGTTGTAGTACTTAAGTACTACAACATATACATTTTTTGATTTCATGACAGTGCCCATTTCAGGACCTTTGAGAAACCCACACAAATACAATACAACAAATGTTCGCTCCAGGACTATTGGGAAAATAAGTTCTGACAAAATTGTCCCTCTGCATGGCAGCGCCTTATTCCTTACCTTAATAAAACCCCGGGAGTATTGGGGTCTCTTAAAATTCAAGAACGCACCAAGAAGACATGGAATGAGTGTGATAGTCAAGGATATTAATATTTTTACAAAAGGTACATTCTTGTATAGTGGACCAAGGTTCAGTCCAAGACAGTAGATGTAGAGAAGCAATGGCATCATTCCCAGGGCAAGTACAGTTGAGCAAATGGTCATTAAAATACTAGAAAAAAACAAAACATTTGGTTAAAGGAAAGGGTCATCAAACATTACCATTGTTTAAACCATGGTTATATGTTAACCCCTTAAGTTAAGGACACAGCCCATTCTTAAGTTTTAGTTTTTTCCTCTTAATATTTTATTAGACACAACTCTTATTTTTCCATCCACAAATGAATAGGAAGGCTTGTTTATTGCGCGACCAATTGTACTTTGCAATAACATCTTCTCTTTTACCATAAAACAGGTGGAAAAAAAATGGGAAAAAAAAATATTTGTGACAGAAAAAATTATTATTTGTGCCAGAAAGTAGAAAAGGAAAATCACAATTTTGCAATTTTTGGTGTGTGGGTGTCCTGTTGCTATGCAGTACACAACGGTAAAACTGACATGTACCCTTTATTCTGTGGGTCAATACGATTAAATATGTTTACATGATTTACTATTATTGTACTGCTTTTGAAAAGAAAAAAAGTCAAACTTATTTTGATAAAATTATATTTCAAATTGTCCCCTTTTCGTATACACAGCTCATTTTTTGCACAGTGATCAGTACCACTTTTGCATGTATGTGACTTTTTGATAACTTTTGATTCAATTTTTCTGGGATGTAATGTAACCAAAAATCAGCAACTTTGGTATTTTTTTTTGTACACTGTGCTGGATAGTTAACATAATATTTTAAATTCTTTGAGCATTTCCGCATGTGGGGATAACAGATTTTTTTTTTTTATTTGACATTCAGACCCCCCCATGTCGGCGATCACCGCATATGGGTCATATGGGTCTATGGTGACCCGGAATATAAGGGGGGGGGATCGGGGTGAGGTGGCAGGGGTGCCACCCCTCCTATACCTGCTATTGGTCATCAAGAAGAGACGACCAATAGCAGATCGGGGGCGGGGGGGGGGGGGGGGGGGGGGGGTTTAACTTTTAGTTTCCCCATTTTGCCCACCCACAATAGGCGCGGCAGAACAGGGGAACCGACAGGGACAGGCGCCGAAGTCCACTTACCCATCGGCGGCAGAACAGGACGCAATGTGGCTCCCTGGATCCCACGGAAGCCGGTGAGTTGCCTAGCAACATGTGGAGGGCTACAGTTTGGGACTACTATACAGTGGTCTCTAAACTGTAGTCCTCCAGATGTTGCAAAACTACAACTCCTAGCATGCCCACAAAGCAGTTTGCTGTTTGGGCATGCTGGGATTTGTAGTTTTACAACATCTGGGGGGGGGGGGGCACAGTTTGTAGATCACTGTGCATTGGTCTCTAAACTGTAGCCCTCCAGATGTTGCAAAACTGCAAATCCCAGCATGCCCAAACAGCTGTCTCCGCATGCTGGGAGTTGTAGTTGTGTACCTCCAGCTGTTGCATAACTACATATCCCAGCATGCCCTTCGGCAATCAGTACATGCTGGGAATTGTAGTTTTGCAACAGCTGGAGGCACACTGGTTGGAAAATACTGAGTTAAGCAACAGAACCTAATTGAAGGTTTTCCAACCAGTGTGCCTCTAACTGTTGCAAAAGGCTCAGTAGTGAGAGCACACTATGAGGCCTAAATTGGTGATTTGCACAGTTGTGGCTGATTTTACAGTGGTTCTAACAAACGCAAAAAAATAAATACCTGCATGTGACCCCATTTTAGAAACTACACCCCTCATGGAATGTAACAAGGGGTATAGTGAGCCTTAACACCCCACAGGTGTTTGAACAATGTTTGGATTGGGAAAATGAAAAAAAAAAAATTCTCACTAAAATGCTGGTGTTGCCCTAATTTTTTCATTTTCACAAGGGAAAATTGAAAAAAAAAAAAAAGTCCCCCATAATTTGTAGCCCCATTTCTTCTGAGTAAGAACATACCCCATATGTAAAGTGCTCTGCGGGCGAACTACAATGCTCAGAAGAGAAGGAGCGCCATTGGGCTTTTGAAGAGAAAATTTGTCTGGAATTGAAGGCCACGTGTGTTTACAAAGCCCCCATAGTGCCAGAACAATGGACCCCCCCCCCACATGTGACCTCATTTTGGAAACTACACCCCTTACATTTTTCATTTTCACGGACCACTGTTCCAAAAATCTGTCAAATGCCTGTGGGGTGTAAATGCTCACTGCACCCCTTATTACATTATGGTATGGTTTCCAAAATGGGGTCACATGTGGGGGGGGGGGTCCACAGTTCTGGCACCACGGGGGGCTTTGTAAACGCATATGGCCCCCAACTTCCATTCCAAACAAATTCTCTTGCCAAAAGCCAATGCCGCTCCTCCTCTTCTGAGCATTGTAGGGTGCCAGCAGAGCACTTGACGTCCACACATGGGGTATTTCCATACTGAGAAGAAATGTTGTTACAAGTTTTGGGGGTCATTTTCTCCTATTACCCTTTGTAAAAATGTAAAATTTTGGGGAAAAAAAACAGCATTTTAGGGAAATTTCCCCCCCCCCCCCATTTACACATCCAACTTTAACAAAAAGTCATCAAACACCTGTGAGGTGTAGAGGCTCACTGTACCCCTTGTTACGTTCCTTGAGGGTGTCGTTTCCAAAATAGTATGCCATGTGTTATTTTTTTTTCTTAAGCTGTTCTGGCACCATAGGGGCTTCCTAAATGGGACATGCCCCCCCAAAAAAACATTTCAGCAAAATTTCCTTTCCAAAAGCCAAATGTGACTCCTTCTCTACTGACCATTGTAGTGTGCCAGCAGAGCACTTGATGTCCACACATGGGGCATTTCCATACTCAGAAGAGATGGGGTTACAAATTTTGGGGGGCATTTTCTTCTATTACCCCTTGTAAAAAAAAAATTTTTGGGGGGGAAAACTAGCATTTTAGTGAAAAAAATATAAATAATTTACACATCCAACTTTAACAAAAAGTCGTCAAACACCTGTGGGGTGTTAAGGCTCACTGTACTCCTTGTTACATTCCTTGAGGGGTGTAGTTTCCAAAATTGTATGCCATGTGTTTTTTTTTTTTATGTGCTGGCACCATAGGGGCTTCCTAAATGTGACATGCCCCCCAAAAACCATTTAAAAAACAACTCTCCAAAATCCCACTGTCGCTTCTTCCCTTCTGAGCCCTCTACTGCACCCACAGAGCACTTGACATACACATGAGGTATTTCCTTACTCGAGAGAAATTGAGTTACACATTTTAGGAAGATTTCTCTCCTTTTACCCCTTGTAAAAATTTTAAAAACTGGGTCTACAAGAACATGAACAAAAAACGTGGTCTCAAATGGCTGGAGGTGCTCAACCCCAAATGCAGTTGTGCATATATACTGGGGGAGCAGATCCTGCCCTTGTAGTCTGTTGCTAGGGGCGATCCCCAGCATAAAAATGCATACAATGGAGGATGCCTGCAGTGGACTACAAGTGCCACAATAGAATCCTACACCAGATAAACGGTGTGGATGTGTAACAATTAGAATACAATACAGAAATGTAGGTGCACTACTGTGGCAGATGTATACAATGACATTGGCTAATCCCTCAACACTGATGTTAAAATTGAGACATTCGCCAGTGTATCCTTATATTAAGGACACACCAGAGCCCGCACACCAACGCCAAGGTTTCTCAGATGGCACGGGACCTAACGCTAACCTACCTGTGCGTAATAAGCAAAAACCAGGGGCCAGTGGGCAATTACAGCAGCACTAGGTCGACATGTAGCCTGCTCCCAGTTCCCTCCAGCATGACTAAGCACACATACAATGGGAGGAGGGAGAGAGGGTACAAGCCCCACCCAAGTTGGCTGATATAGGTGCATGGCCTCACAGGTGCAACCCTAATGCTGCCTGGAAAATGTTCAAGGCGCATTAGAGAAACGCATTGAGAAACATTGGCGTTGGTGTGCGGGCTCTGGTGTGTCCTTAATATAAGGATACACTGGCGAATGTCTCAATTTTAACATCAGTGTTGAGGGATAGACAATGTCATTGTATACATCTGCCACAGTAGTGCACCTACATTTCTACAAGAACATGCCAGTGTAAAAAAATTTAAGATTTTGAATTTTCTCCCTCAAATTGCTGCTATTCCTGTGAAACACCTAAAGGGATAACAAACCTTTTGAATGTCATTTTGAATACTCTGAGGGGTGCAGTTTTTATGATGGGGTCATTTGTGGGGTATTTCTAATAGGAAGACCCTTCAAATCCACTTCAAAACTGAACTGGTCCCTGAAAAATTTCGATTTAGGAAATTTTTTGAAAAGTTGGAAAATTGCTGCTGTACTTTGACGTCCTCTGATGTCTTCCAAAAGTAAAAACATGTCAACTTTATGATGCAAACATAAAGTAGACATAAAGGGGGAGATTTATCAAAGGATTTAGACTGATTTTTCCTGTCTAAATTTGTCGCACAGAATGTCGCAGTCTAAATATGTGCGACTTTTCTGCGACTTTTGCTGTAGAGGATTTTTAGAACATGATGCATGCAAGTCTATTTTAGACGGAAATGCATTGGAAAATGCATTGGTGCTGAATTTATCAAGTGCGACTTTTATTAAACAAGTCGCATCTGCCCAAAATACGCTGAAATGTCAGACCATGTTGGAGCAGGTCTAAATGCAGTTTAAGCTGTAGACCCTGAAGTCTGAGCACAGAATTTATCAAGGGCTGTGAGACCTTTGATAAATTAGGAGCACAATAGACAGGAGACTACCACATACGCTAGTCTATAAGCATACCCAGAATAGACTAGATTAGGAAATGTCCCCCATTGTATATGTGAATCAATATATATAAATTTATTTGGAATATCTATTTTCCTTATAAGCAGAGAGCTTCAAAGTAAAAAAAAAAAAAAAAAAAAAAGCAAAATTTTCAATCTTTTCATCAAATTTTGGAATTTTTCACCAAGAAATGATGCAAGTATCGACAAAATTTTACCACTAACATAAAATAGAATATGTCACGAAAAAACAATCTCGGAATCAGAATGAAAAGTAAAAGCATCCCAGGGTTATTAATGCTTAAAGGGACAGTGGTCAGATGTGCAAAAAAATGGCCGGGTCCTACAGTGAAAATTGGCTAGGTCCTTAAGGGGTTAAAAATGTCTGTGGATAAAAAAAAACACACATGAAAAAAAAAATCTGCAATTTTTGATGCAGTGTTTTTAAGCCAGTTTTTTGATCAGGCTGGATACACTTCTGGCGTTGACTTGAAAAAATGACATAAAATACTACAATGCCTTTCATATGTCCAATTGCTTTTTAAGCCAGTCCTGGTTTTGATTTAGAACACGTTCTCTCTTACCTTAGGTTTAGGTCACCTTTTATAGCCAAAGTAAAGATATTGGATATATTTCCTCCAGGACAGCAACCACATATTAGAATAGCCAAAGATTCAATAGAACTTAGATTCAAAATATACCCCAAGGAGAAGGCAGACAAGGGCATGATTCCATATTGTGCTAACAGAGCTATTCCAATCTCTCTGGGTTTCAGGAAATATTTTCTAAGTTCTGAGAGTTGCAGAGTACAACCAAGTGACATCATAACAATGACAAGAAGAAAGACGGAGCTTGCATCCAAAATGTAGCCAATGACTTTCTGACTAGACGCAGTCATATTCACACTAGGCCCTTTAAATTCCCGGATGTCCTCTATGGTGTTATTCATGGTTCCTGAAAGCTAGAAAATAAATAGCTTGGCTTTACAATGAATATTTGGGTTAAAAGAATTGATATATTTTTTTAACCTTTTCCTGGATAACCTTTTAAAAGGTCTATTCCGTATTCTTTGCAGATTTGACGCGCAGATTTGATGCACAACACTTTCTGCTGCAGATTTCAATGTAAACTGAACACAGCTTGAAATCCTGTGCATCAAATCTGCGCAGAATACTGTACGTGTGAATAGACCCTAAACAAGGACTTTTCCTTTTATGCTGAATCCACTTCTGGTTCTGCTTAAAAGACTTGGGGCCCATTCACACTACAGAATTTTTTCCCCTGGAAATAGTCCAAGTTGATTTTCCATCTCTAGTAGGATCACTCGGAAATGTCTCCATAGACAGCAGAGCATTTCTGAGCAGATTACGCCAAAAGAATGAACATGTTTATTCTTTCAGCGGAGCCTGGGATCCAGAATTTCCGCCATGCAAATTCCGTAGTGTGAATGTTGCAGCAGAATTCCATTGAGAAAAATGGGAGGCTGCTGCATCAGAATTTTCAAGCATAGTGTAAATGGACCCTGAGGCACTGGAATTCGAAACGGAAATTCTGTTGCAGCAGAGTTCCTTTGAATTCAACGGGATTCTGCTTCTCTGTGCGCACGGCGGAATTTCATTGCCAGATGTTTCCAGCACAGAAATTCTATTTTCTGTGTCTGCACAAAGAACAAACGCGTTCATTATTTGTGCAAAGTTTTCACGGAATGCCTAGACGTATACGAGACGGCGCATTCCTGTGCCTTCCTAGTATATTATGCCGGCGCCCCACAGTGTCTGGAATGTCTGCACAGAGATCCTCCGTGTGGACATTCCGTAATGTGAACAAAGTCTTACTGAAAAGCTGCTGCAGAATGGTGCATGTGAAATCACTCTGAGGATACTGTACTATGTAGCGTTTTTTCCAGCTGCTCAGTGGGAAATACGCTACGTATTCTCTGATGTGCATACACACATTGCAACTAGGCAGCAGCCCTGTGTGTTCAGTAAGCTTTGGAAGTGGAGCTGTGTGTCAGTCACACCGGGGCGCGGCCCCGCCTCCAAACCTCACTAAACATGCAGTGCTGCCGCCGGGTAACAATGTGTGTATGCTCATTGAAGAATATGCAGCGCATTTCCCACTGCGCAGCATGAAATACGCTGCATAAGCACTGTGGGACCGTACCCTTAGTGCTCGTTCACACGAGCAGATTGACTTTCAAACTCGCAGCGTGTTTCCCGCACACCCCATAAAAGTCAATAGAGTCTGCGGTGGATATTCAACATCTTAAATCCGCTGCAGACAGGCCGCGGAAACCTGCCCCCTTTCAAACGAGATCCACTCTTGTGAACGAGCCCTTAGGCTAGATTTTTTTTCTGTTGCCTTTTTCTTGTGTATGAAGATTGTTTTTTTTTTGCCCGTTGGCAATTTTTCACTGCAACGTCCCACCTCGGCCAGTGATTGGCTGTGCGGCAATGTAATGTATTGAGCCGCAGCACAAGGAAGAAGACTGTTGCTGGGGCTCAATACGTCCCATTGCTGCTCAGCCAATCACTGGCTGATGCGGGTCATCACTGCAACCATCGATTTTCTAAGCTGCAGTGTGACCACAGGGAACCAATATCCTGCCGGACTTCCACTCAGCAGAGATTGCTGTCTATTCGGCGCTGCCCACACTAGGAATCTCCGATTTCGTCTGTCCAGAGAATATGCAGTGTGAACACGGCCTTACTCTTCTGAGAGAGAGTTTCTTTTGAAAAATGACACTTAGCCCAAAAACACCAATGAAGAGGGAAGTGGCCATTAACCTTCCGCGCAAAGACTTAACAGGTTCATTCTTCACACGCATCAATTTCAGGGGCGAAATTCTCCGGAACTGAGAATTCAGACATGCAGTTCTGCAACAATTCCTCAATGTGAACATACCCTAAGGACACTACCAATTTTGCTCTTAGGATGCGCAAGATACGCAGTGCCCTTCACAGTAGAAATGGCATGTTATCTTGATTATGTGGGCAGTAGGATTAAAATGATACCCATGTTACATGCTATTTTCTATTACTGTATTGTTTTTTTTTTTACTTCAGGATATGTAGTTTTTATTGCTACTACTTTTCCACATATGACTTTTTGAACACACAAGTTTTTGCAAAAAAATTTTTTTTTATATTTTTTATTAAACAGCATACATCTTACATAAAAAGAATATTCAATTTCCAATTTCCATCTTATGCAGACATAACATAAACATACCACCCTCCCCCTGCCCCCCCGTCACATACCCGCCCCATGTCACACTCCTCCCCCTGTCACATTACCCCTCTGTCACATTACCCCTCTGTCACATCCCCCCCCCCCCATCACATTTTGTTCTGCAGCAATACACTGGGTTTCCCGGGTGGTTTTCGAGTCTCCCACCGGGAAACTTTGTGTGTTTGCAGCCATAAAAGACCTTTCCCCATTAGCCAATCACTGGCTTGACAAGTGACACCCCTGCGGCCAGTGATTGGCTGAAAAGGGAAAGGTCCTACTGCTTGTATGGAGAAGAGATGAGACATCGGACCGCATGGAGGGAAACGGCATTGGCAGGGACCGGGAGCAGAAGGTTTTTATTTTTCTCCCTGTGCCCTTTTACTTAGCTCAGTGTTTTTCTACCAGGGTACCTCCAGCTGTTGTGAAACTTCTACTCCCAGTATGCCCGGACAGCTGATCCAGGCATGCTAGGAGTTTTAGTTTTGCAACAACTGGAGGCACCCTGGATGGGAAACACTGACTTTTAATATTTAAATTTGTTTTTACCTGCTCAGGCCGGCCCCCACCTGCAGCAGCACACGTGAGCTGGCCCGAGCAGATAATCGCAAGTTTTCCTGGGGGGCCGTATCGCTATATTGCAAAAAGCAAAAGTCGCGATTTGATTGCTTTTGCGATATGTCGTGCAGCCCCAGTATATGCATTATTTTGAGATGCTTTTCTTATTACAAATCATGTTTTTCAAGTATGTTATTGAATATATATAACGTATGTATGTATGTATGTATGTGTGTATGTTCCAGCATCACATCCAAACGGCTAAAGATATTAACATGAAACTTGGCACAAGTTACTTATATGTCAACAACAAACATAGGATAGATGATTTAACCCTTACCCACCCCCCATTTGCCAGGGTTTTTATTTAAAGTCCCATACAAGTCTATGGGAAATATATGTTACTCCATAACTTCCAAATGGCTGGAGATATTTCGATAATACTTGGTCACATGTTATTTATATGTCCACTTAAAATATAGGATAGTTAATTTAACCCTTAACTACCCCCATTTGTGAGGGTCAGGGTTTTCATTTAAAGTCCCATGCAAATCTATTGGAAATGTATGTAGAGGATGGGACAAGAGGACGGGACATGACAACAATAAATAAGGATGGAATATGAAGTCAAAAGCTTCCTCCTTTGTTGATTTTCCTCCCCAACAAGGATTAGGAAGGAAAAACCGGGCAACGCCGGGTACTCAGCTAGTAATCTATAAAATAAAAATGTAAAATACACAACTAAGGTATGTTCACACAATCGCAACTCACTTCACTCCATAGGGTCTGCTGAAAGTCTACAATAGATGCACATTTGCAGAAGTACACTGGCAGCGGTTACGATTGTTAGAACATACCCTAACACATCTATTTCTTTTAAAACATATTGATGCTTTGTCATGTGATACAAGTCATGGGAATTTTTCCTAATTCCACTTAAGGATTTCTATTAAAGAGTATAGGGAAGAAAAATTCCAATACTAAATACACATTGCGTTTTTTTTCTAGAATATTTTCCCTATAGAAGTCTATGGAATGAAAAAGGCCACATCTACCTGAAAAAATGCCATACCCTTAAAGCATAAAACTGTCATGAGTTTTTAGCCCCCCCACCCCACCCGACTACTACAATGTTGTTACAGATGTCCATAATGCGAGTGTAAATCATACCTTTATTGTTTTTCCTCCTTCTTTTATAACTTACTAGCTGAGTACCCGGAGTTGCCCGGCTTTTCTTTCCTAATTGTTGGGGAGGAAAATCAACAAAGGAGGAAGCTTTTAACTTCATATCCCATCCTCCTATATTGTTGTCATACCCCAACCCCATATCCCGTCCTCATATCTCAACCCCATATCCCGTCCTCATATACCAACCTCATATCCCGTCCTCCTATCACGACCCCATGTCCCGTGCTCTACATACATTTCCTGTAGATTTGCATGGGACTTTAAACAACCCCCCCACTCACAAATGGGGCAGTAAAGGGTTAAATTAAGTATCCTATATTTTAAGTGGACATATAAATAACATGTGACCAAGTATTATCGAAATATCTCCAGCCGTTTGGAAGTTGTGCAGTAACATATTTCCCATAGACTTGTATGGGACTTTAAACAAAAACCCCGACCCTGGCAAATGGGGGTGAGTAAGGGTTAAATCACATATCCTATGTTTGTTGTAGACATATAAGTAACATGTATGCCAAGTTTCATGTTAATATCTTTAGCCGTCCTTTGGATAGGGGATAAGATGTCTAAGCACCGGAGAACCCCTTTAAAGATAATTGTGGATTTCACCTGGACTATTGTTTAAAGCTGCAAGTCCAGGTGTCCCCCCGCAATTATTTGGATGGCAAGCACTAGCTGCAACTACTAGCACTGCAGGGAAATCTCCTTTAAGCCAAATTCACACGGTTCATGGTTTCTGTGGATTCCGTCTGATGAGATGGCGGGTTTCCAAGCGGTCCTAGCACCAGCAGAACATACAAATGTGCAAATTATCCACTGGTATTTTCCAGGCAGACATCCCGCACATTTTCCAACATGTGAACATCGCCTTTATGCCCCGGTTTATCTGCTGTTTTGGTCAGCCATTATATAAAGTCTTGCACATACCTGTCTCTCAGCTTGGACTGCTGCAGTGATAAACCCAGAAGTGTTGTGAGGGCAGGTAGATCTGATTTATATTGCTGCCTCAGAACTGCTGGCTCTACCTCTATTGACTGACGAGAAAGTAGAAAAAAACCTGTGAAATTCTACCCGACTTGGACATTTCTTAAGAATCTAATTTATCATGATACAGGGACATAAACACCCCTGATGACTGATTATTCAATATTTGTTTTAACCATGACCATTGTGTTTCTGTGGTTTACTGCCTAAACGGCCTTGACTCGTGTCTAAACCCTGTTTGCTATACATTTTACTGCAAGAAACTTCTCCACTTAGCAAAGAAATAATTTGGGGGAGATTTATCAAAACCTGTGTAGAGGAAGAGTGGTGCAGTTGCCCATAGCAACCAATCAGATCGCTTCTTTCATTTTTCACAGGCCTCTTTAAAAATGAAAGGAGCAAGCTGATTGGTTGCTATGAGCAACTGCACCACTCTTCCTCTGCACAGGTTTTGATAAATCTCCCCCAATGTATCATGGTTTTATTTACTTCAAGATTTTATAAGACTAGAATCTTGAAGTAAGTAAAAGAGGTGCAAATCGATGGTCTTGAGACTTTTTGTTCTGGAGTGATTTCTGCCAAACGTACGATTTTGCCCTTTGTCTTCGCGGTGGTTGTGAATTGATCATGTGCAACTTTGCTCCAAATGTCCCAAATTGTGTGGCAGATGGCTTCAAATATCATAAGCCAATACCAGCAAACTTTTCACTTACAAAACTTACTTAGGCTGGGTTCACATCACGTTTTCAGCCATACGGGACCGCATACGGCTGGGGGGAGCTAAAACCGGGCGCTCCCGTATCCCTGCTGTATGTCACCATATGTAATTAATTTCAATGAGCCGACCGGAGTGAAACGCTGATTCCGGTCGGCTCATTTTTGTCCCATATGCGGTTTTCCACCAGACCTAAAACCGTGGTCGACCATGGTTTAGGTCTGGTGGGAAAACCGCATACCGGGCAAAAATGAGCCGACCAGTGTCAGCGTTTCACTCATTGAAATTAATTACATATGGGCCACATACAGCAGGGATACGGAGCGCCCAGTTTTAGCTCCCCCCAGCCGTATGCGGTCCTGTATGGCTGAAAACGTGATGCCATACAGGACATCACACATTCACATGAGCAGAAAACCCACACATGTGCATGTGCGCCAAATCTATCACACTTCATGTAATTTTTTTTATAAAATAGGTACACGTACAAATAACATGAGCCTGGTAAGTTAGATAGGAGGGGGTGTGACATCATGAGGGGGCGTGGCCGACCCCTGCAGCCTGCACACAGCATTTGGAACTAAATGCTCCGAACGCTGGCCAGTGGCGTAGCCCTTTAACAAAAACTAAAAATTTCAGCAATTTTCCAAAATGCTGTGTGTAACACCAGCATAGGGCCCATACTGCGTTTCTTGCAGTCTGTTAGAGGTACCAGTCTACATCCCGTCAAAAAAAGGATACTTGTGGATGTTTTCTGTAACGTACTGCAGCGGCTCCATTCATTTTAATAGCACGTACGGAGTCACCTGGTGACTCAGTTCCAGCTCTTTCCTGCCAGTATACCAAATTTGTCAAATTATCATATATTAGCAGCAAGGGGCCAGAACTAGGTGACTCTAGTCTGGGCATTGAAATGAATGGGGGCCCCTGCAGTACATTACCGTATATGTCAGCATCACTTTTTTGATGGAATGCCGATGGATACCTTTTCAGGTAAAAGAGACATGAAGCTAATTCAGACAGTGATACTTTACATAAACATCCACAAGTGGCACCAAAAGCTGCAGGTTTGAAATACCTCCTGGTGGGTGTGAGCTGCAAATAATAATTGACAGACTGGCTTGTGGAACCATATGTTGCATTTTTAACATACAAGACATAGGAGTTTACCAAGCAAAGGAGAAAATGCATGTTAAAATGCATCAAAAATGCACAGTGTGTGTGGTGTGGTCTGGCTATGGCGTTGAACAATCGCATCATATGAAAGCTTCTGTTTCACCACTAGCTTTCAGCTGAGTCATACCGCAACTACTGCTGCAGCATTCAGGGGTTCCTGGCTGCTCACTCTCCTACGCGGCCAACATGGTGGCCAGTTCTTCCTCTGCCGCCCTCTCACAGGGTGTGGCCATGCCTGAGCACCTGCTCTCACAGGACTATCCTCCTCTGCTCCGGGACTCTGGCCACAGAACATAGTGTGCAGGGCAGGAGCCAATAATGTAATAAGCCAGGGATAAATGGACTCTGGATTTTGAGTGTGCGCCTGTGCAACTTCTTACTGATTTGTCTTTTACCACCATGGCAAAATGGAGGGCCTTGCTGCCTATCCTAGCTACAAATCCGTCATGGCTCTCGTGTGTTTTCTCTGTACAATGGCTGATCTGCCAGACCTGGATGCATTCCTGGAGGTGCCCACTGTCTGTGGTTCCTCCTCAGCTGTGGACTTCTTCCCTCCTGGTCAACAGAGACCTCGACAAATGGCAGACTGCCGTTATACATAGCTCCTTATTGTGTCCCTAATGGCTTCTGCATTGGGAAGGATTTGGATATTTGAATAATTGGGTCCTTTGGGGGGGGGGGGGAGTGGTAGTCATTGGTTGTGCACCCTTGTCATCCATTCACGTTTATTCTCCCTTGACGGTTATCTTCCTTTCCTAGGACCCCTGTCATAACCTTGTCCACAGGGACATTGGACATTGGAATTATTATCAAGATCTATATAATCTGAAAAGATCACTGAACGATAAGGACCCTCTGGAGTTCCAACTCAGAATGGAGCCCTTCATGAATTATACGGACCTTCACACTCAAAAGTGTTTGATCTTGGTGCGTCCACTGGGACCCCCTGAGATCTCCTGCCTGATGCCCTGGCTCTCTGAGAGAGCTTGAGAGAGAGAGAGAGCACGTGCTCCATTCATTTCTATAGCAAGTTCACTCAGGTCTCTTCGGTGCTCCCATAGAGAATGAATGGAGTGTGTGCCGTCTGTAGCATGTGCTTCTCTCAGAGAGGCGGGGTGCCAGGCAGAAGATGGCAGGTTCCCTGCTGTTGGCCCCCCAAGATCAAACACTTATCCTCTATCCTGTAGATAGGGGATAAGTTGTTTTTTGCCGGACTATACCTTTTAATAGTGGAATGTGTCAATTATTTATGGAACCCTCTCACGATGCTGAGGTGGAGGGTATGTGTGACCCCCTCGGGGAAAAGCCTAGGCCCAGACGAGTTTACAGTGCTATTATATAAGACTTTTTGCCCACAGTTGCTATCGTTGGTGCCCTTCGCCCCTCATTCCCCAATGGGGGCAATCCTCTATTTTCCTTAAAGGGGTACTCCGCTGCTCAGCGTTTGGAACAATTTGTTCCGAATACTGGAGCTGGCGCCGGGAGCTCATGACGTAATAGCCCTGCCCCCTCATGATGTCCTGCCCCGCCCCCCTCAATGCAAGTCTATGGGAGGGGGCGGGACGGCTGTGAGAGGTCAGGGCTATGACATCATAAGCTCCCGGCGCTGGCTCCAGCGCTCAGAACAGTTTGTTCCAAACGCTGAGCAGCGGAGTACCCCTTTAAGCTGGACAAGGATCTTACCCCTTTGTGCAAATTATAAAACAAAACTGTCATATGTGTCACCTGCACTAACTTGTCGGTACCGAAAGGCAGTGCAGGTGACACTGATGATAACCATACTTACCTGTCCCTAGTCTGTGGTCCCATTCTCCTGCCTTCTTTCTCCATTGTTTTCGTTTCAGAGCGAGCTTGGGGCATGGGCGGAGCTTCCTCACGTAACCGCTGCTGCTTCTCTGCTGGGCACTGCAGCAAGCAAACAGCAGTAGTGACGTCAGGAAGCTCCACCCGTGCCCCAAGCCAGCTCCGGAACGAAAACAGAGTAAGATTGTGAGAGAACAGGACAACGGATCACATACAGGTAAGTATGATTAGCATCAGTGTCCCCCACACTACCTGTATGTACCAACAGGTGGTTATTGCAGGTGACAGATTAATTTTAACCATTCTCACTCATTAATGTATATGTTAAGTGTTTCTCTAAGCTCATTGCTAATGATTTTGGTCTATTCCTTCCATTGGTAATACATTCTGATCAGGTTGGGTTTGTACCTGGTAGTGAGATGCTAGGTAGGATCCTTTCTCTCTACGGATAAATAGGGTACAGGTTAATGGGGTCTTAAAGGGGTTCCATCTTAAACATTTTATCCCCTATCCAAAGGGTGCTGCTTCAGAGAGGGACCTGACGCCACGCGCCCTCCATTCATGTCTATGGGAGGGGGCGTGACACGTCTCCATCTCTGGAGCAGCACCCAGCATAGAATGCTGGGTGCTGCACAGAGATTATGGGGGTTCTAGCGGCGGGCCCCCGGCGGTCAGACATCTCAGACATGTCCAAGGCCGGAATACCCCTTTAAAGGGGTACTCCGGCGCTTAGACATCTTATCCCCTATCCAAAGGATAGGGGATAAGATGCCTGATCACGGGGGTCCCGCCGCTGGGGTCCCCCGTGATCTTGCACGCCACATCCCGTTAAAATCAGTCCCTGGGGCGTGTTCGCTCCGGGTCTGATTACTGCCGATCACTGTGACGTCAAGGCTCCGCCCCGTGTGATGTCACGCTCTGCCCCCCTCAATGCAAGCCTATGGGAGGGGGCGTGACAGCCCTGCAAAATTCAGGGGTGCCAACATTTACGGCCATTTACGAACATGCCTGCATAGTTAGCTTTAAAAACATGTGTTGCTAAACACACATATAAATCTCCCCCTTATACTTCTGGTTTCGGCTTAAGGGGGTACTCCGGACCTAGAAATCTTATCCCCTATCCAAAGAATAGGATAAGATGTCTGATTGCAGGGGTCCTGCTGCTGAAACCCCCCATGATCTCCGTGCAGCACCCAGCGCTCAGAAAGTAATTTTCAGATCGCGGGGTTTGGGCAGTCGAGGTCGTGACGTTACATTCTCGTGACGTCATGCCACATCCCCTCCATTCATGTCTGTGTTACTCAGTACATACTCCTGACCATGTACATCAAATTTTTGAGCCACTATCATCTATATCTATATGTATAAAACTCAATGGCCCTTATTTACTAAGAGTGGAGTGTAGGTTTCATTGTGATTTTTAATTCCCTACAATTTATTTTCCACGGTATTTACAAAGGTTTCCCTACATGTTACACTTTCCCTACACTTTGCTTTTTTTGACACCTGCTCTGATCTGTAGGGTTTTCCTCAGCTCAAATCCACCACATTTAATGTAGAAACCTTAGTAAATATGTTGGGTTTTTGTGAAAATGTTGGGAATACGCCCCTTTTCGGAGACTACGCCCCGGCGGTCATGCCCCCTTTTCGGTTTTTCTTAGCTAAATGAAGAGTTAGTCAGGGTTTTTTCAATTCTGGCACGAAATCTGGTGCAGACAGAATTTCTGGTGCAATGCGACAGAATCTGGTGCACAAAACATGTCGAGTTTGCAATAGTAAATGAGGGCCAATGTGTGTGTGTGTGTGTATGTGTGTATGTTCCAGCATCACGTCCAAACGGCTAAGGATATTAACATGAAACTTGGCGTGCATGTTACTTATATGTAAACAAACATACATAGGATAGGTGATTTAAAGGGGTTATCCAGCATAAAGTGATTTTAGTACGTACCTGGCTGTTTTCTTGGTAAGAGACACAATGAAGACAACCAAGGTGGAATAGTGAGGAATAAACTCCCGATAATAATTGGTAAAGCCAAGAAAGCGCTGAATCGCTTTCAGACGCAATTATCCAGTACAGCGGATAATTTGTTAGGCTCCATTTGTAGTCCTTGACTGGTAACAATATACTCCAGGAACGTAAGGCGTTTTTCAAAGGTACACTTTTCAAGTTCGGCATTGAGTTG